>NW_026068027.1:2085183-2132194 GCF_014885135.2 Alexandromys fortis
CAATCCACAGACTCTCACCCTCTGTGAAAACAAAATAAGAAACTCCTTTCCAAAGCATCATGTCCTTAGATCCAAATTTCAAAGTCAAGGCATTTTCAAAATATCTATGTTTGATTAGTTCAGCAGCATTTATAGACAAATATCTTTTAGCTGCTGTTGCTCCTTCCTCAGCATTCAAACAATTCAAAGAGAGCATAATAGCATACAGTATCAAGATTCTCTGTGTATTTTCCATCTTTGTGCGCTTTATTTTAACCTCTATTTTGTTTATTTTTACTTTTATTTTTTGCTTTTTGAGACAGGTTCTCTGTATCTTTGACCTGGAATAACTCTGTAGACCAGGCTGTCCTTGAACTCTCAGAGATCCGCCTGTCTCTGCCTCCCAGGCATTGTGATTAAAGGTGTATGCTAGGACACCTTGAACTCACAGAGATCTGTTGTCTCTGCCTTCTAGGCACTGGGATTAAAGGCCTGTGCTACCACACCTTGAAGTCACACAGGTCACTCTCCCTCTGCCTTCCAAGTGTTGGGATTAAAGGTGTGTACTACCACACCCAACTACTCTCTTTCTTCCATTTTTTACTTTTAAGAACTTTTAGCTTGCATATATTTTTAATACACTGTAAATCATTTAAAAATTTTCTTTGTCTCTGAATCTCTCTTTACTGTATATCTCTCTTTTTCTGACCACATGAGTCTTTAATTTACCAAGCAATATCAGTAGGACTAAAGCCATGGCTTTGATGGCTAGATGTAGCCCATTCCTTAGCTTTCTGCCATTCCAACCTTGTGGCTGAGGTACCGGCCAGAGCCACATTCTTTGCCACAAGTCTACAGTGTTTCAAGGTCCTTGCCATCAAACAAGCTGCAACAGACAACACTCAAGTCCTCTCTCTGTAGCTGGCCCTCCTGACTCAAACAGTCAGAGTTTGCCCTGGCAGGATGGACCAGAAAGCCGGCATTTTAAAATGGCTCAGCTTTTTTCCTGCTATGGCTGAAAACTGAAAAGCATGCGTTCAGCTTTTCGTCAACATCATTTGTTTCCTGGCAGGAACTCTTAATGAGCTGCAGGGGTTTGCAGCTAAAGCTGAGTCAGGAAGCCTCTTTTAAATGAGAGCGCTTGCTTGCCTCTAGCAAGCAGAGCAGAACCGAGAAATCGCTGCTACCAAGAAAACATGCTTTACTCTTTCCCAAGCTTTCTCAGACTTTCAGTGGATTCAGTTGCCCCACGTTGGGCACCATTCTGTAGTAATAGGAACGGCGGGGCTGCATCCCCAGCACCCCGGCCACCTGGCTAGCTTATGCTCTGAAATAACAACACACAAATTGTATTCATTTAAACACTGCTGGGCCCATTAGTTTCAACCTCTTAACCCATTTCTAATAATCTATGTAGCACCACAAGGTGCCCTTACCAGGAAGATTCTAGCCTACGTCCATCCTGGGTCGGAGTTCATTGCATGTGCCTCAGAGAGCATAGCTATTGCGTCTGCCCTGGAGAGGGGAGCATGGCATCTCTGAGCTCACTTCCTCTTCCTCCCAGCATACTGTTCTGTTTACTCCTCCCACCTATGTTTTAACCTATGAGGCCAAGCAGTTTCTTTATTACTTAACCAATGACCTTCCTCCATCACTCCCCTCTCTTCCTTAAACCTCAGCCATACGCCGTCATGAGTCCACCTTCCAGCTTAGTTTATGAGAAAACAAAATCCCTATTAAAATCTTGAATAAATTTCTCTTTGTAAACACTATAACTGAAGGCAGAGGCAGGCGGATCTCTGTGAGTTCGAGACCAGCCTGGTCTACAGAGCTAGTTCCAGGGCAGGCTCCCAAACCACAGAGAAACCCTGTCTTGAAAAACCAAAAAATAAATAAATAAATAAATAACACTATAACTGAGAAAGCAACAAGATCATCACACACATACTTAAGAAAACTCTTGAGGAACTACAGAAATGACTCAGTGGTTAAAAGTATACTGCTCTTCCCAGAGAACCTACACAACAATGAGGACTCTAGGAGAGAGACATACATGGATCTAATCTAAATGGAAAGTAGAAAAAGATATCCTGAGTAACTTGGGAGTGCAGGGAGAATGAGGGTAGAAGAGGAGTCAGAAGGAAAGGGGGAGCAGACAAAAATATATAGCTCAATAAAATCAATTAAATAAAACATAAAAACTGTACTACTCTCGCAGAGGCCTGGAGTTCAGTTACCAGGACCCACGACCTATGGCTCACCATCACAAGTAACTCCAGCTCCAGAGACCTGACGCCCTCTTATGCCCTCTGCAGGCACTGCACTCACATACACAAGCCCACACACAGACACTTGCACATAAACATATTTCAAATTAAAAATAAAATCTTAAACACACATTTGAGATGACTCCCTAGAGATGCTCACATTCACACCATCAGATCTGCTTCATCCTTTCTGTGCCTGATGAAATTCAATTCAGCCTGGCATTGGCTCTCCTGCCTTGACACTCTTCTTCATTGACACTACGGATCCACATGGCCCAATCCTGCCTGACTGGAGACCTCTGAAAAGAACTCCCCAGACAGCTGGTACTGAGTGTGCTGTATGATGTGTCCCCACAGTGCCCATTGCTGGCAGATCTACCCGAGAATCTTGTTGGAAATGCTGATTCTAGGCACGTTAACTTTTACCTTTCAAGAGTGAATGCCTTTTCGTACACTCCAATCCTGTAAAGTTCAGTTCTTTTATGATTGCTTTTTCTTCAAGAAGCTGAGAATATTTTTTAAACAAAACTGTAAAACAAAATAAAAACCATTCATTTTTCTGGTAGTGCTAAGACTAGACTCTCTGCTTTTACCTTCTTCCTTTCTTTGTAGAAACAAAATCTATAAATGTCCAATTACCTGAGTAGTTAGAGGCTGCCTGGGAAAGATTCCCCATCACCATGGAATGTGGTGGCTGTGGCCCTAGAACTTGGGAATTAGAATGAGGAAGAGAAGTTTCAGGTCATACTTAACTATACAAGTTGGTTTAGTTGACTGCCTAACTACTTAGTTGAGTTAGTTGGTTGGTTGCTTTAGTTAGCTCATGGTTAGCCTGGCCTACATGAGACCTTACCACAAGAAAAGACAATTTTTCCTCACTCCATAGTCAGGGTAACCCTGCTCCTAGTGATTTATGACCACATATATCACAGATACATGACCCTAGGGTCTCTCCAACATTTAATGGAGGGCACACTAAAGACTACATCTTAGGTGATAAATTCTATGCAATATGTGTATAGCCCGGGAAAGGGGAGGGAGAAATGATCAAATTCTGAGAAGTTCCAGGTTTCCCGCGCACGGAAGTTATAAAGAGCCTGACACAGAAGGACTTTGTCTTCATCCCCTTCTTTTCTTTATGCTCCCTCGACACTTCTCACTGTCCCCACACTTCCATGGTGTTCCTAACTTAAAACTAACTCACCTAAGTGCTAGAAATTCAATTTTCTTTTTTCTCTTCCTCATCTTCCACTTGTTCCTTGAGTCCCTAGATTCTGACTTTCACTTCTGCTAATTTACAAAACTGTTTGCCCAAATGGATTCTGAATTAGCTTCCTAATTTCTCCCTCCCTTCATTTTCACACCTCAGTAAGAGCACTTGTCTCTAAGACAGTTTTAATTTTATCATGTCCTGCTGCAGATTCTTCAGTCGGTCTCCATGACTTGGCACATTGCAAATCTGCACACACTTTTCCATCTTCCTGATATGAATATCCACTTGGACTATGTCTTTTCAGTTCCCTCATCAATGAACTGGGTCTATTTCTACATCACGTTGTCCGAGATACCTTTAAAATTTTCTTTGGCCACTAAGATACACAAGAACAAATGTGTATGCACTGCCACCATCTGTCCTGCAAGTCTGAGGTTGTCATGGGAAGCTGAGTTGAACTGATGCATGACTCCATGAGGATGAGTAAGTTCACCTCGGACCATGGGAATCTCCCAAGAGAGACTAGGCTTGGTGACACCACCAAGAAAGAATTAAATAAATAGCTAAACTAACCTAGTAAGTTTTAAGTTGGCTAAGGGTTCAGCTACAGATACTAAATAAAATAACATTTAGAAAGGATATCTGTGAAACATGGTATGTATGACTTTATGATCTGAGTCCAGTTTTGTCTGTCCCTACAGTTCCGTGCTCAGTTATCCGTGTAGCACTACACGGTACAGTAATGCAACCTATACTTGCCCTTATTTCCCATGCTCCCCCGTGTCTCTGGCATTGTTGGCACACAGGTCTAGGCGTCATCTGCTCCAAGCTTTCCTTAGCCTCCTGGGCTCACTTCTCACCTGCACAGCATTTCCCCTGCGAGCTTTTAAGCACTGCTTCACGTGACTATTCTCTACGTTTCCTGAGACTGGGGCTGCAGCTCTTTCTGGACTCTGACATGCTGCCCAGTATATAGTAAATGGATGGTACTAATTATTGAATGAATGAATATAACACCTACATTAAAATATAGTTTATGATTTTTAATTTTTATAAATTTGAAAGGCTATCTGCTGAGAAATTCACTATTTTTCTAAATTAGATTTCAGGTCTCACACAGTCTGGGAAAAAATGAATGATTAGAAGGAAATCCCCTGGAGCTCTGTCCCTGGAGTAGCTCTGTCATCTCTTCTCATCACCCTGATCAATCCCAAATGTAAGTATCTATGCATCTGAAGGGGCTGTCTTCTAAATGCTGCTGAGAAAACAGGTTTATACTCAGTACTGGAGTCTAACACTGATGCCCTGGAATTTCACTCTGTGACACCAAAAACACACACTTGCTTTTCTACTCAGAAGAAATGACTTTTGCAGAAGAGTTATTCTGAAGCAGAGAAATTCCCAATGTCGTCCATCTCCCGAGGGGGTTCCTGTCTCAGGTTTCTGGGTAACCTTCTGTCTAATGGGTCCCCTTCCTTCTCATTGCTACTTGTACCACAGGTGTACTTACTGAGCAGAACAATGGAGAGTAAGATTTTCAACAGCAGAAAAAATATTATGAACGAGGTGAGGATGATCTTGCATCTATGACTACCTTTAAGAGACATGATCTTGTTTTGAGGAGCTGAAACACAAACCAAATTCATGTCCTGAGTTCTGTATCTATTTCATCTTCCTCTGTTTTTATACAGGATAAACACAAATAACACGATGTTTGAAATAATAGGAAAATGAAAAAAGGAAATGGTCATGTTAATTATAAAAATATTAAATGCTTACAAAATCACTCAAATACTTACAAAATCATTCCTGACATTGAGAATGATTGTGGTCAGTATTTTGGCATGTATCTTTCCAAAAAGTTTAAAGCTTTTACATATAAATCTATAGTCTATACAATTGGAGCATCTTAAATACTGATTTGTGACTAGCTTTTTCTTTGACATCACTTTTTTCTGTTATGATTTCTTTGTTTTATTTTTGAGCCTGGGTCTTGGTATGTACCCCAGGCTGACCTTGAACTCATTATGTAGCCCAAGCTGGTCACAATCTCATGGCAACCCCTGTCTCAGCCTCCTGAGTTTGTGATTACAGGCTTGCTACCGCGCATCTGAATGAACATTTTCAATATCATCATGTCTTCTTTATCAGTTTCATAGAGGTTGCATCGTTTTGCATTATATACGTTTAAAGTCTTCCAGCTTGCTTCATACTTCAAAGTGTGTGAAAGTCAGGAAGTCTTGGTGTCCCTCACATTTTATGACAAAGTCAGCATCTTTTTGGTCACCACTTCTAAAAGAGTTGCAATACTTTCCAAGCATGCGTGAGGTTCTGGGCTCTGTCCCCATCACTAGAGGGAGATGAGTGAAAGAAGCTACTCAGGACTTAGATGCCAACAGACTGACCTGTTACCAATAGAGGGGAAATCAGTAGACCATGCATCAACTGTTGAAGCAACTTGCTACACACATTTATGTGTATTTATATGTGGAAAAGATACAATACATGGGTGGTGTGATTTTCTCTAGATCGTAAAAACCAACACCTTCTCTTTTCCACTGTACAATCCCACAACCTTTCACATCTGTCTATAAGCAGCACACTTGGTTGTGACTCTAGTGACCAAGAGGCACAGCAAAAAAAACTAAGATCATTTATCTTTGTCCTTTACTTCATCACTGACTAGGAACAGCAGAAAAGGACTTCTTACCTGGAGGAGGGTCTGCGTTGATGTCTGAGGAAGAGAACTTATTTTTGAGGTTCATGTTAATATAAATGTTTTCTGAAAATCTTCCCCTGCCCTCAGAAGATGAGTGTCCCCCTTCTGTAAAATAGGCCTTGAACAAGAAATAAAGGCTGCAGCAAATTATTCCGATATCAGCTAGGGATGAGAGGCAGTAATGGAAGCTGCCCTGAGCGTGCAGCAAGATGTCCAGTCCCCTGACCTGCAGGGAGAATCTCAGGTGGAGAATGCACCCAGAACCATTGTACAATCATAACGATACCAAGTTGGGGTGGGGGGAACAGGAAGGAATGGAAAAGAGGAACCAGGCCATTGGAGAAGTCAAGCTCCTCATGGTGTTGAGGTTCTGACTCTCAGTCTCAGCTAACCTCTACAATAAAGTCTCCATGTCTCATCTTGCACTGAGATTCCTACTCCTGATTCCTGAAGAGCTACCCATTGACCTCCCTGGGGCTTTAACACCACGTTCAAGTCGGCCCCACGGACAGAAACATTCTTCAACCCAAAGGGACCTTGAATGCACCCTAGACTGTCCCACCTCATGGGGACAGTGTCTTCACCCTGCTCAGTCTCTGGAACCCACAACAGCTCTGTTTAATACAAGAATACTTCCTTTCTCCTGCCCGGGCTGTGACAGCCCAGTTCCTCCACACCCAGCAAAAATTTCCTCTTTTTCCTTAAAGTCACTGAGTTCCACCTTGTGTTTTCCACTCCCACACTCTGTACCTTGCCTGGTTCCTGATTTACCCTCATCCCCTTGGCCTGCTGAGTACCCAGATCCCAGCCTGACCTGGAGCCAACACAGTGCAGTGGGGTCCATTCTTACCTCTTCCAAGTGCTGAAGTATAGTGGTATATTATTTGTGTTTTAATAAATAACGCTTGCCTGAAGATCAAAGTGCAAAGCAGCCACACTAGTTAGCCCTAGAGGCCAAGCAGTGGTGGTGCACACCTTTAATCCCAGGACTCAAGGCCACTGAGAGGGAATCATTCTAAAAGATTCCAGCACACTTTTGATCCCAGCATTGGTGATGACGTGCCTTTAATCCCAGCACTAGAGAGAACGATAAGGCAGGAGCTCAGTGCAGGCTCAGGCTCATCTGAGGATTCCTGGAGGTAGGATCGCCCATTTCGGTCTGAGAAGAGGTAAGAGCCAGTACTTGGCCACTTTGCTTTTCTGATCTTCAGCTTTAACCCCAGTATCTGTCTCTAGGTTTTTTCTTATTTGTGCTATACTGATGGGTCACACCAGGCTGTCCCTGAGGACCCTCTGCTCACTCATTTAGGGTTCTGGTTTCTGGTGAGAAGTGGCCTCAAGCATGGACAACTTCTCACCCTACTTGAGCTCAGACTCTCTGAACCTGCGCACTCTAGAACATGGCTGCCCACTCTCAGACATGGCTGCCCACTCTCGGACATGGCTGCCCACTCTCGGACATGGCTGCCCTCGTCACCTCTCAGACTCTGAGGTCTCACATCAGGCTGCTGCTTGTGGACTCACTGTCTCGTCAAGACATATGTCCCCCTCACTGTTCCAATTCTGCCATGAAGCCAGCCAGTCCTCTGCACGGGGAGATCATTGGTTCCCCACACCTGACCCTACTATAGACACCTACCCTGCTTTGCCCTGTGTAACTTTGCTCAAAATTGAATTGTTTAGCAAGGAAAAGGAAAATAGTATATTTAAAATCCTTCTCATTTTAATTGTATAAATAGGATTGTGGTATACTTTTTCCCCACTCCCCTTCCCTCCTTTCTTCTCCCCTTCTACCTTTCCCCTGCCTTGCATGCTCCTAATTTACTTAGTAGATCTTGTCTTTTCTCCCCTTCCTAGGCAGATCCACATATGTTTCTCTTAGAGTCCTCTTTGTTACCGAGGTTCTCTGGGGTGGTGGCATGTAGGCTGTTTATCTTTTGCTTCGTGTCTAATATCTGCTTACGAGTGAGTGCATATTGTATTTATCTTTCTGGGCCTGGGTTACCTCACTCAGAATGGCTTTTCCTTTCTGTCCGTTTGCCTGCAAATTTGAAGATGTCCTTGTTTTTTACCCCTGAGTAGTACTCCATTGTGTAAATGTAGCACCTTTTCTTTTTCCATCCTTCAGATGAGGGGCATCTAGGGTATTTCCAGGTTCCGGTTATTACAACTAATGCTACTATGAAAATAGTTGACCAAATGTCCTTCTAGTGTTAGTGGTTATCCTTAGGGTGTATGCCAGAAGTGGTATTGCTGGGTCTTGAGGTAGATTGATTCCCAATTTTCAGACATCACTTTACTGATTTCCAGGTGACTGCACAACTCTGCACTCCCATCGGCAAATGGAGAAGTGTTCCCTTTACGCATAAGTAGTCATCAGTGTTTTGATCTTGGCCATTCTGTCAGGAGTAAGATAGTATCTCAGAGTTGTTTTGATTTCCATTTCTCTGATGGCATTTCCTTACGTGTCTTTCAGCCTTTTGAGATTCCTCTGTTGAAAGTTCTCTGTTTAGATCTGCACCCCAATTTTTTATTGGATAATTTGATCTTTTGAAGTCTAGTTTTATGAGTTCTTTGTATATTTTGGAGATCAGTCCTCTGTCAGATGTGGGGTTGTTAAAGATTTTTTTCTTCCATTCTGTAGGCTGTCGTTTTATCTTGTTGGCTGTGTCCTTTGCTTTACGGAAGCCTCTCAGTTTCAGGAGGTCCCATTTATTAACTGTTGCTCTCAGTGTCTGTGCTACTGGGGTTCTATTTAGGAAGTGGTCTCCTGTGACCATGTGTTAAAGGCTACTTCCCACGTTCTCTTCTGTGAGGTTCAGTGTGGTTGGTTTTGTGTTGAGATCTTGGGGCCATTTGGACTTGAGTTTTATACATGAGAATAGATACGGATCTATTTGCATTCTTCTACATGTCAACATCCAGTTATCCCAGCATCATCTGATGAAGATGCTTTCTTTTTTCCATTGAATACTTTTAGCTTCTTTGTCAAAAATCAGGTGTCCATAAGTGTGTGGATTAACATCAGGATCTTCAATTCTATTCCGTTAGTCCACCTGTCTGTTTTATGCCAATACCAAGCTGTTTTAATTACTGTGGCTCTATTGTAGTTTGAATTCAGGTATGGTGATGCCTCCAGAAGTTCCTTTATTATACAGGGTTGTTTTGACTATCCTGGGCTTTTTGTATTTCCATATGAAGTTGAGTATTGTTCTTTTTCAAGGTCTGTGAAGAATTGTGTTGGGATTTTGATGAAGATTGCATTGAATTTTTAGATTGCTTTTGATAAGATTTCCATTTTTACTATGTTAATTCAACTTACCCAAAAGCATTGGAGATTTTTCCGTCTTGTGATGTCTTCTTCAATTTCTTTCTTCAAAGACTTAAAGTTCTTGTCATACATGTTTTTCATTTGTTCAATTAGAGTTATGCCAAGATATTTTATGTTATTTGTGGATAAAAAAAATGCCATGTGGTGGCACACGCCTTTAATCCCAGCAATTGGAAGGCAGAGACCAGGCAGATCTTGGTGAGTTCAAGGCCAGCCTGGTCTACAAAGAGAGTTCCAGAACAGCCAGAATTGTTTCACAGAAAACTCTTTCTCAAAAAATAAAAAGGAATGTTTAGGTGTATTCCTTGTATTGCTGATCTCTCCAAGACCTTTATCATGAAGGGGTGTTGAATTTATCAAAGGCTTTTTCAGCATCTAATGAGATAATCATGTTTTTTTTCTTTCAGTTTGTTTATATTGTGGATTACATTAATGGAATTTCATACATTGAACTATCCCTGTATTTCTGGGATGAAGTCTACTAGGTCATGGTAGATGATTTTTCTTATGTATTCTAGGATTTGGTTTGCCAATATTTTTTGAGTCTTTAATTTATTTCTTTATTTCTTCCTTGAACAAGGGATGGGTCAATTGAGCACTGTGCAATTTCCATAAGTATGTAGGCTTTCTGCAATTAGTGTTACTGTTAAATTCTAATTTTAAACCATGGTGATTCAATAAGATGCAGGAGGTTATTTCGTTTTTCTGTATCTGTTGAGGTTTGCTTTGTTACTGAGTATGTGGTTAATTTTTGAGAAGGTTTCATGGGGTGCTGAGAAAGGAATATTCTTTTGTGCTTAGGTGAAATGTTCTATAGATGTCTGTTAGGCATATTTGTGGCTTAATATCTGTTAGTTTCTTTATTTCTCTGTTAAGTTTCTGTCTGTTCAGTGGTAAGAGTGAGGTATTGAAGTCTACGACTATTAGTGTGTTGGGTGTGATGTGTGATTTAAGCTTTAGCAAGATTTCTTTTACAATTGGGGAATCCCTTGTTTTGGGAGAGCCCCTGTTTCGGGGCGTAGATGTTCAGAATTAAGACTTCATCTTGATGGACTTTTCCTATGACAAATATGAAATGATCTTCTTCATCTCTTTTGACTAATTTTACTCCGAAGTCTACTTTGTTACATATTAGGATAACCAGCTAGTTTCTTGAGTCCATTTGATTGGAAAATTTTTTCCCAACCCTATACTCTGAAGTAAGGCTTTCCCAACCCTATACTCTGAAGTATGGTCTTTGTAGTTGAGGTGTGTTTCTTGTATCCAGCAGAAGGGTGTATTCTGTTTTTGTATCTAATCTGTCCAGTCCATTTGGTGTTCTGTAAACTTCTTGTGCTCTTATATGTATGTCCTTCTTTAGGTTGGGAAATGTTTCTTCTATGATTTTGTTGAATATATTTTTTTTTTACCTTTAAACTGGACTTCTCCTTCTATCCCTATTATTCTTAAATTTGGTCTTTTCATGGTGTCCCAGATTTCCTGGATATTTTGTATTAAGAATTTGTTGGATTTAGCATTTTCTTTGACCGATGAATCTATTTCCTCTATCATATCTTCAATGACTAAGATTCTCTCTTCCATCTCTTAAATTCTGTTGTATATGTTTGTATCTGTAGTTCATGATCTTTACCCAGATTTTCCATTTCCATAGTTTCCTCAGATTGTGTTTTCTTTGTATCCTCTATTTCATTTTTTAAGTCTTTAACTTTCTCTTTCATCTGTTTAATTGCTTTTCTTGGTTTTATTTACAAAATTTGTTGATTTTTTTCCAGTTTTTTGTTTATCTTTTCTTCCATTTCTTTTTTATTGATATTTATTGAGCTCTACATTTTTCTCTGCTCCCCTTCCTGCCTCCCCCCTCCCTCTTCAATCCTCCCCCAAGGTCTCCATGCCCCCAATTTACTCAGGAGATCTTGTCTTTTTCTACTTTCTATTTCCCATATAGATTAGATCTATGTAAGTCTCTCTTAGTGTCTGCATTGTTGTCTAAGTTCTCTGGGATTGTGGTTTGTAGGCTGGCTTTCTTTGCTTTATGTTTAAAAACCACATATAAGTGAGACATGTGATAATTGTCTTTCTGTATCTGGGTTACCTCACTCAAAATGATGTTTTCTAGCTCCATCCATTTGCCTGCAAAATTCAAGATGGCATTTTTTTCTGCTGTGTTGTACTCCATTTTGTAAATGTACCACGTTTTCCTTATCCATTCTTTGGTCAAGTGGCATTTAGGTTGTTTCCAGGTTCTGGCTATGAAAAACAAAGCTGCTATGAACATAGATGAGCACATGTCCTTGTGGCACGATTGAGCATCCTTTGTATATATACCCAAAAGTGGTATTACTGGGTCTTAAGGAAGGTTATTTCCTGATTTTCTGAGAAATTGCCACACTGACATCCAAAGGGGCTGTACCAGCTTGCATTCCCACCAACAATGCAGAAGTGTTCCCTTTCCCCCACAACCTCTCCAACATAAGTTGTCATCAGTGTTTTTTATTTTGGCCATTCTTACAGGTGTGTAAGATGGAATCTCAGAGGTGTTTTGATTTGCATATCTCTGATGGCTAAGGATGTTGAACATTTCCTTAAGTGTCTTTCAGCCATTTTAGATTCCTCTATTGAGAGTTCTCTGTTTAGGTCTTTACTCCATTTTTTATTGGATTATGTGTTCTTTTGATGACCAATTTCTTGAGTTCTTTGTATATTTTGGAGATCAGACCTCTATCTGATGTGGGGTTGGTGAAGATCTTTTCCCATTCTGTAGGCTGTCATTTTGTCTTTTTGACCACGTTCTTTGATTTTTCAGTTTCAGGAGGTCCCATTTATTAATTGTTTTTCTCAGTATTTGTGCTGCTGGGGTTATATTTAGGAAGTGGATCCCTGTGCCAATGCATTCAAGTGTACTTCCCACTTTCTCCTCTCTAAGGTTCAGTGTGGCTGGCTTTATGTTGAGGTCTTTGATGCATTTGGACTTGAGTTTTGTGCATGGTAATAGATATGGGTGTATTTTCATTCTTCTACATTTTGATATCCAGTTATGCCAGCACCTCTTGTTAAATATGCTTTCTTTTTTCCATTTGATATTTTTGCTTCTTTATCAAAGATCAGGCATTTGAAGATGTGTAGATTGATGTCCGGGTCTTCTATTCAGTTCCATTGGTCCTACTGTCTGTTCTTATGCCAATACCAGGCTGTTTTCAGTACTGTAGCTCTGTAGTAGAGTTTGAAGTCAGGGATTGTAATGCCTTCTTCCATTTCTTTAAGGGAATTTTTCATTTCCTCTTTAAGAACCTCAATAATATTCACAAGGTTATTTTTAATGATGTTTTCTTCTGCTTCATCTGCGTTGGGATGTTCAGGTCTTGTTGCTGTAGATCCATTAGTTTCTGGTAGTGCTGTGTTATTCTTTGTGTTTTTAATTGTATTCTTACCCTGATGTCTTCCCATCTTTTGTTCAATTGCTGAGGCATGGATGCTGTCTCCGGGCTGAAAAAAAATAGTATTTTTAAAGGACAGAAGAAGAACAACAGAATTAGTAGTTCTCCATCTGTGATTCAGGGACCCAGTAAGTCATGCACACAGACCCTCCCAACTATAATCACTTACCATAGAGTCTCTATCATTCAAAAACCTTATACAAAAATTGAATTCTAAAGTTACCTTTATCTCTCTGGTGAAAGAAATCACATTGTTCATGAACTATCCCATGTCATCAACAATCCCAGTACCTGACTTACAATATCAAACACTTATTTCCCAATCACGTTTTATTTGTGCTTGGGGTTGGCATAAGGCTGATTAATTCTGCTTGGATCCTTCCATGCATTCCTCACTCTGGAGCCAAGACCACAGAGTAGTTGAGCATGCAATACACTCCTCATTTAATGTGGAGGTCAGAGTTAGAGATATGGCTAGGCAGTTATAGGTGTTAACTATCAAGCCTGACCACTTGAGTTCAATCCCTAGATCTCCCAAAGTAAGAGAGAACTCCTGGATGCTCTTCTGCTATTCTCACTTCCTTATCCATCACACTCACGCACGCACACAGACACGCACACACACACACACACACACACACACACACACACACGCGTGAATAAATAATATAGTGGTCATTAAGAAGCCATTCATATAATAATGGTCAGTGGCAGTCACTTGCACGATCTATAAATTAGATAGAAAGACTACTTACACTGTAGATCCTACAGGAAAATATGTCAAGAGCATTAAGTTTACTCCTTCCACAGAGAATTATACAAACACTATTGACCAATTGCATGAACCACTTCCCATCACTTAACATTACCCAGTTAACATCCTGAAAAATGTGGCATAAGCAGCAAAAGAAACAATTAGCAGGGTGAAGAGAAGGCTCTCAGGATGGGGGAGGGAAATCTTTCCCAACAGGATTTTTGAACAGAACAGAGAATTCTCAAAGGAAGAAATACAGATGGACAATAGATATGCCAAGGTGTTTTCAAAATACTTAGCAATAAGGGAAATAAAATTTAAACATTCTTGAGATTCCAACTCACACCAGTCAAAATGAAATGGAAACATAAGAATCCCTGGAAGAATCTTGGGATCATATCCAAAGGATGCCCGATCATACCACAAGGACATTTGCTCAGCTGTGTTCAGAGCAGCATTTTTTGTAATAGCCAGAACCTAGAAAAAACCTACAGACAGGGTTTCTCCCATAATAGGTTTTGGTATGAATTGGGTTGGTTCATTCTGGAACAATATATTCAAGTATCCTATTGATTCCTTATATTCAGGTGCCCTGCAGTATCCAGAAGACACAGTTCCCTTCCAGTCATCCATCACATTTGGCTTTAAAACTTTCTAGTCCCTCCTCTGTAATGTTCCATGAGCTTTATGGGAAACAAAGTTGTGTTACATATGTACCTTTTAGGGGTGAGCATTCTGCTTATTCTCTGCACCTTGACCAGTTAGGAGTCCTATGTTAGTCATCATCTACAGCAAGTTGAAGATTCTCAGGGGGGGTTGCGAGACAACTGATCTATGGATTCAACAATAGGTTTTTAAGACACAGTATACAATGTCCATTTAGCTAAGCAATAGTAATAGACTCTCCCCTTGGCCTATAATCTGTCAAACCATAGGTTCTTAGCCCAATAATGGTGGAAGGTATGTGTTTCATCCTAGAAACAAAACTTAAATCTAATCAGAAAGTTATTGGTTGCTGCCAGGATGCTGCAGTCACTACTGCACCAGTCGGCATGTCTGGTGAGGGCAGTCACAATTGCAGCTCCCAGGGGTTGCAGCAGGATGAGACTGATGATGACTTTCCTTGTCCAGTAGTGTGCACAGCACCTTCCAGCACTGTGAAAGCTAAACAGTAGGGACGAAGCTTCTAGGTCAATACCAACTTGATTTTTTCATGTCCTATGACTCAAATGTGTGGTCTGCAGCAATAGGGTCTTACCATAAAATTCTGGAGCATTGTCCACAATAGCTAAGCTATCGAACCAACAACAGAGGGATGGATAAAGAAAATGTGCATCTGTGTACAATGGAATTTTTCAGCCATAAAGAAGACAAAGTTATGGCATTTGCAAGAAAATGTATGCTAGTGGAGATAATTATATTAAGTGTATTAAACCAATCTCACCATGAAATATAGCATAGGTTTCTCATTTGTGATCCTTAGATTTTAGACAGATGCATAAGCTCAGGTTGCATACATGACATGAAGGAGCTAAAGATTTATTTATCATGAATACAGTGTTCTGCCTGCATGTGTGCCTGCAGGCCAGAAGAGGGAACCATTTCTCATTATCGATGGTTGTGAACCACCATGTGGTTGCTGGGAATTGAACGTAGGACCTCTGGAAGAGCATCCAGTGCTCTTAACCTCTGAGCCAGCTCTCCAGTCCCTTAAAGTTTTGAACTAGACTTTAAGTAGCAGTGTTTCAAAGATCAGAGGATTTCAGCCACAGCTGGCTTGAGTACATGGACGATTTAGTCATTGAGCAGAAGAGAGGAAGTGGTTATATCACATCACTGTGTGTTTCCGTTCCTTCCCCAGGGAGGAAGAGATGGACGCTGAGGGGCTGGACCATCTGATCCTGCAGAGAGAGAAAACATTCCCTCAGCTGCACCAGTGAAGCAACTTAAGATTCCTTTGTTTTTCCTCAACTTTGTGAGCTCTGCTGTGCAGTCCTCTCTGCCCACTGGCAACCCTGTACCCCACTGTCTGCTTCCTTCCATCCTTCTGTCCTGTGTCTCTGTATTTATGCTGACACATCTGGATAAAGAGTGATGGGGTGGTAGAACAAAGTCCAACAGAAGAACAGCCCTGAATAAAATATAATATTTTAGAACAAAGTGGTAAGGAGAAATGGAAAGCTCGGAAAATGGGTGGAACCGTGGGTAGATCCACGTCAGGTGTGTGGGTGTACAGAAAATCTTTTAGTCTTTCCAGGGAGCTAGATGTAAAACCAAGTCCTTGAGCATGATCATTCTGCAGGACTTTACAGCCAGATTTGTCCTGCTGGTTCATATGAGGAGTGGTGTCCAACATACAGACATGACATTACAGGAGGAAGAACAGTTTTTCTGTGTGACTTTCATTGTCCTTCTTTAACCTCATCAGAGGGCTGGAAAACCGTAGCTATGGTGTGAAAAGCTAAAACCTATCAAGATGATATGCCTAAGCTCACAGGGGCCACAGGACAATTTCAGGTTCTAATGTAAACTCTGAGCTCTCTGATGGATGTTCTTTCATAAATGTTTTAAAACAAACATTGCAAATATTCTTTTAAATTTTTAGTTTAAAATAAGGAGTATGAGGAGTATGAGCTAGTTTTGACACCCCCGAAAAGAATCTCATTTCTAATTTTTCTGTAAATAATTGAAAGAAATGTTTAAAGAAAAGCGCAATCATTTTGATCACAAGTAACTTCAATAATTGCTGTCATTTGCCCTAAGGTTGACATAATGACCAAGCAGAAGAGGATGAGCAGTGCCAGATCCAGCAACTCAATTTGAATCATCCAAGCTTGTGAAATGGATTTCGGTGACTGAAGGATACTGGAATCCTCCACTGGGGAGCAGAAGTAACTGGGCTCTGATGAAAGATTAACAGGCCATCAAATCCTTTGGGCAATAGTTTATAGTTAACACAACATGAAGAGCTATTATGTAAATATATAGACATATGTTTCTTACATATATATGTATATATGTAATATATCCAAAGAAATAGAAATTGCATGGAGCTTAAAATATGTGGAGTTTTCTTTTCAGATTTACAATTTGAAATCAGTATGTTTAATATGCCATAGGATAAAATCAATATTGAGAAATTTTTTAAAGCAAATCATGGAAGTTAATGGTTAGGGAATGCAGTGTCTGCTAATTAAGTACTCAGTGGCTGGGTAATGCAACCTGCAGTCATTGTGAGATCATTTGGACCCATCTGCTAAGTGTGAAGAGGCCAGAGCCGCAGGCTTTGCAGACGCCAGGTCCTGAGCTGTGTTTTACTGTGAGCACAGCAGCAGCAGGTAGAAGACACTGGATTCTGACTTGATGCTCAGATCGAAGACAGTCAGAAGTACTTGGAGAAAGAAGCTGTGCCTTCCTACACAGGAAAACTATTGCCTGTTCAGAGCACTCATCCTGCTGCGGCCACCTGATCCAGCTAGCCCTGACCTGTGGGCAGAGGGCCAGCAGGGTGAGGGGCAGTGTGCACAGTCCCTGAGGCTGCAACAGATGCAAGTAGGAACAGGTGCGCCCTGGCCACAGGAGCCAGGCCTGGACTGATGGAAACGCTTCAGACATGCAGGTGCCCCAGCATCCTCTGCACAGCATCTGAAAGGCGCTACACCCGCGTTCTCAACCTTCTTAATGCTGCGACCCTGTAATACAACTCTTCAGGCTGTGGTGGCCCCCAAGCATAAAAATATTTTTGTTACTAATTGATACCTGTAATTTTGCTACTGCTATTAATCATAATGTAAATATCTATCAAGACAGTGTAATGCAAATATACATGATTTATTTGTCAATTATCCATCAATAAATCCAATAACAAAGGAACAAAGAGAGAGATATGGGAAGAGGGACCACACCATACAATTCCATAATCAAATAAGACTCTAGGAATCTAAGACTAGACAGAGAAGCTGATGTGATTCCACATATGCACCCAGGGGATCCTGCATAGTCTCTGGTATATGGGAAATTCTCATTGTATAAAAAAGTAATGAATGAACAAATAAGAATATATGTGGACCAGTATTATCATAGGTATAACGTTGGCTGCCTACCGAAAATTTTGTGGACATCTCTTTCCCCAAGACAGACTTTACAGATGTCTGTGTAACAGTCAATGAAAATGCAGCCCCATGTCCATGGAGACTGCTTTCTCACAAGTATATTTTCTTCATCTGACAAACTGACTTCCGTTTATCACTGCAAGGGATGTCATTCCAGCCCCAGCTAGAGTGTGGATGACTTAAGATAACACATTGTTCGCGGTCATTGTTGGGCTCACCTGGGTGCCAGAACCTGCAAGGGAGGAAAGAGCATCAGGTGTTTCCACAGTAATGCTGGGAAAGAGAAAGCAAGAGTAAGTAAGCCTGGGGATGAGGTTGGAATCTGTGGAAATCAGATTCTAGTGTGGAAAAATCAACCGTTCTCCATATCTGACCTTTCCCTGGAAAACAGAACCCACCGCATTTAATATTCTCTCAGCTTGTTACTTAACTGTTCTCCCAGCACACATACATCCCAAGGCTACTTCATCCCTAGGTCTTGGTACCAGGGGACTGTCAATCCATGTGCTTATTTATGTGCTGAAAAGGTCTCTCTTTATTCTAGTTTCTTAATGAAGGTTTTTTTCATTTTACAAAGTCTTGTTTTAGACAGTGGAGAGCTAGGTAAAATATCTAGATAATCTACTTATTTCTGTCATTTAGGACAAGTAATTTAATATCCTGGATTCCTACTTTCTCTTCTCTGAAAACTGAGAATGACAATGACATCACTATTTCTCACAACAGAAATCTGACAGAATATGGGAACATATAAGATATTAAAGCTTTTAAATAATTACATAAATATGACACCTAGCAATGTCAGATTGAGGCTTTTGATTTATGAGAAATAATCAGTTATGATCTTGATATTAATTTTTATTATAAAGATATAAAGGAAAGCTGGAGCGATGGCTTTTTCAGAAAACAAGGGAGTTCTGTTCCCAACACTCATATTGGCATGGTCATACAACCTGTGACCCCAGCTCCAGAAGATCCAACACCCTCTTATGGGCTTCATAAACCCACATATACATGGCACATACTCACAGAGACGCAACAATAAAAATAAACCTATTTTTAAAAATAGAGATGATTGACTGAAAGCACCATCCCCAGCACTCACACCAGGACAGAGCTGTTGTAGTTTCATAACCAACAGCTGGAACACCCTAAAACCTTCTCATGCCACAGGATCCAAGACTCCTCTAGGCAACTCTAGACTCACGTGTCACTTTTATTGTATGGTGTCTGATCAACCCATCGCCACTGTCGATGACCTGGATCTGAAAGCCCGATAAAATAAGCAGTTTTATGTCTCAGGATCTTAGTGATGAAATCCTACGAAGAAAGAAAGACATAGCATTCAGCCTGGATTGAGGGCTTCTGTTTCTGTTATAGATCTGTTAAGATCTCTTAAAAATTATTTTAGATGCACATATGCAAATACATAATAATCAAATCCTAGTTCATCTTTCTAGGCTCTTAAATAGTTTTCAAATTTTAGATTAATACACAATAATTACACATTTTAGAGGTACTCCGTGAACTTTTTCTGATCACACAGAGAAGAGAAGACAAAGAAAGGTTCAAGGACTGGAAGAGCCCCCACCCCTGGGAGTGCCATCTTCCCTGGCTGACCAGGACACAAAGACATCCCTCATAGACCTGATTTCCATGACACCATGGTCATAATGAATTCTCGTCTCAGACTCACTCCCCTCTTTTCTTCCCCAACACCCTTCTTGAAGGTTGTGCATGAGAGGATTTTACAGATTTAATCATTCTCCATTCATAACTGCAGATATTTCATTTCTGATGGTTGGCTGTGACTCTCCTGATTGGATCCTCTTTTCCTAGTCAGCTCTGCACCCTTCTCTGTTAGGCGGCTGATACTACAGGAAGCCTTAGAGTGCTGAAATCACAAACTGGTCTTTCAAACAGAAACATTCCATCCTTCCCTCCACCCTCAGACACTGCATTTCTGTTGCCATGGTTCCCGTGGGTCGTTCGGTTCACTGCAGCAGGAGCAAGGTGTAAAATGTCAAGACTGAAGCAACCTTTCCAGCTACCTAATGTCAAGCCTTCTGCCATAGCACCAACACCCATGTCAACAAAACTCCCTCTTAGTAAAAAGGGCAGACATCAAACTGGGCCCAGGCCCCACTGGCTCCCAGCATGCACCTGCTCTTCCCGGCTGTGGACCACCATCAGATGAGCACCCATGCTGGAGCACTTCTCCTCACTCTTGTTCCAAGATGCCGCATCAGTGGGAATGAAGTAGCAGTGGGAACTAAATGGCTCCCAGTCCTTTGGGCAACAGCTCCAGACTTTGTCTTTGGGGAGAAAGGAGATTCAAGTACAAAGCACAGTTCTTAAATGTGGCATAATACATAAATACTCCCTAGGCTCAGAAGAAAGTAACTAATCATACCAAGAAACAAAGCATTTTCAAACTTAACAAAACAAAGCAAGAGGTAATCGATGCCTAGAAGCAAGGTAAACACTCCTCCGAGAGTTTGGGAACGTCAAAAAAGAGGGAGCAGAAATAACCTCAGAGCCAGAGGATGGGAAGGAGTGTTGACTTCCAGACGTGATGCAGTTGTTGCACATTACACACTCACAGTGGTGGTGAACCACATGAAACTGAGCCTATCACCTACCCTTCCCAGAGGAGCTCAGCAGTGAAGGGCTGCAGAATGAGGAAGTCGTGCTCGTCACTGGTGGAGCCATGGATATACCGCTCTCACTCCAGTAACGAACCCCCAACCAGGCTCATGCGAGAAATCCTCCCTAAATGCAGTGAGTCTCAGGAAGCAAGACGTGAAGGTAAGAGGAAGAAGTAGGCAGGGAACTTGGCACAAAGAAGAGTCTTTGTCTGAAAAGGGCAGGGAATTAAAGAGGATAATGGGAGACTTCGATCAAAGAATGTTATGTAAAAATAGAAATGTGAAGGAATATTTTTTGAAAAGGCAAGGTAGCAAAAATGTTACAATTGTCTGTACAAGCTTTAAAACCAGCATTGATAAAAGTGTTTCGATGAGCAGGATAACCCACAGGGTGCAGCAGTGGCATGCATACCTTGTAATCAAGTGCTCTCTAATTAGACTTAAGAGTCACTCAACAAGAGGGAAATCATGCCTGGTACTGGAAATGCAACCAACTACCCAGGGGTAGTACAGTCATAGATCTTGAAGAAGAACCTACAACTACCATTTTATTAAACCTGCAAAATCCTTAACTACATCCTAAATATTTGTCCTTTACACCCACAGATGAATGTAATCCTCACTTCTCATCAAGGACACTTCTCTTTGCAACATACAAGGACCATTACAGAAAACCACAACCAAACAAAATACAGATTTGTGGAACCCATTCCCAAGGGATGCATCTACAAAACAGCTCCTGCACCTAAAGCTAAGAATCTTTTCAATAAGAGATGGTGGAAAGAGTGTGAGACCAAGAGCATCAGGGAGCCGCTGTGGGATTGTGTCTCCTAGGAATGTCAGAAGCTACACCCATAAAGCCTCACCAACATGGCTGTCTTCACATGAGCTAAACAAGGACAATAACAACAGACATGCTAATATGGATGAGGTATGAGGTAGGGAGTCTACAAGGCCTCAGCCCTACACAAAGAACTACAGGGAACTAAGGAATACTGAGAGTGGGAGAAATGTATCCCCTGGTTATACAATATCAATGGTCAGCACTGAAAACATACATACAATTAACATTCAGCATAATAAGAAAATTGTACTTATGTAATTATTTTTTCTTCACAGAGAGCCTTTGAGAATAGATATAGATATATAGATAGATATATATAAATGATAGGTATATGTATACATGTATGTAATATACACATATATGTATGTATATGCAGCAACAATTAATTTTTTAAGAATGCTATGAATTTGAAAGAGCAAGGAGGAGTATATGGGAGGGTTTGGATGGAAGAAGGGCAAGAGGGAAATTATAAAATTATATTATAAACTCAAAAAATAAAAGACACAATTTTAAATGCTTCAATGGGAAGATACAGACATCTTGGAAAAAGAAAAACCAGCAAAGAAGCAGATGTAATAAGAATCAAAATGGAAATTTTTTTTTCTGGAAAAACTGATGTGGGAAGTCCTTCTGTATATGTGTTGCTTTTATTGGTTCATGAATAAAGAAGCTGCGTAGGCCTATGACAGGGCAGAATAAAGCTAGGCAGGAAAAACTAAACTGAATTCTGGGAGAAAGAAGGCCGAGTTGGTGAAACACCAGGTAGCCACCACAGGAGACAGACGTGCTAGAACCTTGCCAGTGAACCACAAACCTGTGGTAAGATATAAATTAATATAAATGGGCTATTTAAGATCTAAGAGTTATCTAGAAATATGCTTAGGCTATTGGCCAAACGGTATTGCAAATAATATAGTTTCTGTGTGATTATTTTGAGTAAGAGTGGCTGGGGGATGAACAAACAGCCTCCAACTACAGAAAACCTGCTCAATAACCCTTTCAGCTTACATCTATGGATCCAATAGCAGAATGGGGGCGGGGAAGACAAATAAATCAGTGAATTGTTAAATAAGATAATAAAAATACCAACTTAAGAAAAATGAAATACATAAAAATAAATACGGCCTCATATCCTGAGCCCAAGTGTGTATGTAGAAGATAACATGGGGCCAAGATATGTGAAGACTAACGGATACGTGGGAAGGGGAAATGAGGCCCTCAGAGATAGAGACGACCACTTCCAAAAACAAGAAGAGCATCAAAGGGCATTTCCCAACATGATGGAAAGAAATCTAAGTCAGTAAACAAGATAAGACAAAAAAATTCTTAGAACTAATAAATACACTTCTAAATAATATAGGTGTCCAAACGTCAAGGTCTACTTTAAAAACACATTTAAAACCATGACTGCTCTTTGGATTGGAGAGGGAGGGGGAGATGAGTGGGGGGAGGGGGAGATGAGTGGGGGGAGGGGGGGAAGAATGGGGGAGGGGGAGGGAAATGGGAGGCTGGGAGGAGGCGGAAACTTTTTTTTTCCTATTCTCAGTAAAAAAAAAAAAAAAAAAAAAAAAAAAACACATTTAACTGGGCTGGGAATGAGGCTCAGTTAGAGTGTTTGCCTGGTGAGCAAGAGGCCCTGGGCTCCATCCACAGCACATCGTAAAACCAAATGCGGCAGTGACCACATAAGATCCCAGGCCTAGGGAGGTGCAAGCAGAGGATCCAAAGTTTAATGTTATCTTCAGCTACATAGGTAGTTTGAGGTTAGCCTAGGTCATATGGGACTCTATCTCAAAATAAAATTGAGCTGAACAAAAATGAAAATACAAAATGTCAACACTTGTAGGACACGTTTCTTCAGTAAAAGGACCCAGGACTACTCAGTGAAATGGCTGAGACAGGAATGGAGACTATGCACCGTGAGTCTAGGACAGAGCCTTTCTGAATCCCAGAAGTAAGAAAGCAAACAAATTATTGAAATGAAATGTCAAAAGGGCAGAAGGACCAATGGGAAGTGATCCTAAAGCACAAAGCAGAAAACGCAAAAGTATCAAATTATAATACAAAATAAATATTTGTGGGTACATGCAGATACACGTGATTAGGGACAATAATAAATGGATAGAAAAGACAAATCTCATAAGAACTTCAAAATATTATGTTGCTAGGTCTAATGGCTAATAATCCACATCTTAGTATAACCCAGAAATACTTATATAGGGAGCTTACATTCTGTGTTTGACAACTGGATTCAAGCATATTAACTTTTACCTTCTTCGGATGGGTGGTCTTTTATACAATCCAATTTTGTGTGAGTCAGTTGTTTCATACTATTTTTTTCTTCAAGGAGATCAGAATACATTTGAAACAAAACTGGAAAAAAAGAATGAAAGATATTCATTTTCCTGGCAGCATTTTAATATTACTCTTTACTCACGTCTTCCCACACACATACACCTTTTGACTGGTTGGTTATTTGGTTTTTCGAGACAGGGTTTCTCTGTGTAACAGCCCTGGCTGTCCGGAAACTCACTTTGTAGACCAGGCTGGCCTTGAACTCACAGAGATCCACCTGTCTCTGCCTTCCGAATGCTGGGATTGAAGGTGTGTGCCACCACTGCCCTGCGTTTGTTTCTTTGAGGCAGTGCCTAGCTGTGTAGCCCAGACTGGTCACACCCACAGTTCACCACCTCCCCTCCAGAAGGCTGGGCCTGAGCCCTCACACGTGGCTCTTAGTTAATGAATCAAACTGGCATCGTAATCCCAACTTAAAGTTGACTCCCAGACACAAATTGAGGAGATAGGGAGTTGCGGTGGATCAGGGAGAAATTAGGGGAAAGACTGTGGATGAATATGATCACAACACATTGCATGAAATTTTTAAACAATCCATGGAAATATATTTTAAAACGAAAAAAGAGGGAAATACTTTTTGTCTGTGATTCGCAATGAACGTGGTTCTGTTTTTAACTAACTGACCCTTTAGAACTCGGCTTTTCTCTTTCCTCACTATGTCCCATTTGCTCCTTGACCCACCACATCCTGGCTGCCGCTTCTACCATTTCACTAAAACCATCCTTGAGCCAAACATGATGGTGCCTACCTCTCATCCCAAAACTGGGGAGGTGGAGGCAGGAGGATTGCAAATTCCAGGCCAGTCTGAACTGTATCAAGTTCAGATTCAGTCTGGGTTACAAAGTGGGGCAGTGATTTTAAAAAAAAAAAAAAATTGAGATGGATTATCAGTAATATCCCAGGGCACATTGTCCACCTTGCTGGTGGACTTGACCCCAGTTCTCTCCCTGCTCACCTCTTCGGACACTGCTGGGCTTTGCCTCGCCTCTCCTGCTGTCACTTCTCACCGCCTTGTATAATCTCCTCTCCCCCATCCACCCCCTAGAGATGCAACGCTCCCCACTGTCCGTCAGTATCCTTCCTTCTCATACTTTCTTCCTCCCAAGTGATGGCAGGGTATCCCATGGTCTCACCTGCTACCTAAAAGGACGGGGAACCTCAGACCTGACACCCAGACAAGTGTGTGCTCACTAAACATGACTCTTGAAGACAGGCCCAACATGCTCAAAACCCAAATCAGCATCTTCCATCCTAAGCCTGCACCTCACGCGCACTGTATTGTCTACCGGTGTGAACACCTTCACCACGACTGAGTCTACAAGTCCAGGTGTTGGAGTGGCTTCACTTCCCGGGTTCCTTCAGCCCCAGTTCAACAAGCCTCTTCCTCCTGGGCTCTGTCTGCCTTACCAGTCTCCGAACACTGTCCGTGGGTCGGCTCTGCTCACCTGAATCTCTTTCTAGCCTGTGTCTTTACCTCTAGTTTTCTCTATTTCATTTTCATGTCTCTTTGACGCTTTCAACTCCCTGTCTAATATTCTTCAATGGCTTCCCCTGATGTGACACATCGGGAAAATGTTAACAATATCCTTGCACCTGTGTTTCATCTGGACAGCCAATCATTCAAAAGCAACTCTGGCCACTTCCCAGTTGAGACTTTTTTTAAAAAAATATTTATTTATTTGTTATGTATACAATATTCTGTCTGTGTATATGTCTGCAGGCCACAAGAGGGCACCAGACCTCATTACAGATGGTTGTGAGCCACCATGTGGTTGCCAGGGATTGAACTCAGGACCTCTGGAAGAGCAGGCAATGCTCTTAACCTCTGAGCCATCTCTCCAGCCCACCAGTTGAGACTTTGAGAGGCATGACTGGCCCTCACCCTCCACCTTTGTGTTTAAGTTCTTTGAACAGAGATGGGTTGTCCTGATGAAGGAGAAAACTGTGGCCATATTGCTCCTGTAATTTCAGGTGACAGTCTCTTCCTCAGAAGCTATGCTGCATGCTCCTGACCACATGTATGAGGGTGACTGAGTTCAACAGGGCTGAGGAACCTTGGCTGATGTTAATATAACCGCCAAGCCACAGAAGCATGAACAAACAAAAGCTGTGTTAATCTGTGAAACTGTGGAACTGTTTGTGGAGAAGAAAAAGATATTTGAAAAAATGTTCAATAGCCAGGTAGTAGTGGTGGCACACACTTTTAACCCCAGCACTCGAGAGGCAGAGACAGGCAGAACTCTGAGTCAAGGTCAACCTGGTCTACAGAGCCAGTTCCAGGACAGGCTCCAAAGCTACAGAGAAACCCTGTCTGGAAAACAAAAAGGAAGGAAAGAAGGGGAGAAAGGGAGGGAGGAAGGGAAGAAAGAAAAAAATGATTAATAGAAAAATTCAAACCCTTTTTGTCCTGTAGACAGAGTCTTACAGCATAGCCCAGACTGGCCTGGAACATACTATGTAGTCCAAGTTGGCCTAGAATTTGCAATCCTCCTGCCTCAGTTTCCCAAGTGCTAAAATTATAGGCATACAACACTATGTCCCACCCAAACATTTTTAATACTTACACAACACTTTCCTGTTGTGTAAGCTCTGTCTGTGTCTACCAGTTTCACTTCTTCTTCACTGTGTGTGTTCCAGACAAGCTTACTCAGTCTTCCCCATATTTCCCATGCTCTCAAGCTTCCAGGACTCTGCTGTCCTAAATAGGTCTAAATGTCACCTCCTCCAAGCCTGCCTCAGCCCCTGTGCTTACATCCTGCCTGCACAATACTTCCTAGATACATTTGTAAATGTTACTTCACCTCACCACTCTCGGAATTTTTTATTTTTTTAAATATTTATTTATTTATCTATTTATTATGTATACAATATTCTTTCTGTGTGTATGCCTAAAGGCCAGAAGAGGGCACCAGACCTCACCACAGATGGCTGTGAGCCACCATGTGGTTGCTGGGAATTGAACTCAGGACCCTTGGAAGAGCAGGCAATGCTCCCAATCACTGAGCCATCTCTCCAGCCCCCTCAGAATTTTTTAAACACAGGGGCTATTTTGTTCTTTCCAGATCCACTAATACACTGTCTAGCACACAGTGAATGGATGCTACTAACTATTGAGGGAAAGATAAAATAGACAATATATACTAATTTTACACTTTTATTTTTAGACAAGTTTTCACTCAGATACCAACCTGCCTCTGCCTCTTGAATTTGGGATTAAATTAAAGGCATGCCACTTTGCCTGACCTTGCCTTTTAATTTTTTAATTAAACTCCAAAAGCCAACCTTATAAAGAAATCCTCTGTTTGCTAACTTGGCTTCGATCTCACATAGTGTGGATCAGGAATAAATAATTTGGAGTTCCAGTGGAGCTCTATCCCTGGAATAGCTCCGTCATCTCTTCTGATCTTCTACTCATTCCAAAATATGAGTGTCTGTGTGTTCAATGGGGCTGGCTTCTAGATGCTGCTGAGGAAGGACAGATTCATCCTCAGGACTGGAGTCTCACACAGATGCCCAGGATTTCACTCTGTGTCACCAACAAACACTCACTTGCCTCTCTAGTAAAAAACAAATGACTTTTACAGAAGAGTTATTCTGAAATAGAACAAAAATCCCAGTGTCATCCACCTTCAGAGAAAGCTTCTGTCTCAGGTTTCTCATGAAAACCACTGGTAATTATCGGTTTCGAATGTATGTCTCTCTTTGTGCAAGATGGGCATTGCTTACTTACTCCGTTGGCATACTTACTGTTCAGAGAAACAGAGGATAAGATTGCCAACAGCAGGAAAAACATCAACGAGGTAAAAGGCAGCGTGGGAAAGCCGGGATTACTTTTGTGAATGGTGGTCTTCTTTGGGCGGACTAAAGGAAAATCAAACTAATTAAATCAGTAATGAATTCAGTAATTTCCTCTTCCTCATCTTCTTCTTTTCTACTATGAAATATTAACAGTATAGACTCTTGAAACAGCATTTTAAAATGAGTAGAAGAAAAACAATGATACCCACTGGGTAAAATGAAAGCACAAATTTCTACCACTGACAATAACTCATTAATATTGATGTTAATATTGATATTTGAGAGACATGTAAGTACAGACGAATACCCTTTCATGGAGTGTTAAAGTGTGTATGCACGCATGCATGCATATTTCCCCATACGACCGACATATCACAATCACTCATTTCTGCTCTGTTATTTTCCTGCACATTGCATCATGAACATTTTTTTTTTTGTCACCATGTTTTCCTCTTTAACATTCTTTATTTTGGCCACATAGTACTTCAACATATATTTAAACAGTCTCCCAAACTGCTTCCAATATTACTTTAAAGCATGCAGAAACAGAGAAATATGTATAATCATATCTCACATGTTTAAGATATGGCCTAAGGTTATCTTTTTAGCTACTATCTCTTGGTTAGAAACCATTTTCTGGGTTGAAAGGGACCGAGGGGCGGGGAAGAGGTATAAGAGGGAGAGAGAAAGGACAACAAAGCAGTTGGGCCCAGAGACAAAGTATCACAGCGGCTTCCACACTTGCTGCATATGTAAACCTGCGCCATGAAAGCTGAAGGAGAAAAGTTTCAGGAAGGGAAGGGGGATGGACAAGAACTAGAGGGATGGACAAGAACTAGAGGGATGGACAAGAACTAGAGGGATGGACAAGAACTAGAGGGAAGGTGGAGGAGGGCTAGGGATACGCACAAGGGATGTGTTCGTAACAAATGCCTTAATGAATCATCCGGTTGGTTTGCATGCTACCTAAATAAATAGTTTTAAAAAAAATAAAATTCCTTCCAGAAATATTATAGACTCTTGTAATGCACGTGTGAGGTCCTGCGTCTATCCCCTACATGAATGGAGAAAGGGACACTCAAACTGTCCTTCAAGATAAAACTGCCCCCAAAATACAAACTAATTTCTTAAAGTTAAAGTATGTCGTCACATAAGTAGAGAACTAAGAACTTCAGTATTTAGATTACATGAATGTATTTTCATGGAGAAAGTATAGTTTTACATACTTCAGAAATATGCAGTAGAATTCAGACCTTCCCTAAATGGCGATTGGTAAAGACAGTATCGTGAACTCTTTCCCATGGTACAAGGCAACACAACAACCCCTTCAAGCTCTCCACAGACAATTCAAGCAGCTGAGCCTCCTGTCTCCATACACATCACTCAGCCAGCCAGCGGCAAAGATCCCCTAGTCCTTGCTCATAAACACTCCCGTCTTCACGGCTCTATTAGCTTAGACCACCAGAAAACGAGGCTGTCTCGTTCTGGAGGTGAGGGAGGGATGTTTACCTGAAGATGAGTCCAAGGTAGTGCCTGAGGAAACAGGTTGAGTTTTGAAGTTCAGGTCAGTATAAATGTTTGGTGAAGCCATACTGAGACGAGATCTGCGCTCTTCGGAAAACCCGCGGCATTCGTAATTGTTTTTTCTTATAAACAAGAAGTAAGCACGGTGATAATTACCCCACCATCAACGAGAAGGTGCAGAGGCACCAAGTGGGCAAGTGCCTCTGAGAGTACAGCATGAGAATTTAAAACCACGGGGTGGAAGTCTCTGGGCCACAGAGAGGTCCGATCCCCACAGTCAGAAAAAAAGAATCACATTAAACCTGTTCGGGGTGGAGATGCAAATACTGTGAGCCGTGGACTGAAACCAGGAGTGGGGAAAAACAGGAAGGAAAGGAAAAGAGGAACCAGGCAATAGAGAAGTCTGTCCTGAGACTCTCAGTTCTCTCCAGCAGAGTTCGCGAGCTTCCAGGAGCAAACACGATTTCTGAAGAAGCAGCCAGCGTTGGCTAACACTGCTAATACTGTAGCCACAGCATTCTCTTTAGCTGGACAGCTGGGTTCTGGGTATCGCATTCTAAGAATCTCCTTGACCTTGGCTTCTTTTCAGCTTTGTAGACTGTAAAATGGGGCAGATTTTCTAAGTCTCTCTGGCTCAATCTATGTTCATTTTTCGTGGGAGTGAGGTGCTCCCGAAACCAAGGCATCCTGGGATAGGCTGTGGACTTCCTTTTCTGCTGTGTCAAGTTCCTTGCCCTGCTTTTCTGGGTAAAGTAAGGTTTGGGTGACAGTCGCTTCTTCCAGCTGTTCCTCTGCTTTCTCCAGATTATTCCTCGGAGACTCTGGCAGACTGCCTGGATGACATCTACTGTCTTTGCTCATGCTGCGTGCTGCATTTGAAAGTACCCGCCGCCACGCGTGCGCCCCACACACCCAGTGTCTTGCGCTTGTTCTGCATCTTCACAGGAACATGAGGGGCTCAAGGCACTGGGTGATTAACCCTTACGTATCTTCCCTGCTGAGTGAACACAGTTCTTTTCCACTCACTCAAGAACAGGAGGATACTCTTCGTCAGGCTAGGCTGTGAAGTGCAGGTGCCCTGCCCCCCCCACACACACACACTCCAGGGCACACAACACCACACTGTGGGGCTAGGGGAGAACAGGCCCTCCATTAGTCATGTGGCAAAGATGCATTAAACAAGAGAAACCACAGAAAATCTCAGAAGTAGATATTGGAGGTGTGGCAGAAGAAAAAGGCCAAATGCTACCATATCAACAAGCATTCTTAAAGGACTTGAAACTCGGACAACAAACACTAGATGTACATAAATATATTTATCTCTCTATATAGATAGATAGATATGTTTTGTTTTTCAGCACAGGGTTTCCCTGGTTGTCCTGGAACTAGCTCTGTAGACCAGGCTGCTGGCCTCAAACTCACAGAGATCTGCCTGCCTCTGCCTCATGAGAGCTGGGATTAAAGGCGGGCGCCACCACTTCCTGGCAACATTCAATATCTTAAACTGAGTGCTGTGAAATATTTTGAATGATATCCAAACAACTACTCAAGATAAACCAATGAACCCTCCACCAAACAAGGGATATCCACGCCCCAGAAGGAACTCACCAACATCCACCCAAGGAAGCAGTGACAGACGGTTGGGCACAAAGGGCCCATAAAGGTGCCCAGTGCCAATCTGGGGAATTTCTCCAATGAAAATGAACGATCTCGGGATCCCACATTCAAGTACCAAAAACTGTCAACCCAAAATCACAGCTCTCACCACAAGGGAAATAAGTGACAGGTTCTGGAGTCTAATAGGAGTGGCAATGATCTGGAAACATGTGGTCATAGCTCCAACACTATGACCTAATGGGCCGACAATTTTGTAAAGTTCTTATCGTTGTGTAGCAAAGGAGAGACATAAGCCAAAGCACTTTTGAATGCATTGGTGGTCTAGAGAGGTGGTTCAGTGGTTAAGCATATGCGTTGCTCTCACCAAGGACTAGGGCTGGTTCCTAGCATACACATGGCCTTTCACAACCATCCTTAACCCCATTCACGGGATCAGACAATGGGGATCTGTCTCCCTCTTTTGACCTCCAGAGGCATCAGGCATGCGTGTGATGCACATACATGTCAGCAGGCAAAACACTCACAAATATGAAATACATAAAAATTATTTTTATCTTTTTTTATTATTGAGAAAAGGAAAAAAAGTTTTCGCCTCCTCCCAGCCTTTCATTTCCCTCCCCCTCCTCCCACCCTTCTCCCTCTCCCCACTCCTCTCCTCCTCTCCCCACTCCTCTCCCCCTCCCTCTCTAATCCAAACAGCAGTCAGGGTTCCCTGCCCTGTGGAAAGTCCAAGGTCCTCCCCCCTCCATCCATGTCTAGGAAGGTGAACATCCAAACTGGTTAGGCTCCCACCAAGCCAGAACATGAAGTAGGATCAAAACCCCGTGCCATTGTCCTTGGCTTCTCATCAGACCTCATTGTTCGCCATGATCAGAGAGTCCGGTTTTATCCCATGCTTTTTCAGTCACAGTCCAGCTGGCCTTGGTGAGCTCCCAATAGATCAGCCCCACTGTCTCAGTGGGTGGGTGCACCCCTCGTGGTCCTGACATCCTTGCTAGTGTTCTCCCTCCATCTGCTCCTCATTGGGACCTTGGGAGCTCAGTCCAGTGCTCCAGTGTGGGTCTCTGTCTCTATCTCCATCCATCACCAGATGAAGGTTCCCAATGATGTCTCTCCTGGTGCCTGGACCGGATCTCCTCAATACATAAAATTTTTAAGTGGCTTATGTGTCTGGGTATTTTGCCTGCGTGTATGTCTGCGTACCGTATGCAGCTCACACTGAGGTAAGAAAACATTCTATAACCTGGAGCTGGAGTTAGAGACAGTTGTGAGCTGCCATGTGGGTGCGAGGAATTGAACCAGGGTCCTCTGGAAGAACAGCAGGTGGTCTCAAGTTCTGAACCACCTCTACAGACCCGTAAAATAAATGTTAAAAATTAAATAAAATACGTTAGTAGACAGGTTATGGTGATGGGGGGGTTACAGGCCTCATGTGCTGCTGGATGACATTCTCCGCCTCTAAGTTGGCGGAAGCTAGTGGTGAATACTTTCCCAAAGGGTTCAAGTAACAGTCACAAGAATGTTACATAAAACACAGAGGTGAGTAATGCATGATTAATAAGGGATCTAAAACATATCCCAAGATAATGTGGTTCTGGGGCTGCAGCATTCCAAATCTCCACAGTCATGTGAGTTCAGCCAATCAGCCCTGGAGAATCTCCCATACAGGCGATGCTTTCTTTCTGAGAACTTTGGCTCACACAGTAAAGAGGGTGTCTATGTGATAGGAGGGTCAGGTCCAGAAAGACCAACTTCAAACAGGGTGAGAAGGACATCCATGCACAGGGTGAGAATGTGAAAAAGAAAGCATTGCATCAGGACTGCATGGTCATCAGCTGGCAGAAGACCACGCAGGGACCAAAGTCTGGGAGCCAAAGCAGAGGAACTTTCTCACGGACTCCGAACTGCTCACAGATTGAAAAGAATCTCACAGAGGTAGGGCAGACATGTAAACCCCAAAGGAATGTACAGAGGAATGGCCAGCATCCGAGACTCCACCTGTGAAGCACAGACACTGTACCAGGTCCATCAAAGGAAGACCCCAAGGGGACAACAGAACCATCTGCTGCAGGGGAACTCCCAGGAGTGAGACAGGTTTCTGAGAGCTAGGGGAGGGACAGCAAGAGTCTTCCAAAAAGGCCTTGTGTTCTTTGTTCACAGAAGCCTTCCTGCCATACCTATTCTTCCTTATTACCCAGTATTAGTTCAGCAGGCTGCTAAGTTGCTCAGTCCTGCTGTTCTTGCCCTGCACCACTTGCATTTCTTGTTGCTTTTTCTTTTCCCTTTACCTCTCTCCTGGAGAGCACAGGCTGGCCTGGTTGGTGAGGCTCCATGTCCCATCCTCCTGGAACGTGTTCTTTTTAACATAAACAAGATCTGCTATACCTACTCACGGTTTTGTTTGGAAGGTTAATTTCTATCCTTCGGCTCTGCTTTGGAATGTCTTTACTGGCAAGAGCATATCTTGGAGACAATAGATAGGTGGATGTTTTTCTTTTTGGTTCAGTTAGTCTGCATCATTTTGTCAGTTGAGGATATCTGAGTTCTGGTTCGTATTGAGAAGGGTTTGCTGTTTCCTGAGATTTTGTTAGTTGATATTCTGGTTGGTTGGACAATTGGTATTTCTTTTCTTCTTCCCCCATTAGCATAGAAGTTTGCTAGTCTGCTGTATTGGGTATGATTGAGTCTTTCCCAGCTCTTTTTGGTTCATCTATTCCCCCCATCAAATGCACTCTCCTGTGTTCTTGTGGGTGAGACTGTTTTTTTCTTCCTCGATGTATATTACTCCTTCAGGATAGGAAGACAAGGTCTCATTATGTACCCTTGGATGTCCTAGAACTAACCAGGTGGCCTAAAACTCACAGAGATCTATCTCCGTCTGCCTCCTGAGTTCCGGGATTAAAGATGTTACCTCCCCACCCAGCTAACTATTCTTTCCAAACTTGTCTGGAGTGCCGGGTGAGCTGTCATGAACTGCCTTCTTATGTATTTGCCTTGAAATGTCCTTATTGCTCCACCAATTTTGAGAAAGAATTCAGAATCCTACTTTTAAAAAGGATTGATGACCTCAAATAAGCAGATGAACAAACTAATGTAATCAATTCAGGACCTAGTCAAGACAGTCACTAAAGTGAATGAGCAAGACAGTAACTTGAAGCTTAGCAGGGAACCAGAATATCAAAAAAGAACCAACGGAAACTCAGGAAATGAAAGAAACAAACAAACAGGCTGGGGAAGGTTCAACAGGTACCACTCTTGCAGAAGATCCGAACTTGGTTCCCAGCACCCATGTTAAGCAGCTTGCAATCACCTGGAACTCCAACTCCAGGGGATTGGCACTCTCTTCTGACCTCCTCAGTCATCCTTACTGGGATGATGCAGTTCCCCCTTCCCTGCGATCATTGTGAGAAGAAGGGTCTTCTAGTCTCAGCAGTTCAGATAAATTAGTGAGTGTGTCCTTCCAGATGAGGACAGAGCGTAGACAGCTCTCCCTCGGGATCTCCTGGCTAGTGCTCCCAACCACACTTCTCCACTCCCAGGAAGTTACAGCATTGCTGTTAATTACTTAAGCGACCCAACCTTCCACGGGTGGAGCATTATGAGATGTGGGCTCTGAACTACGGAGAAGAACCCCCCTCCTGAAAACCCTTGTGTGCCAGCAGCTCGCTGGTTTCCACAGCTCAGCTCTCCCTTGGGGTCACTTTCTCTGGCTGGAAATCTGGTGTTCGGCTTTCCTGGCCATACATCACATACTCATCCTCTTGTACTGACTCTGCTCCTGTCTCCAGCCCAGTTCTGTCTGAATTCCTGGGGCCTCTCCTGCGTGAAACTCAATGGTAGAGACAACGAATGCGGGCCTGCATTGTGCCACTGCAGCAGCAGCAGAAGGGTCTCAAGTTCACTAACAATCCTGCTCCTGGGAGGCAACACAGGTCAAGCAACGTTTGAGGCTGACTCACAGTGTGGCTGTGGCAGCCATGGCTCCAGACGTTACATTAGTGCGAGCAATGATGGTGGAAATTCAGGCCCATCCCGAAGATGTTCAGGGAGCTGATAGGGGTAGCTTAGACTCCCATGGTAACTGTTGGTATTCAGGCATCTGTACTGGCCAGCCTTTGGGGTCCTGACAGGACACGTCCTCGGCGGCAGCCACTAAGAGCACCTCCTGTGCACACTCGTAATGTTCCCTTTTAAAAGGGGGGCTTTGCCCATCTCCCACTTCTTTCTTTCTCTCTCTTTCTGCTTCTCTTTCTGCTTCTCTGCCTCTTTGTCTCTCTGTCTGCCTCTCTCTTTTCTTTTGTTGCCCCGTCCCCAGAGGCTGGTTTTCCATCTTCGCTCCCTGCCTTTTCCCGTTCATTTTCCCCCAATTAAAAAACAAAACAAAACAAAAACCTTCTCCACCTGAGCTCTGTCGCATGCCATTTTTCTCTCATGTATCACTTTTTTCTAAGTTATAACAGTAACAACCCTAGTCCTTCTCTTACCCTTAACTTTATAGTCACCCACTCTCTCGGGCACAGCTTCTAAGCTCCCATCTTATCCACAGTCTTAATCATCTTGTCCTAAACATATTGATTAACTATCTCTAATGTCCCACCAAAAAACAAACATACATACTGATTATATGTATTAGGCAGAATATATCAAAAATCTATCGCATTTAGAAGGGGGCTGGAGATGTAGCTCAGTTGGAAGAGCACTTCCCTAACATGTACAAGGCCCCGACTGAATACTGGGCGAGCCAGCATATGACCTGTAATTCCATTACCCAGAAGGTGGAGGCAAAAGGTCAAGAGTTCAGTATCATCCTTGACTACCTAGTTCTAGGCTATCCTGGTATACATGAGACCCTGTCTCAAAAGAGAAACCAAAATCTAAATATTAAAAGGGACCCCTTCTTTTAAAAAAGATTTATCTTTTATTTTGTGTATATAAATATTTATCTGCATGTATTACATGTACCACATGCATGCCAGAAGAGGGTGTCAGATCCCCTGGAACTGGAGTCACGCAAACAGTGAAACTGGGTGCTGGCAACTGAACCCTGGAACTCTACAGTGCAACAAGAGCTCTTAATACCGAGCCACATTTCTAGCCCTGAAATGGCTCTTTGTTGTTGTTCTTTTGTTTGTTTTGGGTTTTGCATTTTGGTTTTTCGAAACAGCGTTTCTTTTTGTAGTCCTGGATGCCCTCAAACTCAAAGAGATTCACCTGCCTCTGCCTCCTGAGTGCTGGGATTAAAGACTTGCACCACCCCTGCCTGGCTACTGTTTTTCTTTTTATGTATCAGCTTTCTCTTAGAAAATATATGCCTTAAATGTTCTCACTTAAGAGACATTTAGTGTTTTTTTTTTTTTAATCAAAAATGTAGGAAATGGGGCTAGGGACACAGTAGAAGAGTGCCTAGCCTGTGTGTGACCTTGGGGCCAATCCTCAACACCACAAAGAAAGCCTGTGGATAACAGGGTTAGTAAGAGTAGTGATTAAATAAATCACAGCACATCCATATATTGAGGGCCTGGTTAGATGCTGAAAAGAATAATCTAAGCACTAAGAACAGGGCCAAGGAGATTGCCCAGCAGATAAAGCATTCGCTGCCTAGGCATGAGGACCTAAGTGTGGATCCCCAGCACCACCCAAAAGCCAGGAGTGATGGTGTGTGCTTGGAATTACAGTTTTGGACAGGCAAAGACAGGGATTCCTGGGACTTGCCAGCCGGTCTACCCTAGTCATTCAGTTCCAGGTACAATGAGAGACCCTGTCTCAAAATTAAGGTGGAGAGTAGTTGAGGGAGACACTCACCATAAGCCTCTGGCCTCCACATGTACATACACACACGTGTACCCACATACAGAAACATGTATATACATACACAGCAAAATAAATCAATACATACAAATATATAGGCCTAGGAAAGTTCAAAACATTGTAGATCTAAACTAAAGTTTATTTTAGTATATGTTTTATCTAAGTATATTTAAGTAGACAGTTACACATAAACACGCAAAAACTGTTTCATAAAATGTATCAAGATTTTGCAGCAATCACAGTAACTACAGACTCATAACTGCTCAAAGTGCCAAGAATGATGGCTACTGGGTATTCATCCATAAATGGGACGCCTATATCATCCCCTCCCAGGCCATGGAACGGCTCAGGAAGTGGGAAGACCTAACAGCCAGAGGAGAAGGTGTACGGCAGGAGGGTGACACTAACTTCCGCACTCTTGAACTCAGAACAACTGAGATTACCGTGTAAGACTGGGTCTACAGACCTGGACTGTGGAGAAACTCCTGAGGCCTGCCCCGCCCTAAGAGTTTATGTGCAGCCAATGGTTAGTGGCAGAGGGAAGGACATAATCTTCAGTGGTATAGCCACTAGTCTGGTGCCCGGGCTACTATATACAAATCCCCACCCACGCTCCTGTAGGCAGCCCTAATGAAACTCACTGGGTCATTTAAAAACAGACACAGAAGTAGAAGGGGTGTCAACAGAAGTGAGTGGGTGACAAGGGAACAGAGGAGGTGGATATGCTCAAAACACATGATGCACGAGTGTGGAAATGTCATAAAGAAACCCACGATTATATTAATTAATGTGTGCTAACAAAAAACATTCTTAAAGGCATAACGAATACATTCCAAATTATTGCTATCAATTGGATTTGCGACTAAATTATAAACCCATTAGTGGATCAAGTCACTGATCAGAACGCAGCCCTTGTACTGTGTGCTTTTTTGTGTCAACTTGACACAAGCTAGTCATCAGAGGAAGGAGCCTCAGCTGAGGAAATGCCTCCTTGAGATCCAGCTGCAGTGATCATTTAGTGATCAATGGGTAAAGGCCAGCCTTTACCAGCCCTTGGGTGATGTCATCCCAAGGCTGCCGGTCCTGGCTTCTATAAGAAGGTGGGCTGAGCAAGCCATAGGAAGCAAGCCAATAAGCAGCTCCCCTCCATGGCCTCCGCATCAGCTCCTGTCTCCAGAATCCTGCCCTGTCTGAGTTCCTGTCCTTGCTTCCTTCAGTGATGAACAGCCATGCTGAGTGTAAGCCTAATCAACCCTTTCCTCTCCAACTTGCTCTTTGGTCATGGTGTTTCATCGCAGCAACAGAAACCCTAACTGGGTCAACCTTCATGATCCAATTGCCTCTCAATGTCTGGATCACCCTGGGCACACTTCACATCCAACCCCTAACGCCATCGCAGCTACCTGACATGGAAAGATCCAACAACGCAGGGCCACTGTGGAACAAAACAGAACTGAATGTAACTGGCTCAGTATGGCCGCAATATGAAGGCGAATCGGGGTGCTTCTCTTTTAATTCAAGTACATGCAACGGCCAGCATTTACATAGCCCACCATCCCTTTGGGTACAGGCGGGTGAAGCTGTGTTAACTTCTCTACACTTGCGATGTAAATGACTACACAAATACCTTAGATATCCTGTGGAGACTGAGATAGCTCATAAAGCACTTAGCTGGTGCCTAACAAGGAATCAAAGATCCAAAAACGGAGCCAGTGAGGCTGTACTCGGTTTGGGGTGTCTGACGTTCTGAGAGTCTGTGTGGGACTAGTGGATGAAGAGTGTGGTCCTCGGGGTACGTTCAGTCTCCCTAAGCTTGTTCTCTGCAGTTTGTCCTCCATCATCTCTTACTCTCCATTTGTCTCTTCTCCAGTGACTCCTCCACTCCATATCCCAGAGAGTACCTACTCAGGTGTGGTACAACGCCACGCCCTGACACCATCCCATCTCCTACTGTGGAAGCCAGAATGAGAGCGGCCATCCGGGCGCATGCGCAGTGGGTGGGGCGGCTGCACAGGTTAGCAGTGGTGGCAAATACTTACATGGAGTTTCCCGTGTACCGAGCCTTCTTCCCTGCCAATTAGTGCAGTCAATGATGAGACCTACAGGGTCTAACTAACCACAAGCTCTTCAGTTATTCGAGTCAGCTCACTGTCACAATGGCGCTATGATGTACTATAAGTGAACTTTAATAATTTGTCGAGACGACAATGACAGAGAAAAAAATTGTGCAAAGGCAATAGCTCATCCCAAATCCACATTCCTAGACACTAGTCTCTACTGGCCACTAGCCATCTACTATTCCTGAGCTATGGCAGAGAAGGCCATTAGTAAGTACATCTCCCACCAAATGTTTAAGTCTGAAAACTGTCTTCCAAACCTTACTTTCAGCCTGACTAAACATCTATTATTCCTACAGTTTCCTACTCTGGCTTGAGTAAAGGCTCCAACTCTTTACATAAAGTGACCCCAGTCAGTCAACTGTGGGGGTACATACCTGTAATTTCAGAATTCAGGAAGTAGAGACAGGAAGGTCAGAAGTTCAAAGTCATCTTTGGCTGCTGGGTGGTGGTGGTGCAAGCCTTTAATCCCAGCACTTGGAAGGTAGAGGCAGGCGTATCTCTGAGTTCAAGGCTAGTCCAGTCTACAAAGTGAGTTCCAGTACAACCAGGGGTACTCTGAGAAACCCTGTCTTAGTGGGGGGAAGTCATCTTTGCCTATACATCCAGTTCAAGGCAATCCTTGAACATGAGATCCTATCTCAAAACACACAAATAAGGCTTGAGTTCAAGGTCAGCCTAGGCTACATAGTGAGTTCCAGGACAGCCAGGGCTATAGGAGACTAAGAAACAAAAAAGACCTCAGATGATCTTGTCTCTCTACAGAGTCCCCTTCATCAGTAAGTCTGGGATGTCCAGCCCACAGTTGTTCCAGTTGCTAGAGGAAGAGTGCCCTCTAGTGGTCCCACAGTGTAACACCCACAGGAAGTGTCAGTATTTCTTTCCTGCCATAGCATCAGAACATACAGGAATTTTTAAAAAAAAGTAATAATAAATAAAAATAAAAATAAACCTACTGAAAAGCAAACAAAAAATCAGTATTAGTCCTTTTTACACTGACTGTTAGAATGTGATATTGTTATTAGATTCATGGGACAAAACATGAGCTTACAATAGACAACACTTTACTTGTGACTCAAATGAAACATTACAAGCACACTAGACATCTTTAGGAATATATGCTGTCCTCATAAAGTGTATCTTTCAAGAGGAAACTAGGAAGGGACAGAGGGAGGACGAGAAGGAATGAAGGAGGGAGGGATGAAGGGAGGGAAAGAGAGACCACAGCCTATATATCTCCCAAGCTTCAATAACAAACAAGTAGCAGGGTGTGGTGGCATAAACCTTCAATCCCAGGCTTTAATCCTTGAACTCTATGAGTTAGAGGCTAGCCTGGTCTACACAGCGAGTTCCAGGCCAGCTTTTATTTAGAGAGACCCTGTCTCAAAAAACAAAACAAACAAATAGTATAAGTAAATAAACTCCACCCTCTTTCTCTCTACTCTAATGATCGTGGCTGGCGACATGGTTCAGTGGGTAAGAGCACTGGCTGCACCAAGCTCCGCAGAGAAGAGCTGGACACTCACCGATAACCAGCATGCAGAGGGAAAGGAGGCAGAAGGATGACTGCAACTTGTTGCCCATCAGTCTTGCTAGCTCCATTTTCACTGACCGACCCTGTCTCAAGGGGATAGCCTAAGTGTAGTAGAGCAGGGCACCCCAAATCTTTCTCTGACCTCTATGCTCTCATCCACATGCACACATTCATGTAACAGGCCCCCAGACGTTGTAGGTCCCCAGACCTTAGCACTACTGACTCCATGATGGAAGTACCATTCAAGCCTTGGGACTTAGCATGCAGAGAGCCACAAAGAAAACCAAGACCTAGGCCATGGAACTGCACAGTTCTCGGAAAGTCTCTAAGGTACTGGCCTTGCTTTTTGGCTTCTGGAGTTCCGCTTCTGGCTAACTGTTCTTGTTAACTGAAGTATGTTAACCCAGAATGTGGGTTTTGTACTTAAAATCTCACCCTGAGAAAGGTTAAACTGGGATCCTGAACACCCATGTAATCGCCAGCCAGCTAATAGACGTTCTATTGGCTTAAATCTATGTCTGAGCAGTCTTCTCTGTGGATACCCCACAGTCACACACAGAGGTATACAACACACAGCAAGAAGAAAATTATTTAGTTAGATTTAAAAGGTGCTGGAAAGATGGCTCAACAGTTACAGCGCTCACTGCTTTCATAGAGGACCTGAGATCAGCTCCCTGTACCCATGTCAGGCAGCTCACATGCACTAGCACACTTCCAAGAGACCTGACGCTGTCTTCTGACTGCCAGAGACACACACAAAATAATAAGTAACGATAATAAATCTTTAAATAAGAGTATAAAGAATATTATATATATATATTTCTGGTAGGTAGGTAATCTAAGATATTTACTTAGAAGACAGACTCCTGGATCATACAGTATTTTTTTATATTTTAAGATCCATATAATTTTATATTTATGTATATGTGTGTGCACCCTGTGTGTACACGTGATTGCAGAGGTAAGAAGAGGACATCGAATCTCCAAGAGTTCATCCAGGTCCTCTGCAAGAATGCTCTAAACCTCTGAGCCATTGCTTCAGTCTTTTTTAAAACTTATTGAAGAACTACACATGTTTTTTGCAGTTCTTTTTTGCACTAAGCCTGAGTACTTGAGCTCAATCCCTGAAACCTGCATGATGGCTTAGTGGCCAGCACTTTTATCTACTGAGCCATCTTGCCGGCCCCACTCGTGCTCGTTTTTATTTATATATTTATGTGTGTGTGTGTGTGTGTGTGTGTGTGTGTGTGTGTTTGCCTGTCTTCGTTAGGGTTTCTATTGCTGCAACAAAACACAATGACCATAGAGCAAATTGGGGAGGAAAGGTTTTATTTATGTGGCTTACACTTCATCACTGTTCATCATCAAAGGAATCAGGACAGGAACTCCAATAGGACTGGAACTTGGAGAATAGGCAGAAGCGGACGCAGAAGCCATGGAGAAGTGCTGTTTACTGGCTTGCTTCCCCTGGCTTGCTCAGCCCACCTTCTTATAGAAGAACCCAGCACCACAGCCCAGTGATGGTACCATTCAAAATGGGCTGGGCCCTTCCCCACTGATCAGTAAATGAGGAAATGCCTTACAGCTGGGTCTCATGGAAGCATTTCCTCAGAGAGGCTCCTTCCTCTCTGAAGACTCTAGCTTGTGTCAAGCTGACAAAAGAAAAGAAAAAAGAGAAAGAGAAAGAGAAAGAGAAAGAGAAAGAGAAAGAGAAAGAGAAAGAGAAAGAGAAAGAGAAAGGAAAGAAAGGAAAAGAAAAGAGAGCCAGTCCAATGTCCATGGCACACACGTGGCCAGAAGAAAACTTAGAGGAGTTAATTCTCTCCTACACTGCTGGTCTTGAAGATCAACATCAGCTCATCAGGCCTCACGGCAAGCACTTACCTGTTTAGTCATCTCACTGGCCTTCTTTTTGGCTTTTTGATACCAGTCATGCTTTAAAACTTTAAGACAATTCTGAAGCCATTTATGATCATTCTGAGCCCTCTCAGTCTCAGCAGTAATGCTCCTCCCCTTCCCCATGAGAACCAAGGACCTAACAATTGCCCACACACATACTGAAATGTTGGGAACGTTCCATCATCTCCCTGAGTCCTTGTGAATGTTCTCCAAATAGAACTCAGTTATTGAATAGGGGCAAGATAACCCTTAAGTATTGACTCAGTCCCTGGGAAAGGGGCAAAGTGACCCTCAGATGTTTTCCCTTACCTCATCTGATCTGGCAACCACTCTCCAGCCAATTATTGGTAATAGCCCTTTTGAATAAGCCAATCATAATAGTTAAAGAACAGCCCCCCAGTGTCAGGGGCCATTGTCCTAAGAATGTTTGCAGAGAGCCCCCACATCCCAACTACCTTGAGAGCTGTTTGTTAATGGAGCCACAAAAAGAATGTTTCTGCTTACCAGGTGTGCTGACTAGTGACCTTTGCTACCCCGGCAAAATTCCTTCTTACCCCTTCCCCCCACCCCAAACCAAATTCCTCATTCAAGGGCTATATAAGCCGCAACCATTATGCTAATAAAGAGAGGCCTTGACAAGTGAATTTTGCTTGGTCTCGTTTCTCTCTCCCGCCCATGTTCTTTCAGGTAGTGCCTCTTCAGACCCTGAAGTAACTGGACCTGCTGGACGGGTACACCCCAGACACCCCTTCCTTCTGTGGTTTTTCCCTTTTAAAATAGCCTGTACCAGCCATTTGGGGTCTTTCTAGCCTCCCTAATGCTGGAAGACCCTGTCAGGGCAGACTTAATAAAAGCCTCATGCTTTTACATCAGCTGTGGTGGTGAGAGACAGTCTCTGGGGGGCAACTCCTCCTCAGTGGTTGGATTCTAGGGTTCAACAATGCTTTACGTCCATACAGTAAGAACATGTTTTCTCCTTTTCATAATGCCTTGAGTGTGGGAACACTGGACAGAGAAATTAAACAGAGGTTAAATGTGAGCCAATTTCAATGTTTAAATTCCAGTTCTTAAAGTTTAAGCCCCTTGACAGGATGGAAGCTGGGCTCTGTGCATGGAAAGCTGGGTTGAAGTTTGACACTGTTCTTAACAAAATCTCAATCATTTGATTTTACCGATAGACTTGGGGTCAAAGCCTCCTAGCTCAGAGGCAGAGAAGCACCCAGCTGCCCCTCCTCCTCCCACACCATCTCAAACTCCTTAAACTGAATGTCCCTCCCTTCTACTTCCTGGGCATCTCTCTATCCATCCTGACTCCCTCTAACTGGTTTTTTTTTTTAAACAATCCTATCTTCACTTCCTGTTGCTTGTTCCACCTCTTGACCTATCACTGATTTTATTTAATCCTGTTTACAATATTCAAGCAGAAAATTCTGGATTAAAGGTGTGTGCTAGGGCTGAGCCACACAATTAGAAACAAGTTTTTCCAATGAATAATCTCGGGTTCCACAGTGTGATCAAATATCCTGCAACAAGGAACAAGGACATGTATGGCTGACCAACAGAGGAAACTCAGCACAAAGGGTGTAACATTCGACCAAACCTCGAGATTATACAGGGCGCTTTAAAGGCTGCCAGACGGCAATTCTGCTACAGCGCAAACTCCTAATCTCTGGGAAAACCTTGGGCTTGTCTTCAGGGTCAGCAGCAGAGACAAGTGACTCCCCTAGTGTGCCACTCTCTCGAGGGGTCACATTCCATACCAGCATGTCACTCGGGTACAGTAGGTACTTAGAATCATTTCAAAACCATGTATCATGGGTCCTTAGACCATTTTTTTTAATATGAGAGTCAGAGAACAACTTTTTTTAAAAGATTTATTATGTACAGTTTTCTGCCTGCGTGTATGCCTTCATGACAGAAGAGGGCACTAGATCTCATTACAGATGGTTGTGAGATCCACCATGTGGTTGCTGGGAATTAAACTCAGGACCTCTGCAAGAACAGCCAGTGCTCTTAACCACTGAGCCTTCTCTCCAGCCCCATCCTTAGACCATTTTTCAAGGCAGATTATTTTATTGTTTGAGTGATAAGAATTCCTTATACTTTTTGGATGTGATCCCCCTTATTCGTAATTCGCAATTTTCCCCATGCTGTCTTCTTCGCTGAGTGTTTCTAACACTACACGGAAACTTTCCATATTTGCTTCTTGGACTCGCTCTGTAGCCAAGATGATGAACTTCCGGTCCTCCTGCTCTGGTTTCCATGAGTGCTGGGATCACAGGCACGCACCAGCATGCCCAGTGTCACGTGGTGCTGAGGCCTGAACCCAGGCCCTGTGCACACTCAGAAGCACCTATCAACTGAGCTACTTCTGTGTCTGTGCTTCTGATGCCATATCCAAAGTATTTGGTGCTGTGACCATCAGGCCCTTTTCTGTATTCCTCTACTTGAGTGGTCCTGGATAGTGAGTATTAAAGGGGAGGGGTTGAATGATAAATGTCTGCCATAGTCTTGTTTCTTAAAAGAGTGACAAGTGCATGTGCCCTCTTATTACTGGCCCTTTTGTCCTGGGCCAGTTAAATTACAAAGACAAACAGGGCTGAAAATGTATCTAAGCAGCAAATCGCTTGCCTAGCATGCACAAAGCACTGGGTTTAATTCCTACCACTGGTAGAGAGAGATAGGACATAAACCAAAAGATGAAAAAAACACCTTTTTTTCATATCTTTAATTACCATTATTGTACCAATACAGCATACGCTTTATATACATACATCTTCGACTTCATTTTCAATTTTCAGCAATTCAAATACATAATATATTATCATCTTAAGAATACAAATAACACAAAATGGAGGAAGATTGAGAAAATAGGTTTCCCAATAGTCACTATATTTTCTATATTTTCCTCTTAGTGTTCTTATTGGAACCTTAATTGTCCTGCCATGGCTCTGCAAAAAGAGAGCTGCCTGGAAAGGGGATGGCAATGCGAACAAATGGACCCCAAGTCTGAAAAAGCTAAGAAAAATATCCAGAGGAAATAATGTGTTTGAAATTAAATGTAAGAACCCTCTTCAGCCAGAATGTACATATCCAAACAGGTGCTCCCAGAAGGTAAATCCTCCCATTCCACCCTCATCCTCAAACTGCCCAGCACACAAACGGACAGTACCCACTGACCTGAACAGGACCCTCTTCACAGTATTGTAAAAGGAATGGCGGGCAGAGGACGGGGAACTGATAGGACAGAAACTTGCTTTAAGATATCCTAGCTGGGGATCAAAGTCTGGGGCAAAGGCTGTCACAGATAGAGCTGTGACGCAGCCTCTTCACACTGACAATTATCTAATAGCAGCTTTCATGGACCAGCTAAGTGGACTGAAGGAAATGCTAACGACAAGGCTCCAGACCAGGCAGCAAGGCATGTGGTACGGCATGAGAGCTAAGTGCTTCCACCTCTCTGCTCTACACATCACGTTAAAACGCTTACCTTAGGTCAAACACGGGGTGAATAAAGTTAATGCCATGTTTCAAATGCAGCAGAAACGCCTCTGCAGACTACAACTCGGAAAGCACAGCCTCCATCTCCTTCATCTCAGAAACAGCCACCGTCAAGGGCGCTGCACTATTCAACACACAGAACACCGTGGGGTGCCACCAACCCGAGCCTTTCATCGGAGGAAAAGACATAAACACACAAGGCGGTGGTGGTGCTGCGGCTCACCGGATGCTCACTGATAGGGTAAGCCTGAAGGAGGCGTTACAGAAGAGAGCCAGATACGGCTTTCTGCAAACCTACCCTCATGAAAATCTTAACATGGTAAGTATGGAGGCCAGTCTGCCCATTTATAGTCTCGGGTTACGAGAAAGACCGTTACAAGGCATTGTCTCTCCTGAAATTGCTAACTAGGACATCACAAACAGATACACAGGAATCATGAGATGATTCTGAAATAAGTTCAAGAATTTACATATGTCAGAGGTCACTCTTATTCTCACAGGTGGCTTTCTGAACTCTGCACAGTCGGTCAGTGTGATAATTTCCACTACTCCCCTGCCTAGGTGGTGAGCAGGAAACAGCAGGTGGTCTCCTGGCTTACACAGCAAGTAACACCGAGGTAACAGAACAATCAATCCAGCCTGAAAGCAACAGAGAAGCTATGGAAAAGACTGTCCACTGATTTTGGTTCTGGGAAATGAAGCGGTCCCTCAACTCCCTCATAGAATGGTGCCCTCCAGGTCATTTATTCTTCAAGTGTATCCTTAACATCTTGCCAATGATACTCAGAACTGGACCCAGTTGGACGGCTGTGGCGCCTGGTTCGGAACAGAGCTGCAGGACAGGGGAAGAGACAGAAGCCAAGAGAGCACATCAGTATGAGAGTCCAGTCACTTCCGAGTCGCCAAGACACTGCGTGAGAAAGTCTGAAGGAGCTCTTCACGTGAACTCCACTTCCCAAGTTCCTCCCGGGAACCTGTACTGAAACCCACATGATGGCATTTGCTTCCCTCACTACACATTCCTCTACAACATGATTCTCAACCTGTGCGTCACAACCCCTATGGGGGCTGAACAACACTTTCACAGGGGTCACAGAGCAGATGTTTACATATGCTTCCTAACAGTAGCAAAATTACAGTCATGAAGTAGCAATGAAAATAATTTTATGGTTGGGGGTCACCTGAGGAACTGTATTAAAGGAACACAGCATAAGGAAGGTTGAGAACCACTAGCCTACACCCTAAGGGAGAGGCTGTTGGGTGCACTGTGCCGGTTACCTGGATGCAGTGCTGAAGTCTCCCCACAAGTCACTGCTTGTAGAAACTGGCGCTGGTGCTGAAGTCGTGACAGGAGCAGGGGAATCCAAATCTAAAAGGATATCTGCACAGAAGGGGTGCTTTAATCACGTGTTCACAGGGAAACCTACACCCAAAGGATATCTGCACAGAAGGGGTGCTTTAATCACGTGTTCACAGGGAAACCTACACCCAAAGGATATCTGCACAGAAGGGGTGCTTTAATCACGTGTTCACAGGGAAACCTACACCCAAAGGATA
>NW_026068027.1:2135828-2162916 GCF_014885135.2 Alexandromys fortis
AGGGAGGGAGGGAGGGAGGGAGGGAGGGAGGGAGGGAGGGAGGGAGGGCTGAGAACTACTGCCCTTCAAATGGATAATCCAAGACAACCCCATCAAAAGCCACCACAGCAATTATAGCATGTTCTCTATTGCTAAATAAGTGTTGTGATTAATTTAACTTAAACTCAATTGAACTGATGCTCACATCTATAAAATGTTAGTCTTTCCTCTGATAACCATAGTAACTTTGATGAGGGTAGAAAAGGTACCAAAGGACGAGAGCTGTACCGGGACACAATTTCATTAGCGCGCTCCATTTCCTGACCTTACCCCACTGGAAACCCCAGCGCCCTTACCGGTACCATCCTGGATCCTGATCACAAAGTAGCGGCTGGAGTCTGTCACTGTCTCCACAGCAATACCAGGGTACTGTTCTACTGGCGCCTGAGCAAAGAGCTCCCCTAACAGCAAGAAAGAGAGCTCCTTGAGCAGCAGAAGAAATGCTAACTCCGATTAACAGGTGTTTTCCGTGCCAGTCCCGATCTGCGAGCCTGCGAGCACTGACAAAAGCACAGCAGCCCAGCACTCCCACGTCTGAGGGCGCCCAGCGCTTACCTGAAACTTTATCTTCCAGTTTGATGTAGGCGATCTTCCCTTTTGAAGTGATTCGGAGGCGACCAGTCCAATCAGGCTGGTCTAACTTCCAGTCAGACGCCCTATGAAAGGAAAAAGGCAATTCTTTGTTTTGTTTTGTTGTTGTTATTGTTGTTTTGTTTGTTTGTTTTAGTTTCCTGTGTAGCTCTGGCTGTTCTGGAACTCACTCCTTAGACCAGGTTGGCCTTGAATTCAGAAACCCACCTGCCTCTGCCTCTTGGGTGCTGAGGTTTCACTCTTTTCCTGTGCTAGAGGGCCTATTCTTTCTGTCAATTAAATAATCATGAGAAATGACTCAAGCTCTCTTAACCTGAGGCCTCATGTTCTACTGTCTAATGCAGGCCTGGTGGTACAGGCCTTTAATCCCAGCACAGGTGAATCTCTGTGAGTTCAAGACCAGACTGGTCTACAAATCAATTTCCAGGATAGCCAGAGAAACCCTGTGGTAGTTTGAATGTAACTGGCCCCATAATCTCACAGGGAGATACTATGAAGAGATATGGCTTTGTTGAACTGGGTATGGCCTTGTTGGAGGAAGTGTGTCTCTGTCGGGGCAGGCATTGAGGTGTCCTATATTCAGGATACCACCCCGTGTCTCAGTCGACTTCCTGCTACCTGTAAGATGGAGGACTCTCAGCTCCCTCTCCAGTAACCAGGTCTACCTGCACGCTGTCATACTTCCCACCACCATGATAATGGACTAAACCTCTGAAACTGTCAGCAAGTCACCTCAATTACATGTTTTCTTTATAAGAGTTGCCATGGTCACGGTGTCTCTTCACAGCAATATAAACCCTAACTAAGGCAGGAGTTGGTACCACAGACTGGGGCACTGCTGTGATTGGCCTGACTCTGGTACTTTGGGTTTGGAAAGCACTGGAGTGCCTTAAACACTGCTTAATGAGCCGTATTAGTATAGGCATGGAAGACAGAGGTCCCAAGAGTGATTTGAACTGTCGGAGGCTCACTCAAGAGGTTTCAGAGGAGGAGAATTTTAGTATGTTGTCTAGAAATTGTTCTTGTGATATTTTGGTGAAGAAAGTTGCTACCTTTTGCCCTTGTCCAAAGAATCTGCCTGAGGCTAAAGTGAAGAATTTTGGATTAATTCCGCTGACAGAAGAAATCTCAAAACAGCCTCGTATAGACTCTGTTGTGCGGTTACTAGTTTTCATGCTTATAAAGCTTTATAATGAAAAGAAGCAAGCTGACCAGGGTAAATAACAAAACGTAAATTTTGAGGCAGAAAATGAGCCCCAGGAAGTAAAATGGAGCTAAGTCTTGTGTTCAAGGAGATAAATGGATTAAGAAATGGAATATAGGCATGGTGATCCCAGGGCAAGATCCCATCCAGCTAAATTCCCAGCTTGTGAAAAGGAACTGAAGAAAAGCTTAGAGCCAGGAGAGGTGGGGAACTGATGTAGGTGGGTCTTCTATCTATCTGTTGCTTTCATTGGTTAATTAATAAAGAAAACTGCTTGGCCTGATAGGTCAGAACATAGGTAGGTGGGGAAGACAGAACAGAATGCTGAGAAGAAGGGAAGTGAGGCAGATGCCATAGCTCTCCTCTCCGAGATGGACACAAGTTAAGCTCTTTCCCGATAATGATGCTACACAGATTACTAAATATGGGTTAAAGCAAGATGTGAGAATTAGCCAATAAGAGGCTAGAACTAATGAACCTAGCAGTGTTTAAATGAATACAATTTGTGTGTTGTTGTTTCGGGGCATAAGCTAGCCGGGCAGCAGGAACGCAGCCCGATGTTCCTTCTACAGGGAACACGTTTAATCCCAGCACTAGAAAGGCAGAGGCTGGCAGATCCCTGAGTCTGTGCGAGTTTCAAGAAAGCCATGCTTAGTGAAGGACAGAAAAAAAAGCAGAACTTGGTGACTTCAGCCACATGGTTCTGGAGTTAAGGATAGAAGAACAGGGCCATGGAATTTGTCTCCATGCCTAAGGAAAGCTGCTCAGGCCAGGAAGGTGTGAGGGTGTCACTGAATGGAGGCCTAGTACAGAGGCCATTACATGAAGCTGTGATTGCCCTAGAGAACCCAAGACGAGAGATGGAGAGTCGTGGGACACCTGCCGAGGAAAGCTGCTAACAGGGACTGGAGCCAGCCCAAGAGAATGAAGTGTGTTACAGTCAACAATGCTGAACTGAGATATGAAGAGCGTTTTGAGCATTTTCTATCAGACATGGAAATGCAGAGTCTGGAATCTGCCCAGCTGGTTTCCAGTCTTGCTTTGGTCACTATGAGACCCTTAATTTGATCCCCAACACCAGAATAAATAAACAAAAATTAAGCTGGGTTTCAAGGTGTATCCTTTAAACCCAGCACTCAAGAAGCAAAGCAGGCAGACCTCTGTGATTCAGAGCTACCCTATTCTACATAATAAGCCCATCTCAAAAAAAAAAAAAATTGAAAAATACAGTTTCTCCTATGATGCTACTCTCCTACCTAGAGATGACTTTTTATCCAATGATGCTTCATTACTCAGGGAACAATAAGGTCCATCTGCTAGATGAAATAGTCTGAGTAACAGAAGCTTCCGAAATCACTAACCATATAATATCTTTCATTGATTTCAACCAGTATTTACAGGGTACTTACTAAGTGGGGGGCACTATATAACAGCAGAATATAACAGCAAACAAACCTTCTTCCCCTCAGAAAGTTGCATCTGAACAGAAGGCAAACAACAAAAAGGAAACCTAATAAATAATACTATCAGTATCTTAGCTTAAGGTGAGAAAGAAACGTAGAGGCAGATAAGAAAGCCTAGGAGGACAATGGAGACAGGTTACAGGATTCAAGAGTGTGAACAGGAAGCTGAGAACAAAGCTCAGAGGTCAAGTCTTGTTTAGTATGCACCAAGTCCTGGGTTCAACTCCCAACACCACCAAAAAGGAGGAGTCCTGGTAGCCTCACCAAGAAGGTTAAATGCTGGGCAAAAATGTGGACTAAGAGGTGGCACATAGGTCATGGAGACAACCACCTGCTTTTTGATTGGATCTGAGGCCTGCTCCATAGCAAGGAGTTCAGGCCTGACACTGTAAGCCTGGTCCAAAGCCTGTGGCTCAGGAGACACTTAAAAAAGGTAGGACAGGTGAAGGTTCCCTCTGGGTGCCTGAGGGGAAACACTGTACACACAGGGCTCAGGCAAAGGTGCTGAAAGGTGAAAGCATGCTTGCTGGGAGAAGAAAAAGAAGCCAGACCATACAGGACCTCGCAAGCCACCAGAAACACTGCAGCTCTTACACTGAGTGAAAATTAGCTCCAGGTTCTAGACAGATACGTGACCCAGTTCTCCTGGGATCCTACAGGGATTACTTTGTCTGCTGTGTGGGAAAGAGATGTGAGGCTGTGACAGCTAAAGCAGGCAATTAGTTAAGAACACTGCAATGAGTCAGAGAGGGCCTGGGAGAGACGGGAGCCGAAGCCACCAGCTGTAAAGTAAAGGCCAGGGCAGTTTCTGAAGCTAATGTTAGGTGTGGGGACCAGGACAAAGAGAAGTCGAGGAGAACTCCAAACTGTCCGGCCTGAGCAAACAGGCCACATGACTAAAATAAGGAAGGCTTTTGTGGACCCTTCTGGGCCGATAGAGTTTGCATTTTCAATATGCTTCACTGAGATGTCTAGGAGCAGACAGCTGGTATATGAGAGCACAGTTCAGGAAAGACATCTGCAATGTAAATCAGTTTACCAACCATCTGAAAGCCCAAGCAACACTTGTTATCCACGTTTATATGAACCGCGTTTATATGTAAAATATAACATATTACTTATGACCAAGACTACAAAACACTGAATTCAGATATGTTTTGTTAAGGGTGCAGAAAAGGGGAAATATGTTAATAATTTATCTCTTATGAACCCAAAGACTGGAAAGGATGGTGCGCTGCCTACCGTCCTTGCGGAATTAAAAGCAGGGATAGTGTGACCTCAAGGGAAACCTCAGCAATAGAGGCGTGTGAGGCTTGCCTGAGCTACAAAACTAAAGCGTTGTCTCAAAATAAAACAAGAACAAAAGACAGAACACCATATATCTGAACAAGAGAAAGTTTAGTAAGACAATAAGTTAAAAGGAAAACTTAACAAAAACCAGAGGATTATCACTGCTGTGTTTAGAATCAAACCCAGGATTCAGTTTGTTAGGTAAGTGCTCCACCATATGACCCCAGCCCAGCAGAGCTTCTGAGCAGGACTGTAAGGTCAGCCCTGTCGTCCCCTCCCCCGTGATGCTCTACCTTCAAAGATTCTTAAGTACCCGAGTAGGATCCAGATTAGAACATGCCAAAAGTCCTCATGGGTTCACTTTTTTAAACATTACATTTCCTTGCTTTCTTGTTTGTCTGTCTGTTTGGGGTGGAGGTGTACGCACGCCATGAAATGCAGTGGAAGCTAGATGACAGTTTTCATGAGTCTTCTAGCCTCCTGTCACATGGGTCCCCGGAATCAGACTCGGGTCGTCAGGCTTGCCAACGAGCACCTTTACCCACTGAGCTATCTTGCTTGCTCCTATTAATTTTTTCAATAAATCATTATTTATTGCAGTCATACCACTGACAGTCAGACATAAAATAAATGGGAAATATTAGGAACAAGCATATTAGATATATTTCTTTGGACAGGTACCTTGTAATTTTATCTTGTGTATATAGTACCTTTAAATAGTTAACAAATTCTCAATAAATAAATAGATACATGCCATTCCTTCATCTTTGATCCTTAATTCCTCTCCCTCTCCAAAACCCCTAAATTCTTGGTTCTGCTGGCCTCCTAACGATACTATATGCAAACCTCATAGGCCAGGTGTGGACAAAAGCCTTAAGTCCCACCAACTGGGAAGCAGAGGCAGGCAAATCTCTGGGAGTTTGGAGCCAGAGGGTTTCACTGGGAGACCCTGTGTAAAACATAAGTACAACTAATCTCACAGTTTTTCATTTACCTTAGCAATCAAAATGCATTTATAAAGGAGAGGAAATGAAGAAAGGTAACAACCATCACGCATCTGCGCCATGCCATCACATACATTACACGCATGTTACACGCATTCCTATGACAACCAGGTGAGCATATCTTGTTAAGTATCAGTATGTTCATCTTCAAAGTTCAAGATGTGACTTTCCCACAAAATAAAGTTAAACTTACTTTGATTTGTGGTGGGTTTTTTGGGGGGAGGGGTGTAAAAAGTTTGAGTTTTTTTTTTTTTTTTCTTTATGTACAGGTGACTGAAGGCCAGAAGGTTTCAGATCCCCTGAACCGGAGTTACAAGCAGTTTTGAGCCTCCCACTGTATGTGCTGGGAACTGAACCTAGGTCCTCTACAGAGAACAGAAAGCTCTTAAGCACTGAGTCTTTTCTCTAGACATGTTTTGGTTTTGTTTCAAATTTTAAGACAGAACCTCCAGTAGCCAAGGACAGCCTTAAACTCCTGACCCCTGTGCCTCCACCCCTCAAGGGCTGGGATTACACATGTGTGTCACCACTCCCAGCTTCGAATTTCATTTTTCTCTTTTCAGTCACTGTTCTCCAAGAGTAAGTAATAAGGCCAGGCGGCAGTGGAACATGCCTTCAATCCCAGCACTAGGGAGGCAGAGGCAGAGGGATCTCTGTGACTTGGAGGCCAGACTGGTACACAAGAGCTAGTTCCAGGACAAGCTCCAAAGCTACAGAGAAACCCTGTCTCTAAAAATAAAACAAAGAAAAAGAAATGACAGGGGGCTGGAGAGATGGCTCAGTGGTTAAGAGCATTGCCTGCTCTTCCAAAGGTCCTGAGTTCAAATCCCGGCAACCACGTGGTGGCTCACAACCATCTGGAATGAGGTCTGGTGCCCGCTTCTGGCCTGCAGACATACACACAGACAGAATATTGTATACATAACAAATAAATAAATATTAAAAAAATATTAAAAAAAAAGAAAAAGAAATGACAGAACATTTAGATAACAAGAAATGTCAAAATATGCACAGGAAACAGAAAGATAAAAGGGAAAAAGAAAAATTAAGAAATTGCTTTGATGGGACAATGTAGTGGCCTGATGAGAGGATAAAGGCTGTGAATAAACCCTGAAGTAAAGGCGAGTACAGGGGGGCAGGGGCTGGGGGTGGGGTACGGAGACAGGGGATAGGGGCAGGGGAGTGTAAAAGGCTTGATGTAAAAGGAAAATAGAGGACTTCAATGAATACGATACCATTCTGGAAGTCTTAACCCCTAAAGGAAGTCATGAGATAGTTTACAGTACAGCCACTGTTAGCATATGTGATTGTGCTGGTTACATACTCCCAATTTCTTCTTTTTTAATGCACTATCCATGTGTGTATGGTGTTGCATGTGTGTGGGCACGGGCATGCCACAGCACATTTGTGGCAGTCAGAAGACGGTCTGTGAAGTTACTTCTCTCCTTCTCCCTTTACCTGGATTGGGGGGAATCAAACTCGTGTCTTCCGGCTGGTATAAGAGCCTTATCTGCTGAGATGACTCCCAATTTCTTCTTTCAGTAAGCATTTCCTGAGTGCCTACTATGTGCCAGACACTATGCTGGTCCTGCTAGTTCACACAGATACGAAGTTTAACAGACTTCAAGCTGGAGAACAGAAAACTAAACCAGCCATTAGAGGAGCGACGGAAGCAAGCCTAAAATGCTGTGGACTTTCACACAGAGCTGCCCTAAACCAAAATGGGTCAGGTAGAGCATCTCACAGATGGCAATGTGTACAATGGGGTCATGATACAGTACCTGTGACTGCCATCAAGAAGCATGTCAAGTCTCAGTGACGGCGCCTTGAAAACTACCTCTGCCAAAGGATACAACCCATGGGCCCAGTGCATAGGTCTGCAAACACAACTACTGATTGTTGATGAATGAACCTCTGGGGGAGAAGCAAATGGAGCTGCGGAGAAGAAAACTTTCCAGTAAAGGTAATGACAACACCAAGAGAAAAGCCATGATGGTACATCAGTCAGGAAAGAAAAAAGAAAGAGAGAAAGCCTGTGAGGGAGCTGGGGAATGGCTCCGTGGTTAAGAACACTTGTTGCTCTTGCTCTGGCAATCAGGGTTCAGTTGCCAGCACCCATGTAGTGGCTCATAAACATCCATGACTCCGGTTCCAGGAAATCTGATGCAATCTTTTGACCTCCATGAGTACAAGGTATATAGGTATATACATACATACAGGCAAACACCCATACATATATATAAAATAAATAAATAAATACATCATTAAGAAAACAAAACCCTGTTGCTGGGCAGTGGCGCATGGCTTTAATCCTAGCACTTGGGAGGCAGAGACAGACAGATGAGTTTGAGGCCAGCCTGGTTACAAAGTGAGCTGCAGGGCAGCCAGGGCTACTCAGAGAAACCCTGTCTCAAAAACAAAAGCAGAAAGAGAAAAGAAAAAAGCAAAGAAAAAGAAACAAACCCCTGTGAAGTACATACGTTCACAAGATACATTACCTTTCCTATTTTACAAATGAGAGAACTAAGGCCTGGTGAAGTGAAGAGATTGGCTCATAAATTATAAAGCTATTTACCGTCCAGGGCGCAGACTCAACAGTTTTCAACAAAATCCCAACGAATTCTCTTTGAACCCCATTAGCATCCTACATCCTCAAACCCTCTGTCACGGGATTACAGGGGCAAAAAAGCCTCGCTGACTCTGAAAAAGCTATGGGAGAAATGACCAGGAGGAAGGAAGGCAGGAATCCCTACATAATCAAAAGCTATAATATAGACACACACACACACACACACACACAAATGAAAAGAAACGCAATGGCTAATCACTGGAAAACAGGATCTTAACGTCTGCCCCCAACACACAAACTCGCACACGAGCCCACGCACACAAAACCTCAAGGAAAATCCGAACGGTGAATGAGGATGACACTTGGCGAGAATGGCAACAGTGTAAATTAAATTAGATCCTTGTATCATACAAACAGTGGATAGCATCACTGCGTGAGCTGGGAACATCAGAAGGGGGGGGGGGGAGGCGGAGAGCGGGAGAGAGCGCGTGCTGTGTGCGTGTGCAGACGCGAGTGGAGGATTACAAGCCAAAGGTCGCAAGAAGTGTAACAGATGGAGCAGGCATGAATGGATGCGGCTGACGACGAGCAGACGATGTCCCAAGGGGGGTGGGGAGGACAGGTGGAGTGATGCATGAAGGCAGCAAGAACAGAAAACAAAATAACAGTTCCAGCAAAACAGAAAAGTGGGGAGAGACGCTGGCAGCCTAGCTGGCAGGCTAAGCAGGAGACCGCTCGGAGGCAACGGCGCGGGCCGGAACGTGCTGCCCAAGGACACACCCGTCGTCCCCCCCCCCCCCCCCAGCGGGCGCAGACCCGGCTCAGTACCTGTAGCCGCGGTTCGAGGCCCGCGGCGGAATCCGGTAGACGCTGACGTCAGGCTTCACACACAGCACAGACTCATATTCCAGCTCGGTCGCCATCTTGGCTCCGCTAGCGCCGCGGGGGCGGGGCACAGGCGGGGGCGGGCTGAGCTGCCCGACGGGCTTCCGTGCGTCACTTCCGCTCGAGCTTGGCTTTGCGCTTCACCTCTGGGCGGCGCTAGTTAACCGAGTGCAGCTAAAACGTAGAAACGTTCTGCGTCTGCGGCGTGGCTTGCTATCTTGAGTGATGGCAAATGCATGCTCAGTGGTAGAGTACTTGCCTGTCAAGGCCTTAGGGTCGATCTCTAGCGGAAAATTAAAAATATAAATTCAATTCTCCTTTAGCCAAAACAAAAAGAAAAAAGTCACTGAAGGTAGACCAGAGGTTGCACAAAATGAATCTGCTTTCCCAGTCTGTTCTCATACTATAAGAAATTGTCCCGTGCACAGTCTAATAAATGTAACCTTTTTTTTTTTCAATTTTGTAGATTTTGTTAGTGACTCCACCATATTTAAAACGGGCCCGAATTACAGTGCTAAAAAGCTGCCTAGCATTTCCCAGCATAAGAAGACTTCGATGTGCCACACATGATGAGGTCTGAGCAGTTCTGTCTACAAATATGTTCTTTGTGCGCCACAAATGTAAACTTATAACGCTACAACTTAGGAACCTTTTAGCTGGTGACAAAACCGAGTCTGAGCTCATTTTGTGGCAGGAAACACCAGTACCGTTTCGTTTTATTGACTGGTTCACCTATCCTGATTTATCTACTTTGCCTAGGAAACTCAATAAAACTCAAGAATTAGAAGCAGCTGGTAAGGATATGGAGACTTGCTACTCTCAAATATTGTTGCCAGGAATATAAATTGGTCCAACACTGCTTTGAAGGGACATTTAGCAGAACTGGTCCAAATATTAAGTGTATGTAACCTACAATTAACAACTGCACTATGTCTGGCTTGTTGATGTTTGTTTATTTGGGGACAGGGTCTCAATGTAGTCCAGGCCGGCCTTGATCTCACTATGTAGTAGACTTTGAACATCTAATCAGCCTGCCACCAAAGTGCTGGAATTACAGGACATGCTACCACACTCAATTTTGTTCAGTGTTTGGGATCAAATCCACAGTTTCATGAGAACTCGGCCAGCATTTTATCAACTTAGCTACATCCCCCAACTCAAACTATTATTTTCTATTTCATATACTTCTCCACGCTTTAAGATTTTATAAAGAGAATACATGTACCCTCTATGAAGAATTTAAAAAGAGAAAAGACAGGAAAATGATCTATTACTTATTTTCTATTTCTAAACCTATGATCTCAGCTGAAGCCTAGGTCATGTGATAACTCCACCACATTGTACTCTTTCATTTCTGCTTTCTATGTCAACAGTGCTGACAATCACTTACTGAGGAGCCTGGGCCCTGCTTCACCTTGTACGTGTTTTGCATTCTTTCTCTCCAAATCTGGTCCTCCTAGAGGCTGCCAGTGTCATATACCTAACTCTTCCTAGTCTTGCATTCCTTCTTGCAATATGTAAGACATGATATACTGTAACCAGCAGCAGCTAGCTCCAAGAATTTGTAGTTGGTTTTTTTTTATTTTAAAATCAACAAATAGGGCTGGAGAGCTGGCTCAGAGGTTAAGAGCATTGCCTGCTCTTCCAAAGGTCCTGAGTTCAATTCCCGGCAACCACATGGTGGCTCACAACCATCTGTAATGAGGTCTGGTGCCCTCTTCTGGCCTGCAGACATACACACAGACAGAATATTGTATACATAACAAATAAATAAACATTTAAAAAATAAATAAAATAAAATCAACAAATATAAAACACCATATTAGCAAAATAAAGAGAAAATGCACACAGATCTTCTCCATATCAGCATAAAGAGCACACCATTTTCCATAGTCTTAATCCTTGTGTCCTCTCTAGCTTAGACGGCCACATTAGCTAATTTTTCAGTGGTATTGGCGTTGATTTGTCTGTGACAGCAGCTCATTCCCTAGGCCAGGCTAGCCTTGAGCTCATGTCGCTCCTCCTGTTTCCGCTTCCTGAGTGCTGTTACAGGTACAAGCAACCACACTCACTTCCAGATTTATTTCTGCTCTTGAACATGTGTGTCCACAGCACAGATCTTGCTCTTCTGTTCTGAGTTCTAGCCCAAATACCACTTCTCTGGAATGTGTTCCTCAACTTTTTAAGATTTTTTTTCTTCTTAATATATGAGTGTCTGGGCTGGAGAGATGGCTCAGAGGTTAAGAGTATTGCCTGCTCTTCCAAAGGTCCTGAGTTCAATTCCCAGCAACCACATGGTGGCTCACAACCATCTGTAATGGGGTCTAGTGCCCTCTTCTGGCCTGCAGGCATACACACAGACAGAGTATTGTATACATAATAAATAAATAAGTATTTAAAAAAGAAAATAATGAATAAAATCTCAAAAAAAAAACAAAAAAATATATGAGTGTCTGCCTACAAGTACCCACAGAGATCAGAAGAAGGCATTGGATTCCTTGGAACTGGAGTTACAGATGGCTCTGCACTACTCTGTGGGTGCTGGAACCAAACCTACAACAGCAACAAGCACTCTTAAACATCTCTTCATCCCCTTCTCAACTGTCTTAAATGGGATCAGTACTTGCCTCTTCTCTGAGATGACATGTTTTTATATCCGTTCTAGTCCTTATCACATTACATTCAGCTACTGATTGTTGTCTCTGGTCCCCAACATTTCCTAATGTTAGAGTAGAAAAAAGGGGGGGGGGGCTGATCAATAGAATGGAGTCTTTGGTCTGCATGGAGACTTAACATTCCAGTTGGGCTAGTTCAATCACTTTGGCTAAGGGACCATCCCTAGGAAGGGATGCTACACCTTAAGCCATGCTACAGAGATGGGCAGAATAAATAGTCCTTTAGTGAGATACTGCACTTTTCCTAAGCAGAATCCATGCACCTGGCGCTGTAACTTATGACTTGTATACATGGCGAGAGGAGGGGGGGCTTAACTTTCTGCTCACTTTTCTGAATTATGCAGAAAAAATATATGTTTTCGTTTTTCTCTTTTTTATCTCTTTTTTGAAGCATAGTTTCCTTAACACTCTGGGCTCCCCACCACCCCAATATTTTCGGCTTCCTCACTCTTGCTCTGAAGCTTTCACCCTACCCATGAGACTGCTTCTCTGCCGTGTGTCTGACCTGCAGCCAGGTTACACAGCATGGCTTTTCCCTTCTCTCTTCCATCCCCCTCCTCTGAGCAGCTGCTGAGGTTCTACAGCTTTCCGGCCCTGATATTTTCTTTTAAACTAATAAAATTGTCCTTGTGATTCCATTTGAATCAAATCTTAAATTCTTTTATTGATGAGATAGCCAAAAGGGGACCCCAATTTCCCCTGTATCAATAACGTTCAGCACCGTTTCTAGTATATACTACAAATTTTAGACATATTTCTATTATATTATCATTACAAGCTGACTGGCATTTGTTCTTTACCAATCAAGATACCTAAAAAACATCTTGGCAGGAGGCAGAGGCGAGCAGATCTCTATGAGTTTAGGGCCAGCCTGGGCTATGTTTAAGGCCAACTTGGGCTATTCAGTGCACACCTGTCTCAGCAGGAAGTGGGGTGCCCTGACTGGAACTCCCTTGTATCTATCACGGAAGGGTAGTGGCTACACACCTCACAAATTTACATTAACTACCCAAAGTCAAAGTAAGTTTCTCTCGTGTGACTTCCCAAGTATACGTGATTTAACCAAGTTGCGTAAAAGCACTTTTCCTGGAAATGATGACACCATACCCATTCCAAACTGTGATCACTTTCAGATAAAATGTAAACATGACAATGAGTCACAGTTTTAGTGACTTTTCCCAATCTCCTTTACCAACACAAAAAGTGATTTTTTTTACAAGTTTATAAATTCTAACTTGATTTGTCCAGAACAATGTTACCAATGGTATTTATAAGGGTATAAAATTCTTAACTCTTGGGGTTGGGGAGATGACTCGGAAGTTATGCACACTGACTACTCTTTGAGAGGACCCAGGTTCAATGCCTAGCACCTACATGGCAGCTCACAAATGTCTGTAAAAGGATTTGACACCCTCATATAGACATAAATTCAGGCAAAACAGCAATAAAATAAAAAAAGGAAATCATTTTTTAGAAAAAGAGAGAAAAGGACATGTTAGGCTACCAGAGTGATCTAATGCACCAGACTCCAGCTCAGCTTCCCTCTTTGGGGATTCTGATCTCCTTATGGACCCAAGGGTTTGAATTCTGCTTCTGACACAAAACTATTGCGGGGCGGTGGTGGCACTCACCTTTAATCCCAGCACTCTGGAGGCAGAGGTAGGCAGATCTCTGTGAGTTTGAGACCAGCCTGGTCCTCAGAGCCATTTCCAGGACAGACAAAACTACAATAGAAACCCTTTCTCCAACAAACAAACAAACAAAAAATAGAAAGAAAAAAAGAAAAAAAAACCTAATTCCTGATGCTGCTACACAGTGATAATAAAAAATATAATGAGATTTGAATAAATGTGTGTATATATTTCTTAGTTCAAATGGCCCTGAGCGGCATTAAGTAAAAATCTTGCACTTTACATGTAAGAGATTTACATCCTGGTCACAACGATTCATTGTCTAAAAACATAGATGATGCAGCAGCCAGGGTGAGAATCTCCGATCTCATATTTCTGAAGCAACACTTTCCACCACACCACACCGCACGATTCGAAGAGCACCCAAGATGCTAGTTACACAATAACACAAACTTTCCGTTTAATATAAGCCAAAAGTTATTTCTCAAGTAAAAAAAAAAAGTGTAGGTTTTGTCTCCTTGGTGACCTTCTGAAGTTCACAGTTGTGTTAAACACGACACTCATAGACTTAACTATGCACCGAGAACTTAGGAAAGGACACACAGCTAGCATTTCACAACCCAGGGAAAGGCACTTGGAAGGAAAAAGTGAGGAAGAAATCTAACTCCTCTTTAAGCATGGCTGCATTTGATCTTTACAGTAGACATGTGCTAGATTCAAAAGAAAGACTCTTTCAGTAGAGAAGAGGACCTGCGAGATGGATGAGTGGATAAAAGCACTTGCCGTCCAAGTCCAACTGCCTGAGTTCAAACCCTAAGCCCCCTCATAGGACAGCTGCATGCAGTGAGGAGTCAGCTGGCCCTGTGCTTCCCAGAACAGCAGAAACAATGAGACCCTGCCTCAAGAAGGTGGACAGAGAACCAACTCTCGAAAGCTGTCCTTTGAGCTTCATACACACACATATACACACCTCACACATGCACACACACATACACACACCTCACACACCTCACACATGCACACACATACACACACACCTCACACATGCACACACATACACACACACTTCACACATGCACACACATACACACATGCACACACACATTCACACATACACACACACCTCACACATGCATGCACACACACACCTCACACATACACACACATATACACACAATACTCACACATATATACACACACACCTCACACACGCGCACACACACACACACCTCATACATGCACACTAAAATTAAACAAAAACAAAAAGCAAATAAATAAGTGCATAAATGTGGAAAACATGGTATCAGTCATAGCATAATTCCATGATATCTTTTGTTTTGCTTTGTTTTGTTTTTGGAAGTTTTTGTTTGTTTTGTTTTTTGAGACAGGGTTTCTTTGTAACCCTGGCTGTCCTGAAACTCACTCTGTAGACCAGCCTGGCTTTGAACTCAGAGATCCGTCTGCCTCTGCCTTCCAAGTGCTGGGATTAAAGGCCTGTGCCACCACCGCCCAGCCTAATAGCATGGTATCTTAATTAAACAGTGGATAACGTCAACATTGACCTAAACGTAGCCATTCCTGGCCCTTGCGCTCCAATACTGTGCTATAGTTATTGAGTCAGGGTCAAGTGGCCCAGCCGGCAACTCTCAGTTGCCCCTCTCTAAATCTGAGGAGTAGTAAATTCGAACTCATTTGTTTACCATTCTCAACCTCCAAAGCAGCACCTGGAACCTGACAGAGTATTTGGCCCATGACTCATACTGACCTTGTGACCTAGCACTGCGGAATTTAAGATTAAAGCCAACTCAGTCTTTGGAAAAAACATTATCAAGGCCTACTCCTCTGAAGAGCGAAGACTATGTCCCAGTTGGGGACACTGGCTTAATGTCCCAAATGAGAACCCTTCAGTTAAGTTTCTGTTTCCTGATGATTCCAGAAAAAACGTCATTGTGCTGTGCAGCAGCAAGGGCGGGAGATGATGATGACTCAGAGGTTTGCAGCCATGATTCACCCTTTAAGAATCCCCATTGCACAGGCGTGAGGCGTGTCACAAGTGCTAGCTGTAATTAGGAGAATACGTCCCTAAAACCCGCACTTGCTTTTCACACTCGCTACAACCATTCCTTACTACGCGCTGGTGGAGTCAGCTTAGACGCTGCAGGGTGAGTCATTAAGAAAGTATTTCTTTCCTGCTGATACTTACTCAGCAAACGGGATGCATCTCAAAGCCTTGATTGTCGGGGGTGGGGGGGGGGGGGGGGGGGATCTTTTTAAATGTCTTCTTATGCTTACGCGTTCGTGTGTGCGCACATACACATATGTGTGTGATGGGCTTGGGTGTGGTGGACACAGGCTAACTTGCTAAAGTTACTTCTCTCCTGGGTGAGTGCTGGGGATCAAACTCAAGCTCTCACACTTGGCAGCTGCAGCACGCCGCTCCCGCCAGCAGAAGAGACGACCGCAACAGGATTCTTCTCAGAACACACTTTATTGGAGCACTTACACTTGAGGTTGTAAAGAGGCAAAAGACCCCGTCCCCGTGGAGCAGAAGAATATATACGGTGCCAGACAAAGCCCTGACGTGTCATCAACCCAATGGCNGGGGGGAGCTCGCGCGCATGCGCACAAGTTGTCTGTCAAGTTTGACGTGGAACAGCAAATGGCGCCCAGGCTCCGTGCCCACGACATGACAGCGCCGTGGCGCACGCTACATCTCCGCGCTACAGGCAGCAAGTGTTCTTAACCATTGAGCCATCAGTCCTCCCTGCAATGCAGCTTTTTCAAGACACGATGAGAGGCTGGAAAGATGGTTAAGCGATGAAGAACACGGGCTGCTCTATCAGAGGATCTAGGCTTGATTCCTAGCACCTATACGGTGGCTCATATCGCCTATTAAGGACCCTGTGGGCACCAGGTGCACAGTGGTACACAGACAAAGGGAAAACACCCATACACAGAAAACAGTTTTTATTAAAAAATTATAAAAATTTATCCCAAATCCAGGGCTTTGAGTTGGCCCAACCCACCCCAACATCTACCCCATCTATGACCTGTTGGAGCGTGTGAAGGGACTGGTCCTGCGGAACCTTGGCTGCAGGATCTCCATGACTCTGGGCAACAGCAGGATGTGCCAGGGGAGTTTCAGTGAGGGTTCGGTATTGACAGTGTACCAGAAGCCAGAGACTTTGAACCAGACCAACAACTCGTTGCAATGAATGCTTACAGGTAAAGCTGTCCGGACAAAGGGGTACCCTGTATGATACACCACGGCGCCCAACACCATAAAACAAATGAAGAGGTGATGAAGGGTGGGAGAACGGGACAGAGGGGCATAAAGTGTGCGGCTTTTTGTTTATTTGTTTTCATTTTTTATTTTCTTTTGGGAAGGGATGCTGCAGGGGTGAAGGGCAGATATAGAGGGACCAGGAAATGAGAGGGAATGGGGTGCATGATGGGAAATTCACAAAGAACCAATTAAAAAAAAAAAACTATGCTAAATTAAATTTTTAAGCTTAAAACTTTAAAGCCAGTCATGGTGACACTAACCTTTTGTTGGTTTGTTTTGTGTATTGTTTGTTTGCTTTGTTTTTTGAGACAGGCTCTCTTTCTACATAGCTTGGCAGTCCTGGAACTCACTATGTAGACCAGGCTAGCCCAGAATTCACAGAACTCCTCCCGCCTCTCTCCACCTGCCTCTGTCTCCTGAATGCTGGGGTTAAAGAAGTGCCCCACTACCTCCAGCATTTTTTAAAAGATCTTATTCTTATTTATTTTCAATTATGCAAATGACTGAGTGCGCACGTGTGCAGATGACTGTGAGTGCTCCCCGAGTGTGTGTGTGTGTGTGTGCGTGCATGCAGATGGCCATGAGTACTTCCAGAGTGTATGTGAGTGTGTGTATGTGAGTGAGTGTGTGTGTGTGCAGATAACTGTGAGCGTTCCCCGAGTGTTTGTGTGTGCATGCGTGCAGATGGCCATGAGTACTCCCAGAGTGTATGTGAATGTGTGTATGTGAGTGTGTGTGTGTGTGTGTGTGCAGATAGCTGTGAACACTCCCCGAGTGTGTGTGTGTGTGTGTGTGTGCAGATGTCTGTGAGATCTCCCAGAGAACAAAGGGTCAAATCATCTGCAAAGGAAGTTACAGGTGTTCGTGGGGCTGAGAATAAAACTCCTATCCTCAGGAGGAGCAGCAAGCACTGTTCACCTCTGAGCCATCTCTCCAGTGGGTGCACACCTTTAATCCCAGACACAGGCAGATCTCTGTGAGTTCAAGACCATCCTGGTCTACAGAGTAAATTCCAGAACAGTCAGGGCTACACAGAGAAACCCTGTTGTAGCACAATTAATAAAAACACGGAGACAGATATTTGGGGTTCAAGCTGAAGATCAGAAAAGCAAAGCAGCCAGCCACTGGCTCTTACCTCTACCTCAGACCGAAATGGGCAATCCTGCCTCCACAAGTCCTCACTCTGAGACTAAATGTGAGAGCTGTCTCCTCCTGTTTTACATTTTTCTCTAGTGTTGGGATTAATTAAAGGCATGCACCACCACCACCCAGCCTCTATGGCAAGTTAGTGTGTCTGCTGGGATTAAAGGTGTGTGCCACCACTGCCTGGCCTATGTGACTGACTAGTGTAGCTGCTTTGTGTTCTGATCTTCAGGCAAGCTTTATTTACCACTATACCCTGTTTTGAAAAAAAAATATGCTGCGATTCACAGGTTAGGTTTAGGGTTAAATGTCAAATTTGGCCAGGGGAAACCTCCTGAAAATCTTGGCTACAGACATGAAGAAACAAAAAAGCAAAGAAAAAAAAAAAAAAACACAAGACAAATGACATATGCTGATCCCTCTACTGTGAGAACAGCTGTGAGACTTGAGGAGTAATGACAAATCCTGTTGGCTACAGAGTCTTCAGGGCTTATTTTTACATGCCATCCTTTCATAGGACATGGATAGAGATTTATTTATATTACAGTTTGGTTATTCAGTCCAAACGAACTCATAAAGTTGACAGATGTCTTTTACCTACTCAGACACAGAGCAGAGAATCATCTTTAGCTGAGTCGTACACAGTGAACATTCCATATTTGTGTTAATACAAATGTGTAGGTAGCCTTTAAAGGTTTGTGTGTTTTCAGGGAAAGAAAGAAGCAGATAACAATAAAGACAAATATCCCAGGTGATCCAGCCTCTCAGAATTCCTCTGCTGCAGTCTCCTCAGAAAATCTACATCCAACTCTTGCAGGTAGACTGCTCCAACACACCCTTCCCCCACCGCAACAGTTGGACCCTGTAAACTACAAGGCCCACTCCACCCCCAAAGCCACCCATTTCCTGCAACCTCAAAGGAAATCTGAAGCTCAGGCTGCAACTGCACACAGTGAACCAAGAGGTGAGCGATCAGTCAGCCAGCTGGGCACCACACTCTAGTCCCTCAGTACTGGGGCAAAACCCCGGGCCTCTCCTCCACCTGCCTAAGATTCACTAGCCAGCCAGCAAGAAAGCTTCCTGCAGGTAGGCTGCTCCCACACCAACCCCATACATCAGACCCTGTAAGCTACAAGGCCCACTCTGCCCCCAAACCCACACATCCCCTGTGACCTCAGAGGAACGCTGAAGCACAGGCTGCAACTGCACAGAGCACATCAAGAGAATGGGCCAAGACAGACCTCAGCGGCTCCCTGAGACACAGACAGTGACTGCACAGAGTAGACTAAGAGCAGCTCCCTAAGACACAGACAGCAATTGCAAGGATTGGACCAAAAGGCAAAGACACTGCTGGCATCAATTGGAGGAAGACATGGATAGGTGCCAAAGTAAAAGTTCGTTCAATAACCTAAAAAGCAACATGGTAGTGCCAGAACCCAATGGTCATACAACTTCAAGACCTGATCATCCTAACCCAGAAGAAGCAGAAGAAAATAGTCTTAAATATAACTTTATGAAGATGATAGAGACCCTTAAAGAGAAAAAGAAAATTCCCTCAAAGAAATGGAAGAAAAGACAAACAAAAAGTTGGAAGAAATCAATAAACCTCTTAAAGAAACTTGAGAAAAAGCAATCAAACAGATGAAGAAAATAGTTGAAAGACTTGAAAACTGAAATAGAGGGAAATAGAGGCGATAAAGAAAACATAATCCAAGGGAATTCTGGAAATGAAAAATTTAGATAAACTAACAGGAACTACCGATGCAAGTATAACCAATAGAATACAAGAGACAGAAGGAAGAATCTCAAATACTGAAGATACTATAAAGGAAATAGATTTATTGGTCAAAGAAAATGATAAATCCAACAAATTCTTAACACAAAAAAAAAATCCAGGAAATCTGGGACACCATGAAAAGACCAAACCTAAGAATAATAGGGATAGGAGAAGAACTTCAACTCAAAGGCACAGAAAATATATTCATCAAAATCTTAGAAGAAAACTTTCCCAACCTAAAGAAGGATATCCCTATGAAGGCACAAAAAGATTACAGAACACCAAATAGATTGGACCAAGAAAAAAAGTCCCCTTGCCATATAATAATCAAAACACAAAACATACAGAATAAAGAAAGAATATTAAGAGCTGCAAAAGAAAAAGACCAAGTAACATATAAAGGCAGACCTATTAGAATTATACCCGACCTCTCAATGGAAACCATAAAAACCAGAAAGTCCTAGACAGATTTGCTGCAGACACTAAGAGACCATGGATGTAAGCCCAGACTACTACTCCCAGAAAAGCTTTCAATCACTCTCGATGGAGAAAACAAGATATTCCATGACAAAACCAAATTTAAACAATACCTACTCAGAAACCCAGCCTTACAGAAAGTACTAGAAGAAAAACTCCAACCCAAGGAATCCAACTGCATCCCCCCCAAAAAGAAACAGGCAACAAACAACCTCAAACCAGCAAACCCCAAAGAAGAGAAACACACAAACACTACCACCAAATAAATAAATAATAGGAATTAACAATCAGTGGTCATTAATATCTCTTAATACCAATGAACTTAATTCACCTATAAGAAAAAAAACAGGCTAATAGAATGGATAGAAAAGCAGGGTCCATCCTTATGCTGCATGCAAGAAGCACACCTCAACCTCAAAGATAGACATTACCTCAGAGTAAAGCAGTGGGAAAAGATTTTCAATTCAAATGGACCCAAGAAACAATAAGGTGTAGCTATCTTAATATCTAACAAAATAGACTTCAAACTAAAATCAATCAAAAGATTTCAACACCCAACTCTACCCAGTGGACAGGTCAATCAGACAGAAACTTCACAAGGAAATAAGAGAACTAACAGACGTCATGTCTCATCTATAGAACATTTCACCCAAAGACAAAAGAATATACCTTCTTCTCAGCACCTCATGGAACCTTCTCTAAAACTGACCGCATTCTTGGTAACAAAGCAAACCTCGACAGACACACACACATAAAAAATTTTTTAAAAAATGGAATAGCCTCCTGTATTTTATTGGATCACCATGGTTTAAAGTTATAATTCAACAACAATACTAATTACAGAAAACCTGCAAACTCATGCTCAATTAAATCACCCCTGGGTCAAGAAAGAAATAAAAAAAAATTAAAAACTTCAAAAAATTCAACAAAAATGAAGGCAAAATGTACCCAACCCTATGGAACACTATGAAAGCAGTGCTAAGAAGAAAGTTCATAGCACTAAGTGCCTACATTAAGAAAGTGAAGAAAGCTCACAGAAGTGACTTAACAGCACATCTAAAAGTTCTAGAACAAAAAGAATCATACTCTCCTGGGAGGAGTAGATAACAGGAAATAATCAAATTGAGGGCCAAAATCAATAAAATAGAAACAAACAAAACAATACAAAGATTGTATTTAATACAAAGATTGAATCTATGAAACAAAGATTCTTTGTTTTTCTTTGAGAAAATAAAAAAGATAGACAAACCCATATCCAAACTAATCAAAAGACAGAGAGAGAACATCCAAATTAACAAAATCAGGAATGAAAAGGGGGACATAATAGCAGACATGGAGGAAATGCAGAGACTCATCAGGTCGTTCTACAAAAACCTGTACTCCACAAAATTGGAAAATGTTAAAGAAATGGACAATTTTCTGGAGAGATACCACATACCAAAACTAAATGAAGACCAAGTGAAAAATAAACCTATAACCTGCAAGGAAAAAGAAACTGTCATCAAAAGCCTCACAACAAAAGTCCAGGCCAGGAATGTTTTAGTGCAGAAATCTACCAGAACGTCACAAAGAGATAATACCAATACTTCTCAAATGGTTCCACATAATAGAAACAGAAGGAACATTGCCAAACTGTTTTTATAAGGCTATAGTTACTCTGATATTAAAACCACATAAAGACTCAACCAAGAAAGAGAATTCCAGACCAATCTCCCTCATGAAAGTTGATACAAAAATACTCAATAAAAGCCAGGCGGTGGTGGCACACACCTTTAATCCCAGCACTCGGGAGGCAGAGGCAGGCAGATCTCTGTGAGTTCGAGACCAGCCTGGTCTACAAGAGCTAGTTCCAGGACAGGCTTCAAAACCACAGAGAAACCCTGTCTCGAAAAACCAAAATAAATAAATAAATAAATAAATAAAAATAAAAAATACTCAATAAAATACTGGCAAATCAAATCCAAGAACACATCAAAAAAAAAAAAAAACCATCTACCATGATCAAATTGGCTTTATTCCAGAGATGCAGGGCTGGTTCACCACATGAAAATCTATCAATGTAATCGGCTATATAAATAAACTGAAAGAAAAATACCATATGGTCATCTCATTAGGTGCTAAAAAAGCATTTGACAAAATCCAACACCCCTTTATGATAAAGGTCTTGGAGGTCAGTGATACAGGGAACATATCTAAACATAATAAAATCAATATAGGGCTGGAGAGATGGCTCAGCGGTTAAGAGCACCGGTTGCTCTTCCAAAGGTCCTGAGTTCAATTCCCAGCAACTATATGGTGGCTCACAACCATCTGTAATGAGATTTGGCGCCCTCTTCTGGCATGCGGGCATACATGGAGGCAGAATGTTGTATACATAATAAATAAATCTTTTTAAAAAAAAATAAAAGCAAGCTGACAGTCAATATCAAATTAAATGGAGAGAATCCACTAAAATCAGGAATAAGACAAGGCTGTCCACTCTCTCCATATCTGTTCAATATAGTTCTTGAAGTTCTAGATAGAGAAATAAGACAACAAAAGAATATCAAGGGGATATAAATTGGAAAGAAAAATGTCAAAGTTTGTTATTTGCTGATATGATAGTATACCTAAGTGATCCCAAAATTTCTACCAGAGAACTCCTACAGGTGATAAACACCTTCAGTAATTTGCCAGGATACAAGATAAATTCAAACCATCAGTAACCTTCCTATGTACAAATGATGAAGAAGCTGAGAAAGAAATCAGAGAAATATCACCATTCACAATAGCCACAAATAACATAAAATATCTTGGTGTAACACTAATCAAACAAATAAATGACCTGTTCAACAAGAACTTTAAGTCTTTGAAGAAAGAAGTTGAAGAAGATATCAGAAAATGAAAAGATCTCCCATGCTCTTGGATTGGTAAGATCAACATAATAAAAATGGCAATCCTATCAAAAGCAATCAACAGATTCAATGCAATTCCCATCAAAATCCCAACACAATTCTTCACAGACCTCGAAATTTTATATGGAAGAACAAAAAATCCAGGATAGTGAAAACAATTCTGTATAAGAAAGAAACTTCTAGAAGCATCACCATCGCTAACATCAAGCTCTATTACAGAGCTACAGTAATAAAAACAGCTTGGTATTGGCATAAAAACAGACAGGTTGACAAATGGAATTGAATTGAAGACCCAGATATTAACCCACACACCAATGAACACCTGATTTTTGACAAAGAAGCTAAAATTATACAATGGGGAAAAAAAGAAAGCATCTTCAAAATGGTGATGGCATAACTGAATGTCTGTATGTAGAAGAATGCAAATAGATCCATATCTATCCCCATGCACAAAACTCAAGTCCAAATGGATTAAAGACCTCAATATAAATCCAACCGCACTGAACCTGATAGAAAAGAAAGTGGAAAGTAGCCTTCAATGCATGGGCACAGGAGACCACTTCCTAAATATAACCCTAGTAGCACAGACACTGACAGCAACAATAAATAAATGGGACCTCCTGAAACTGAGAAGCTTCTATAAAGCAAAAAACACAGTTAATAAGACAAAAAGGCAGCTTACTAAATGGGAAAAGATCTTCACCAACCCCACATCAGACAAAGGATTGCTCTCCAAAATATATAAAGAACTCAAGAAATTAGACATCAAAATATCAGATCATCCAATTTAAAAATGTGGTACAGATCTAAATAGAGAATTTTCAACAGAAGAATTTCAAATGACTGAAAGACACTTAAGGAAATGCTCAACATCCTTAGCTATCAAGGAATTGCAAATCAAATCAACTCTGAGATATCATCTTACACTTGTCAGAATGGCTAAGATCAAAAGCACCAATAAATAGAGGATGCAGAGTAAGGGGAACACTCCTCCATTACTGGTGGGAATGCAAACTTGTACAACCATCCTGGAAACCAATATGGTGGTTTCTCAGAAAATTGGGAATCAACCTACTTCAGGACCCAGCAATACCACTCTTGGTCATATACCCAAAGGATGCTCAATCATACTACAAGGACATTTGTTCAACTATGTTTGTAGCAGCATTATTCATAATAGCCAGAACCTGGAAACAACCTAGATGCCCCTCAATCAAAGAATAGAGATAAGAAAATGTGGTACATTTACACAATGGAGTACTACTCAGTGGTAAGAAACAATGACATCTTGAAATTTGCATGGAAATTGATGGAACTAGAAAAAAACATCCTGAGTGAGGTAACCCAGACTCAGAAAGATGAGCATGGTATGTACCCACTCATAGGTGAATACTATCTGTAAAGCAAACCCCAGAGAAGCTAAGTAACAAGGAGAACCCTAAGAGAAACATATATAGATACCCCTGGGAAGGGGAAATAGATAATATCTCCTGAGAAAGTTGGGATGGTGGGAACTGGGGGAGAAGGAAAGGCAGAAAGGGAGGAGGAGGAGAGAAGTGGGGAGGAGAGAACTAAAGGGAGCTGGATAGTCAAGATGGGAGGACAGAGATGGAGAACAAAGAAAGAGATATCTTGATTGAGGGATCCATTATGGGGCTAGCAAGAAACCTGACACTAGAGAAATTCCCAGAAATCCAAAAGGATGGCCCTAGCTAAGTCCCTGAGCAATAGTGGAGAGGGTGCCTGAACAAGCCTTGCCTGGTAGTCAGATTGATGACTATCTTAAATGTCATCACAGAACCTACATCCAGTAACTGATGGAAGCAGATGCAGAGATCCACAGCAGAGCACTGGGCTGAGCGACCAAAGTCCAGTTGAAGAGAAAGAGGATATGAGCAAAGAGATCAAGACCATGATGGGGACACCCACTGAAACAGCTTACCTGAGCTGATGGAAGCCTTCTGACTCTGGCCTGACAGTGAGGGAACCAGCATAGGACCAAACTAGGCCCTTTGAATTTTGGTGACAGTTGTATGACTGGGGCAGACTGTGAGTAGTGAGACCAGGATTTATCCCTACTGCTTGTTCTGGGTTTTTTTGGAACCTATTCTCTCTGGAGAGATTCTTGCTCAGCCTAGATACAGTGGGGAGGGCCTTGGTCCTGCCTCAAAGCAAAGCAACTTTGTTGACTCCCCATGGAAAGCTTTACCCATTCTGAGGAGTGGATGGGGGATGGGATAGGGAGAAGGATTGGGGAGGAGAAGAAAGGAGGGGAGGGAGTGGAAAATGGATTGGGCATGTAAAATGAGAACAAAATATTTTTTCTTTAAAAATGAATTTGGCATGTTCTTAGAAAGGCACAGGAGATCTGAAGGTCAAAGCCACCCTCAGCTACCTAATTCAAGCCTTAGTTGGGATACACCCAGACCCTGTCTAAAATAAATAAATAAATAAAAAGATGGATTTGCAATCTCTTTGCTCAATCTAATTTAGAAAAGTAAATGAAGGAGCCAGGTGGTGGTGCACACCTTTAATCCCAGCACTTGAGGCAGGCAGATCTCTGTGAGTTCAAGGCTAGCCTGGTCTACAGAGTGAGTTCTAGGACAGTCAAGGATACACAGAGAAACCCTGTCTCAAAAAAAAAAAAAAAATCCAAGTCAGAACAGAAAAACCCCGTCCCTGTCTCGGAGGGGAAAAATAAAAAGAAGGGAGAAATAAAGGAATTTCTGTTTCTTTACTTTCCTAACACACTCTATTAGATCCCAACATTTAGGCAGAAGCAATATCACAAGTTCAAGGCCATGGACTAGATATTTGAGTCTCTGTCTTGGTAAATCAAACAAACAAGATTTCACAGCCAACAAGGGAGCACATGATGGGCTGCCTACGATCAGCTGTCGGACAGATGCCTGTTTTGCAAGTGAGGAAATGAAAACAGAAGAAACGAAAGAGAACTAACTACGCAGCACATGATGCTGTGTGGGAAAGATGCATTTCCAGCCTAGCTTTTCTCGTTACCCGTGCTGAATCCTGAGAAGCTTGTCTCGGCTTCAGCTGGCTCCCTTTACAGGTGGCATTCTGATGTCCGGCTCATCCGAGTGCTTGTGTCTTTACATTTGAAATATTCCCTCATTGTTTATTTCTCTGGTCAAATAACAGAAATATATATATATACACATACACACATGTGGTGTGTATATGGTATATGATATATATGGTACCATCATCTAGTCTAGCTGTTTAAATTTTTTGCCTAAAAAATAGCGAAAAAAAATTTCAAGTCATACATCTAGCTCAATATTAATATGGTAGCTATTACCATAACCAGAAGTCAAATCCCATCTCCAAATTACTAGTATCCTGCTCTTTTCTCTGCCAAGAGTCTTCACTTCCTTGAAAAATTTCCAGTTTTGATCTCTTTCCATCTTGTGCCTGTTAATCAGACACAGCATGTGTGTCGTCCACAGCTTTGCACTATTATATTTAATTTAGAAAATAGATTACTCCATATGAGCTAATATATCTATTCACTTCTTACACTAAAATTTGCCATATCTTTGTTTTTAATTATCAGAGAAAATGAGCTGCAGAGTCTATGATTTAATTTTTTTTTATTTTTGGTGAATGAACTTTAGTACAGCTGTCTAGCATTAACAGCGTAGGACTAATTGGTAATTCATAAAAGGATTTTAATGTAGTCCGTGTGTATATACAAATTTTCATTTCTTCCTAAAACATCTGGTCTCGGCTCTGGGATTTATATTTAGAGATTCAAAAGAGAAGAAAGCAGAAGTCAACAGCATAAATTCCCCGGGCTTATCCGCAGTTCACCACTTAGGAAACAAACAAGAGAAAAGTCATCAAAAAAACAGGAACCCTTCAGAAGACGTCTTCCATAATCTGCTTACTGAGCCTGGGGGTGTAGCTGGGTGGTTGAAACGCTTGCCTAACACACACAAGACTGTGGGTTCCACCACCAACACAACAAAGACAAAAACAGTAATTTCTATCACTTGGGAGATCGAGGCAAAAAAATCTGGAATTTGCAGTTATCCTTGGCTACACAGAAAGTGTGAGGCCAGCCTGGGCTACAAGAGATCTTCTCTAAAACAAAACAGAGCAAAATTTCTTTTTTTTTTTTTTTTTTTTTTTTTTTTTTT
>NW_026068027.1:2162964-2172324 GCF_014885135.2 Alexandromys fortis
GAGGGAGAGAGAGAGAGAGAGAGAGAGAGAGAGAGAGAGAGAGAGAGAGAGAAGAGGAGAAAGAGACAGAGAAGGGGGAAGCAGAGAAGTGGGGAGAGAGGCAGAAGCGAAGCTGCCTCTCCGAGAGGATCAAAAAGAGCCAGAGCAAAATTTCTTAAGCAGAGCATAATAGTGTGCACTTATGATTCCAGTTCCTTGTGGAGAACTCCTGGCCAGCCTGGGAAACAGTAAGATCCAGACTGATAATAATTAACAGTAATAATAATAATAATAAATTAATAGTTTTCTTAATGATCTGAAAACATAGCTGGAAGCCCTCAAATTGTTTTAAATTGCTGCTTATCTTTCTAAAGATTTATTTATCTTTGCTTTATGGGTATGAGTGCTTTGCCTGCATGTGTGTATGTGTGTCATGTGTGTTTAGTGCTGGTAGAGGACAGAAGAGGGAGACAGATGCCTGGAACAGTAGTTACAGAGATTGTGAGCTGCCTTGTGGCAGTGAGAAACTGAACCTGGGTCCTCTGCAAAAGCAGCTGAGTTCATACAACCACTAAGCCATCTCCCCAATCCCTAGTGCATAATCTTTAGAAAGACATAAATCAAGAAAACTGTCTCCACTCCAGGAACAATTTTAAGGAGCCATTTTTTTTTTTTTTTGATTTTTCGAGACAGGGTTTCTCTGTGGTTTTGGAGCCTGTCCTGGAACTAGCTCTTGTAGACCAGGCTGGTCTCGAACTCACAGAGATCTGCCTGCCTCTGCCTCCAGAGTGCTGGGTTAAAAGGCGTGTGCCACCACCGCCCGGCTTAAGGAGCCATTTTTTTTTTTTTTTGATTTTTCGAGACAGGGTTTCTCTGTGGTTTTGGAGCCTGTCCTGGAACTAGCTCTTGTAGACCAGGCTGGTCTCGAACTCACAGAGATCTGCCTGCCTCTGCCTCCAGAGTGCTGGGTTAAAAGGCGTGTGCCACCACCGCCCGGCTTAAGGAGCCATTTTTATTAACTCTTTATATTATATTCAGAAGTCACTTTTAGGCAAACATTCATATTTTAGCAACAAAGCTGTTACAGGGCACTGTAGAAGGTAGACAGGATATAAAGAAACTCAGGTTTTAGTGGGATGGAGACAGTTAAATTGTTAATTTACAGGATTTGTAGCAGCTAATGTCTGTCAGCATCTACCCATTCTTAACACTTGGCTCCAGGCCCATCTCCTCAGTGCATCTGCTTACTGCTTGCTTCAGGGACAACTAATCTTTCCCACATTGATGTCCCCAACATGTATTATACAGGTGTGGCAGCCCCTACTATATCATAGTTAAACAACTGTAGGAAGTCCTTCTGTATTTGCATTGCTTTCATTGGTTGAATAAAAAACTGCCTTGGCCTTTTGATAGGGCAGCCCTTTAGGTGGGTGGAGTAGACCGAACAGAATGCTGGGAAGAAGGGAAGTGTGGAAGATGCCATGAATCTCCAGCCTGAGATGGATATAGGTTAGAATCTTTCAGGTAAGCCACAGTCATGTGGTGATACACAGATTTAATAGAAATGGGTTTATCAAGATGTGAGAGTAAGCCAATAAGAAGCTAGAGCTAATGGGCCAGGCAGTAATTTAATTAATACAATTTCTGTGTGATTATTTCAGGGGTTAAGCTAGCCGGGCAGCCGGGAGCCAGGTGGCCGGGATGAAAAGCAGGCCTGCATCCTTCTACAACAAACAACCCTTGGAGCTTCTGCCTCTCCCACAATGAAGATGAGGGTATCAAAAGCAAAGTCAGAGAACAAGGTTTTGATAATGAAGCAACAACATGAAAACCTCTTGTTTGTTGGTGGTTTAGTTATGTGACCTATTTTGGAGTCCAATTCATAACCCTCCCAAACAACATGATTACAGGTGTGCCCACTACCGCTGGCTACACATTTATAAGTAGGAAAGATACTCTCATCACTCCAAGTGGGAGTAAAACTGGTAGCATTCTAAAGGAAATTTCCATACCTTTAAAAAATTATAGGGCTAGAGAGATGATTCAGCATTTAACAGCATTTGCTGCTTTTGAAAAGGATCTGGATTGAGTTTTCAGCACCCATGTGTAACTTCAGGCCCAGAGGAGCCAACATCCTCTTCTGGACTCTGAGGGTAGCAGATGCAGACATGGTGTGCACATGCGCATACAAGCAAAATGCTTGTACACATTGTAATAATCTGTCCTGTCCCTTTAAGAGACAAGTCCCACCTACTCACTTCCCAGTCCTCTGAGGCAGGCAGCTCTTCCTACTTGCAGCCTGAGTCTCTTTCCTTTTCCATCTTCCTCTCTCCTCTCTTCTGTCTTTCTTCTCTCTCTCTCTCTCTCTCTCTCTCTCTCTCTCTCTCTTTCTCCCTCTCTGCTCTTCTCTCCTTCTCCCTTTCCCCTCTATAATCCACTAAAATATTCAACCTCACTCTGCATGGCATGCCTATCCATGTCTCTATTTCACTCCTGCTGCGTGGCTCCCTGCCTGGGACCAGCAGCCTTTGGAGACCTGAAGTGTGGTCTTATGGTGTGCCCATCTGTCTCTCCTTGTGTGACTGGCTGCCCCACCGAGGTCTCTTACTCATCACTTGGCTCCCTACCTGAAACTCATGGCCTGCTGCAGCCAATCAGGGAACTGTGCCAGTCCCTGCCTAGGACTGGCTACCTGCAGCCACCAGGGATCCTGCAGCATTTTTATTTTACCATTACACACATAGCTAAAAAATAAATCAACCTTTAAATTTATGCATGCAGACTTTCAGGTTTAGCTCTTCCAATTCTAATAATCTGTTTTTGTTTTTACAGAAATGGTGGCATAGTCCTGTAAAGTGATACATGCTCATAATCCCAGCACTTTAGAGACTGACTCGGGAGGATCAGAAGTTCAAGATCATCCTCAGTTACATCCAAGTTTGAGGCCAGCTTGGGCCACACAACACCCTGTGTCAGAGGGAAAGGAAAGAGAGTGAGATATTAAGAATATGTCTAGTTTATAACAGTTTAAATTTGACAAAAGCAGAATATTATGCCAGACAAGGCACATGCCTTTAATCCCAGTACTCCAGAGGCAGAGGCAGAGGCAGGAAGATCTCTAATGTCGGAGGTTTCTGTCCCACCCAGTCCCATAGCTGTTCAGTCCCAAAGAAACACACAGAAGCTTGCATTAATTATAAACCAGTTGGCCTATTAGCTCAGGCTTTCTTATTAACTAACTCTTACATTTTAAATTAACCCATAATTCTTGTCTGTGTTAGCCACATGACTTGGTACCATTTATCAGTGCATCATTCTCATTTTGCTTCCTCTGCATCTGGGTCACGACTGCAGACTGAGCCTTTCTTTTTCCCAAAATTCTCCTATTCTCATTGCCCCACCTACACTTCCTGCCTGGCTACTGGCCAGGCATTTTATTAAACCAATACACATGACAAATCTTTACAGGGTACAAGACCATTGTCCTACAGCAGATCTCTGTGAATTTGGGATCAGCCTGGTCTACATACCAAGTTCCGTAGCATTTGCACCACCGTTGCATTGATGGGCATATCTTGCCACACTGGTCATCATTGTAGTTCACAGGGTTCACAGCTGGGTTAGACTGTTGATGACCTTCTCTCCGCCCTACTCCACAATCTATATAACACCTTCCAGTGCTCTGAAATCTAGTCAGCAAAGAGGAAGCTTGCTGGTCAAATACCAATTTGAATTCTACATGTTCTGTAACCAGTATAGTATCTTCAACAAAGGAGACTTCCCATAAGGTACTGGTGAACAACTGAGCACAATGGTAATAGCTTATGCATGCCTAGTACTACAAATATGCCAATGAACTCATAGTTGTGAAGCACATAGCCTCTGGAATTGGGCCTATTATTTTATTAAACATACATAATATCAATCTGACCTCAAAATTCTTATCTATCTGTAGATAAGTGCAACACTCAGTCCTCCTCAGAGAAGTTGCATTGTGCTATATACAGAGGTTAATGCAGAAACTCACAAAAGTCTCAAATTGTGACATTTCTATAACATCCCTCCCAAGACTCAAGGACTGCCTCAGAAGGCAGGGTGGGAAGGGTTTAAGAGAGTAAGACTGCCAGGCACTTGCCTTTAACCCCAGTACTCAGGAGGCAGAAGCAGGTGGATCTCTGTGAGTTCAAGGCCAGCCTAGTCTACAGATAGAGTTCCAGGACAGCCAGGGAGAGAAACTCTGTATTGGAAGAAAAAAAAAAGAGGGAGAAAACCCAAACAATGTCTTCTGGACAGAGCCACTGCACTCATGATCTCAGAGCTGAATGGAGACCTGAACAAGATCAAGCCAGTCAACATTCTACATGGAGTGGAAGGAGTTCACAAGTCCCCACCCCTAACTTAAGAAATTCTGAACAGTTGATGGCTTCTGGAAGGTGGAGGGGAGCCAGTTTTCTTTAAGAATGTCACTCAACCACACTCCAGTGGACAGCTCCATACCCAGAAATACAGTGAGAGCACAAACTGAAGTCAATGACTTATTAAATTAAAAACAAATAAACAAACAAATAAAAATGATAAAGTTAGGAGAGGGATAGGAGGTGGAAAAGGATCTTGGAAAAGTTGAAGGGAGAAATTGAGGTGAATGTTATCAAAATACATCCTCTGAAATTCTGAAAGACTTAATAAGAAGAATAATCATAAGAAATAATATAGAGCAGTTTTTAATGATTTCTACTTTTATTTTATGTATATCGGTGCTTTGCCTGCATACGTCTATGTACCAGATGCATGACGCAGCTCCTATCACAACAGAGGCATGCAATGCTGGTAAAAGTAAGAAAAGGGCATCAGATCCCCTGGAACAGGAGTTCAGAGAGTTGTGAGCTGAATCCAGAACCTTTGCAAGAAAAGCCAGTGCTCTTAACCACTGAGCCATCTCTCCAGGTCCTACAACAATTTATGTATGGTTTTTCTTGGTATGAAAAAAATAAATGGGAGAAATTAAATATATAAACAAGTGTATTCGCCGGGTGGTGGTGGCGCACGCCTTTAATCCCAGCATTTGGGAGGCAGAGGCAGGCGGATCTCTGTGAGTTCGAGGCCAGCCTGGTCTACAAGAGCTAGTTCCAGGACAGGAACCAAAAGCTACGGAGAAACCCTGCCTCGAAAAGAAAAAAAAAGTGTATTAGTCACTTTTTTATTACTGTGATAAAAACACTATGACCATGACAATTCACCAAAGGAACAGTCTATTTTAGAATCATAGTTCCAGAGGGTTAGAGCTGTTAATCCAATTGTGAGCCTTTGTGAGTTAATATTTTCCAGAAATTTTTGAAAATCATTAAGAGTTCCTAATTGATCTCTCCTGATTTGTACTTTCCTTGATTGAAATTTTTACAAACCTATCTTATGTCCTAAGTAATTTAAATCTCTTCTGTATTTTTTTCAGGAACAATTTGTAACCCCCCAGAAAGCAAAATTCTCTTTACATCACCAAACAGTTTTTCTAAGGTATCTGAGTCTGAATCAACTAGTAAGATATCATCTCTATAATGGTAAATTATAGATTGGTGGAACCATTTATGAATTATTTCCAATGGTTGTTCTACGAAATATTGGCAGAGGGTTGTGCTGTTTAACATCCATTGTGGAAAAATTTTCCCCTGAGACCTCTTAACAAGCTGAGAATTAGTCTAAGGGGGCATTGTGAAGGCCAAATTTTTCCCTATCCTGATCTTGTAAAAGTATAGTAAAAAAGCACTTTTAAATCAGTCACTATAATAGACCATCCTCTAGGTAATAAAGAAGGCAAGGGAATTTCAGGCTATAAAGAATCCATTGACTGGATCACCGGATCACCTTATTAATAGCTCTTAGATCCATTGCCATTCTCCATTTTCCAGATTTCTTTCTAATGACAAATATAGGAGAATTCCAAAGACTGGTTAGTCAGTTAACCGTTTTGAAGGTAGGGCTGTTGGTACCTTTGAAAGACCACCAGCTGTTGTGCCCTGTTTATGTACAATCTGAATGGTCTGTGACTGTTCTTGACAACACCTTTTTTTTTTTTTTTTTTTTTTGGTTTTTCGAGGCAGGGTTTCTCTGTGGCTTTGGAGCCTGTCCTGGAACTAGCTCTTGTAGACCAGGCTGGTCTCGAACTCACGGAGATCCGCCTGCCTCTGCCTCCCGAGTGCTGGGATTAAAGGCGTGCGCCACCACCGCCTGGCGACAACACCTTTTAATATTTCTCTCAAAAGCATTCTTTATTTACGGTTTGTTTCTGAGACTGGAGGGATGTTAATCTGTGTTTTCCACTGTTGAAACAAATCACATCCCCATGAATTCATTGCTATGTTAGCCACATGTGGCTTTAATTTTCCTACCAGTCCTTCTAGCCCTATACCTTTAACCGACCTTGTACTTTGTTTTACCTGACACAAAGTTCCAATCCCTAGACGCTGAATATTTTGCTCCTGAAGAGGCCAATCTGGATACCAAGATGTTGGTAAAATTACTAAGTAAAAACTTGGTGGATCAGATAAGTGGCAGAGAAGCAACTAGTGACTCTCTCTCTCTCTCTCTCTCTCTCTCTCTCTCTCTCTCTCTCTCTCTCTCTCCCTCTGCCACTCCCTACTACTTCCTGTGTCTCTGTATATATCCTGGGGTCCTCCAAAACCTCTATGTGCTAATTTTGGTCAGCAAGTAGCTAGCTAGCTCCTCCCTCAATTCAAAAATAAACTTTATTGGTAGTCTTGGGTGTCTCCGGGGGTGACAAAATATCCCACAACAAGAGAGTGCACTCAAAATGGGGTCTTTATGAAACTTCAAAGCCCATCTTCCAGTGACATACTTCCTTCATCAAGGTCACACCTCCTAAATCCTCCCCAAACAGCCACTAATTGGGGACCAAGGAAGCTTGAACAGCTGGGACATAAAGGGGACATCCCACTCAAACCACCACAGCATGTGAGAAGCTGGAGAAGCAGCTGAGTGCGTTCTAAGAGCACTTTCTACACAATCATGAGGACCAGAATTTGGATCTTAGCTCCATATAAACAGCTAGGCATAGCCCGGTGCATGCTTGTAACCCTAGCCCTGGAAAGTCGACAGAGAATAGAATCCTGGGGCCTGGAAGATACCCAGCCCAGATGCAGGTTCCGTGACCCCCGCTCAGGGTGAGTAGCCAGTGGTAGAGCCAAACACCAGACACCCAACATCTTCACCCAGTCTCTTCAAGCACCCCCATAAGCACACATAGCTGTACAAACACACAGGTACACATGTACCTCTCCCTCTCAAATACACAAACAAATACATCCACACAAAAACTTAAAAGAAAAAAAAGCATGAAATAGAAGTGCATGTTTATGTTTGCATTTTATATAAATTTTGCTTATTATATTTGTATTATTTAAAAAAATAGATCAGTGATGCTGGGGAGTTAAGAACATTCATTGCTCTTATAGAGGACCTGAGTTCACTTCCCAGCATCTTCACCCAACGGCTCACAACTACCTGTAACTCCATTCCCATGGGTATCTGGTGTCCTCTTCTGGCCTCCTTGGGCACTTGCACTCACATGCACAAACACAGATGCCCACAAATATACAGAATTATAATTTAGATAAATCTAGGATCTGGAAAGATGTCTTAGCAGCTAAGAGCTCTGGCTACTCGTGCAGAAGACTGGGGTTCGATTCCCAGCATCGCATCTACATGGTAGCTCACAGCTCTATAAGTTTAGTTATAATGGATTCAATGCCCCCTCTGTATTCTGTGGACTCCAAGTATACAAGTGGCACACAGACATACATACAGACAAGACAATCAAACACATAAAATAAAATTTTAAAAGGTTAAATAAAGTAAATCTTGAAACAAATCTGTTCCAGAAACTTTAGTTTTCACTTTAATCCTTCTAATTTAATGTTTGACCATGGTAACGAGTTGTCTCAACAATATATATTTTATGTGAATATATATGTACATGTATGAATAGCCAACATATTGTAATACTTTTTTTTGGTTTTTCTTTTTTTTTAGAGATTTATTTATTTATTATATATACAACATTCTGCCTCCATGTATGCCGACACACCAGAGGGCGCCAGATCTCATTACAGATGGTTGTGAGCCACCATGTGGTTGCTGGGAATTGAACTCAGGACCTCTGGAAGAGCAGCCAGTGCTCTTAACCACTGAGCCATCTCTCCAGCCCTTTTTTTGGTTTTTCGAGACAGCATTTCTCTGTGGTTTTGGAGCCTGTCCTGGAACTAGCTCTTGTAGACCAGGCTGGTCTTGAACTCACAGAGATCCACCTGCCTCTGCCTCCCAAGTGCTGGAATTAAAGGCGTGTGCCACCACCGCCCGGCTGTAATACTATTTTTGTGTGCCTTATGAATACCTTCATTATTCAATGTTTTCAAATACTGAGGGGGAAAAATACACACACACATGAAAAAATATGTAATGAAACTGTGCACATTGTATATGGGCATAAAAATAAGTTCTGATTTGTTCAGTGAAAGGTCAAGCCATAAAATCGCACAGCAATTATGTTACATCTTGTTCAAAACTACTTTTTAAAAAAACATATTTGTGCTGGGCCGTGGTGGCACATCTCTTTAATCCCAGCACTTGGGAGGCAGAGGCAGGCCTGTGAGTTTGAGGTCAGCCTGGTCTACAAGAGCTAGTTCCAGGACAGGCTCCAAAGCTACAGAGAAACCTTGTCTTGAAAAACCAAAAAAAAAAAAAAAAAAAAAAAAGTATTTGTGCCAGGCAGTGGTGGTGCACACCTTTAACCCCAACACTCAGGAGGCAGATCTCTGTGAGCTTGAGACCAGTTTGGTCCACAAGCTAGTTTCAGGACAGCCATGGGAACACAGAAAAACCCTGTTTCAAAAAACTAATATATATACACATATATACATTATATATAATTCATTATACATATGCGTATATAATTTATTATACATATACATATATAATTTATTATACATATACACATATAATTTATTAAACATATACATATATAATTTATTATACATATACATATATAATTTATTATACATATATAATTTATTATACATATGCTGCATTTCAGAAAAACATCAAGGAGAATTGGACACTAACCTATTAAAAGTAGCTATTCTAGAAGCAAAGTAGGAAATAAAAATCTTTCATATTTTTATCCTTTTTCTTCATATTTTAGTATTATCTCAATTTTTTTATATGTCCATACTATTTCACGTAGATAAAAAAACAATAGAAATAACTTAAAGGAGTCGGGCGGTGGTGGCGCACGCCTTTAATCCCAGCATTTGGGAGGCAGAGGCAGGCGGATCTCTGTGAGTTTGAGACCAGCCTGGTCTACAAGAGCTA
>NW_026068027.1:2177781-2341825 GCF_014885135.2 Alexandromys fortis
TCCAGGTCTCGTAAGGTGAGCATCCAAACAGCCTAGGCTCCCACAAAGCCAATACATGCAATAGGATCAAAAACCCATTGCCATTGTTCTTGATGTCTCAGTAGTCCTCATTGTCCGCTATGTTCAGTGAGACCTGTTTTAACCCAGGCTTTTTCAGACCCAGGTCAGCTGGCCTTGGTGAGTTCCCGATAGATCATCTCCATTGTCCCAGTGTGGGTGCACCCCTCGCGGTCCTGCGTTCCTCGCTCATGTTCGCTCTCCTTCTGCTCCTGATTTGGACCTTGAGAAGACAAAACTCTTACACATAAAACAAATAAATAAATCTTTTAAACCCCTCACTCTGTGGGGCTGGAGAGATGGCTCAGAGGTTAAAAACACTTTTTACTCTGCCAAAGGACCCTCAGTTCCCAGCATCCACACGAGGCTCCAGTTCCACGGGATCTAGTGTCCTCTTCAGGCTTCTGTGAGCACCCATATACACGTGGCACACACATACACAAGAATAACATAAAACAAATTTAAAAGGAAAAAAATAAAAATAAATAAAAACGCCTCACTTCGTAGCCCAGGCAGGCCTGCCTGGAAATTTCTCGCCTCCAGCCTCAGCATTGAGAAGCTAGGATGCCAGGCTCCGGCAGAGACCGTCTGCAGTCCACTGCCCGCTTCTGTCCTTCTGCTTTTCTTATCTAAACCGCCTAAGTTTAAGACGTGACGCATAGACAGGCCCTTCCTGTGAAGTCAGATAGATAGCAGTCTATCTGATCCTGAGTTCCCTTTACCATGGGGGAAGAAAGTGCTCAGCCACTGGCCCGATGAACTTCATGACTTCATTTCAGCCAAGTGTGGGGACCAGACAGGATTTGTTGGTGACCGGCAGATCGGTACTGGAGCCCTCTGATTCCATCTCGGTGTGTTTGGTAAGAAAACCTAGATGACCCTGACACCTTGGGCTTTGTTCAGCCTGCTAGACTACTTATGTACAGTGGTTCCAAGTTCAGTATCTTCTGTTTCCTTCTATTCTTGTCCTAAGATTTATATTTTTAGGGAGTCTTAACCGTGTAGTCTTGGCTGATCTGGAACTCACTACACAGACTAGACTAGCCTTAAACTCACAGAGATGTCGATCCTGTCTCTGCCTCCTGAGTGCTGGGATTAAAGATGTGCACCATCATACCCGACTCTTGCCCTAGCTTTTATTTCTCCTGTCTTATCCCCATGTCTTTCTTTTACTAAAAATCCTATTCATTCTACTTGTCTTTGTTTTTAATATTTTCATTCCAAAAATAATGAATATTTATGTCATTCACTCCCTTCCATAAAAATGACTGTTTCTTCTGGCTTCTGACTCTGTTCCCGTTAGTCTTGTTTCTTCACCCACTGTGCCCAGGTCCACACATCATGGATATGGATATACTTGCATGGGATTCCCGTTCTGTCTCTCTCACTAAATTTCCCTTCAGTTCTCTGAGCCCTTCCCTGGTGCTGCTGGTTCTATCATCTATAATTAGTATTTGATTTGGGAATCTGCTTTTCTTTACTCAACACAGGTAAATTTTAGGCTCAGGATTTTAGATATCTTTTTAATTACTGCTGGCTAACTCAATACTAAAATCTTAAAAAAAAATAACTAATAATCTTAAATATAGAGGGTGGTTTTTTGGGGGGATTGTGTAACTATGAACTGTGATCTGGCAGTGATGGCTTTTTAAGGCCTGACTTGCCTACACTTTCAAAGCAGATAACTTGTGCTATTTAAGCGATAGCTCACAGCATAGAGCTCAGTTTCTCTCCTATCGGGACCTTGCTCTTTTCAATGCCTGTTCTTTTAAGAGCACCGCCCACTTTCTTATCAAGACTGTGGTTTCTCAGCGATGTGATCCTTGCAGTAAAAAGAACGTTGGCCTGTAGTTATTGGATGAAGCACCTGTGACCTTTCCTGCTGTGACCCTGTGAGGGCCACACGGTCCCCTGAGTTTCAGCATCAAAAACTGAAAAGTGAAGAGGGATGATTTCTGTGTGGTTGTTTGTTCCTGCTTTTCTCTCGGTATATTATGGATCTGTGCATTAACAATAGATCAGCGGTCTTGCCATTCACATCAGGGGCTAGAAGGATTGGGGGATCTGCGTAGAAAAAGGACAGCTAGGAAGATGGGAATCATTTCTCCTTTTTTAATTTTGTTGACTCATCATTTTAACTTCTGCTTATCGGGTAAGACTCTGTGGCAAACTTTGTCAAGCTCAGCAGAACAATTTCCAAATATCTGGACTTCCGCTAAAAAAAAAAAAAGTAAAGTGCTATTACATCCAGTAATAATTGGGTACTTAGAAACAAACAGAAATTAGAAGAGATAACATAGGAATTAAGAAAGCCGTCTGGGTAAAAAATGAAAAGGCTCAGAACTAAAATTTTAAATGCAATTGAAAGCGAACAAGTTGAAACCTGGAAAGGAAGCGTCCTCCTGGTCACGGTGGTACACGCCTTGGGAGCCCAACGCCTGGTAGATTGAAGCAGAAGTTCCCCAGCTGGAGGCCAGCCTGGGCTATACAATCAGGCGAACAGGCATTTATAGATAGGTCTTATCGTGGCCATCACACAGCTTAGGGTCACGATAAGGATTACAACACAAGATAAAATATGCCACCTCAGAGAGCATATCAGAAAAGATCCAACCACACACTCATCCAGGCAAGGAAGAGACTGGATTATAAGAGAATATTTCAGATAGAAGGCATAGAGTTTAGTCTTGAGGAGTATTTTAACAGTTGGAAATGCAGTGTAGAGAAAGGAAAAAGCCATACAAGGGATATGATTCTAACCAGAAATCACTAGCCTCCATTGAGGAAAATGAAATGGCGTTGACGGGGAGGGCGTCACAGACCAGGAGGAGAGACAGATAAGAACTCCATCGTGCAAGATAGAAAAACTGGTTCGGGTTTGAGTTCTCCATGCAATCTTAGCAGGGCAATAGGAACAGAAAACAAAATAAACCCAAACTCTGAAGAAGACAGTTAAGAATGATCTTTCAAGCCAGGTATTGTGGCTATGCCTTTAATCCCAGCTTTCAGGAGACAGAAACAGGTAGATCCTTGAGTTTGAAGCCAGCCTGGTCTACAGAGTGAGTTCCAGGACAGCCAGGACTGCTCTACAGAGAAACCCTGTCGCGAACAAACAAACAAGAATGATCATTGAGAAAAATAAACCCCAAACAAACCATCAGTCTTGAAAGCTGTGTTAAAGTTATGAATTAACACCCTGGCCAGGCGGTGGTGGCACAGGTCTTTAATCCCAGCACTTTGGAGGCAGAGACAGGCAGATCTCTGTGAGTTCAAGGCCAGCTTGGTCTACAGAGTGAGTTCCAGGACAGGCTCCAAAGCTACACAGAGAAACCCTGTCTTGGGGTGAAAAAAAAAATAGAAGAAGAGAATAGAAGGAGAAAAATAGAAGTAGAATCAATGCCCTAATGGGTGGTATGGTTACAGCTTAGATCATTGTGGAGAAACCACTTATGGAAGATATTTAGGGTCTGGAGAGATGGCTCAGGGGCTAAGAGCACTAGCTGCTCTTCCAGAAAACCCAAGGTTCAATTCCCAGCACCCACATGACAGCTACTACTGTCTGTACCTCCAGTTCCAGGGTATCTGACACCCTGTTCTGCTCCACAAAATCCTGCATGCATGTGGGGTACATAAGCTCACACAACCACACACACACACACACACACACACACACACACACACACACACAATAAGATTAAATAAATAATTAAAAACATGAAAACTTAAAAAAATATATATTTAGGGAGTAAGTTGGAAAATAATTAGATAAAAACTTGATGTTCCTTAAATTACATCTTCCTGTGTGGTGTGGGGACTTCACTGAAATAGTAAGTCTAGAAAGTACTGTGTTACATCAGTGGCTGCCGTCCTGCGCGGCTTTCTCTCAACCTGACACAAGCTAGTGTAATCTGGAAAGAGGAACCTCAGTTGAGAAATGCCTCCATCAGATTGACCCACAGACAACTCTGTGGGACATTTTATTGATTGCCGCTGATGTGGGAGGGTCTAGCCCACTGTCCTCACTGGCCAGATAGACGGTCCTGGGACACATAAGAAAACAGGGTGAACCGATATGAGAAGCAAGCAGTAAACAGTGTTCCTCCGCGTTCCTCCGTGGCTGCTTCAGTCTCTGCCTCCAGGCCCCTTGCCTTCCCTCACTGGACTCTGACCTTGAATATATAAGAAATCAATCCTTTCCTCTCCAAGTTGCTTTTGGTCAGTGTTTTGTTAGAGCAATAGAAAGCAGAGAAAAACAGCTATAGTATTTAGATGCCCTAGAGGTAGAAGCAATCCAAATGTCTATTAGACAAATACGCTACACATGCACACTGGAACATCAAATTCATTGTTTTGTTTTGAGACAGGCTCTTACTATGTAGCTCACACTGGCTTTGAACTGGTGGTGATACTTATGCCTTGTGACTGAGATTATAGGCATTCACCAAGAGGCACCCTTGGCCTTTAAACGAAAATCCTGACACATCTCATACTTGGAGGACGTTATCACAAGCAAAAGGACATAAAAAGCTAAAGACTGAGCTGAGCATTTTGGCTCTTGCCTGTAATTCCACTATCTGAGAGGTTTAGGCAGGATTGCTGTTAGTTCAAGGCAAGCCTGGGTTATTGACTGAGACCCTCTGGTTCACACACACACACACACACACACACACACACACACACACAGGAACGGAAGGAAGGAAAGCAGGTAGCATATGACTTCACTTAAATTAAGTATATAATCAAGTTCATAGCAGTAAAGTGTGGTGTTTGCCAGAACTAAGAGGTTTTTTTATTTGTTTTGTTTTGTTATCTATCTATCTATCTATCTATCTATCTATCTATCTATCTATCTTAAGACAGGGTCTCTCTACGTAGCCCTGGCTGTCCTGGAACTCATTATGTAGACTAGGCTGACCTCAAACCCACAGAGATCCACTGGCCTCTGCCTCCTGAGTGCTGGGACTAAAGGCGTGAACTACCATGTCTGGCAAAAGTTGTTTAATGAATAGAGAATTGTTTTTTTATTAAATGAAAACATCCTGGAAATTAGTTGCAAAGAAACTAAGGTACTGCTGAATTGCATATTTGAAGTAGTTAAATTAGATAGTAAATTTTATGCTATATGTGTATTTCATCAACTTTGGTTTTTAAATATGCATGATATAATTGAATTTTATTAAATTTTGTTTTGAAAAAATAATTTTAAAGATTTATTTATGATGTATACAGTGTTTTGTCTACATGTATGCCTGGGGGCCAGAAGAGGACACCAGATCTCATTACAGATGGTTGTGAGCCACCATGTGGTTGCTGGGAATTGAACTTAGGACCTCTTGAAGAGCAGGCAGTACTCTTAACCATTGACCCATCTCTCTCTGGCCCCTTGATTATAAAATTTATATATGCATGGAAAAGACAGATATAAAGAAGCTTGCGTATAAGCTAGCTGGAGTATGCTAGAACTGAGCCCCCATAGTTGTTCTCTGACCTCCATGCACACACATGGCACATGCACGCACACAGCACACACACACACACACACACACACACAAACACTAAATAAATGAAATGACAATATGCAAAGTTTTTTTTAGGTTTATTTATTATGTTTACAGTGTTCTACCTGTATGTATGCCTACATGCCAGAAGAGGGCACCAGATCTCATTATAATGGTTGTCAGCCACCATGTGGTTGTTGGGAATTGAACTCATGACCTTTGGAAGAGTAGGTAGTGCTCTTAACCTCTAAGCCATCTCTCCAGTCCCCAATAAGCAAAGTTTAACTTTTACATGCTGATGTCAGTGTAGTGAAGTTTTCTAAAGTTCTTTGATGACTTCAGATGAGAGAGAGTCCACCTAGAAGTTGGTGTTTATTTGTTCATTTAAACATCTGTTCCGTTTTAGTAGTGGACACTGATGTAGCACAAATAATAAAAACCTAGAGACAGATGTTGGGGTTCAACCTGAAGATCAGGGAGCAAAGCAGCCAAGCTACTAGAGAGCTTTTACCTCTATGAACTCTTCAGACTGAAAGAGAGCGAGTTCCTGTCTCATCCTGACTTATATTCCTCTCTAGTGCTGGAATTAAGGGCATGCACCACCACTGCTTGGTTTCTATGGCTGTGGCTGTTGGGATTAGAGGTGTGTGCCACCACTGCCTGGCTGTATGGCTGACTAGTGTGGCTGTTTTGTATTCTGGTCTTCAGGCAAGTTTTATTTATTAAAATACAAATGAAATATCACTATGCACTGAGTGAAGAAAGAAGCTGTGTGTCGGGGACCAGTCTCAACAAAATCACCTCTTGCCAGGGCAGGGGTGTGGGGGTTGAGAAATATTAGTAAAGAATACAAAGACGTGTGTGAAAATAATAAAACAGAAAAACCATAGAATAGTACCAGGAGGGAATTCCAGTGAATACTGAAAATCCCCAAGTTTAATTTCCCATATACTTCTGTACCCCAATACCACAGGGGGAAGAAGACAAAGGCCTGCTTTAACAGGATACAAACTAGAACCGTTACTTGCTCCAAGACGTTGAGATATCAAGTCATTAGCATTCTGTTGTGTAGGCAGTGAACCCATCCTAGACCATGTAACCTGAAGGCAGCCACTCCCAAGGTCAAACCTCCTGTTTCAAAAGAAGGGGCAGAAGTGTGCTTGAATTTCCTGACAATGGGTCAGCACGGAGTGGATCTAGCTGTACAGGCCAATCTTACGGCAAGAGAACCAAGTAGCCACATCCTGACTCAGGATGTACCCTGATTGCTGTTAACAATTGAGCAACTTCAAACTCTTTGACCTTCAGACAAGGTGGAAATAGGCTCACAGTTTTGGGCCTCCACAGCTGTGGAAATGAGGAACAGAACACATCACGGCAAAGCTTGGTAGCGATTCCTGTCATACCAGCACTCAGAAGTCAGAGGCAGGAGGATCACGGGTTCAAGTCAGTTTACAATAAGGTCAGTTGGGGAAGTCAGTCAGTTTGGGCAACATGGATCGTGTGCCAGGAAGTCAAGGGGTGAGGCTGTAGCTCAGGAGAGCGTGTTGCCCAGAGTGTGCAGGCCCTAGGCTTGAATTGCAGCACTGGGTTAAAAACAACAAATAGCAAAAGGGGGGGGGGGATTTTAGCTGACGTGAACTTCCAAATGAATTATCTTTTTGATATGCATTTAATTCAATATCATAGATTTGAAATCGCCTATCAGAGAATGCTGTTGAGTGTCTATTTTGGGGAAGGATTGCAAACCAGACTACTGAGAGCCTCTGGCATGGAGGGGGTGTATCACCACATAAGATCTCCGAATACCTACTTTTACAAAGTTACTAGAAGCTTTTCTTCATCTTTTTTTTTGCAGATTTGACAATGGAGTCTTTCTCTGCTGACAATTCCACTGACCCACATGCACCGCCTCCACTTAAAGCCGAACAAATCCTCTCCATGGTCATTCTCTGCCTCACTTGTCTACTGGGGCTGCCAGGCAACGGGCTGGTGCTTTGGGTGGCTGGCCTAAAGATGAAGCGGACGGTGAACACGGTTTGGTTTCTCCACCTCACGCTGGCCGATTTCATCTGCTGCCTTTCCTTGCCCCTCTCCCTGGCTAACCTGATTCTCCGAGGCTACTGGCCCTATGGCTTGTTCCTGTGCAAACTTATCCCGTCCATCATCATCCTCAACATGTTTGCCAGTGTCTTCCTGCTTACGGCCATCAGCCTGGACCGCTGTCTGATGGTTTACAAGCCAATCTGGTGCCAGAATCATCGGAATGTGAGAACAGCCTTCGCCGTCTGTGGATGTGTTTGGGCGGTGGCCTTTGTGATGTGTGTACCAGTATTTGTATACCGTGATCTACTCACTATAGACAATCACAGTATATGTACCTATAATTTTGATTCCCACGAGAATTTTGATTATTGGGACTACATGTATAAAGACCTACCAGAAAGCAATACTACTGACAACGCCACCGCTCAGCTAATAGGACAAACGGACGACAGATCAGAGCCTTCCCCTTTCCAAAAAAGTGATGACCGTCAGACAGCTGTCACGGCCCTCCAGTCACAAATATTCCAAAAACCTTCTGAAGATCCGTTCCCTCTAGATTTAGCAAGACTGTCTAGTGAACGAGGAGGTCACAACAGTGTAAAACAGCCCCGTGTGCTCTTACCCGCCATCCCCAGTGGGCTTCCTGTGGAAGATCACAGAACCGACACACACGGCGCCGACGCTTTTCTCTCTGCTCATACAGGGCTTTCCACGACTGCTTCTAGCAGTGACGTACACCACCCTGATTTCCGGGACGACTATTCCACCCAGTTCACGCACCGCAATCACAAGCCAACACCTCTGGTGGCAATCAACGTCACAAGGCTGGTGGTGGGCTTTCTGGTGCCCCTTTTCATCATGGTGGCCTGTTACAGCCTCATTGTCTTCCGAATGCGAAAATCCAACTTCACCAAGTCTCGGAGCAAAACCTTGCGGGTGGCCCTCGTGGTGGTGACTGTCTTTTTCGTCTGCTGGACTCCGTACCATATTGTTGGAGTCCTATTGCTGATTGCGGACCCAGAAACTCATTTGATGGAAGCCGCCTTATCCTGGGACCACATTGCCATCGCTTTAGCATATGCCAATAGTTGCTTCAACCCTTTCCTTTATGCCCTTTTGGGGAAGGACTTTAGGAAGAAAGCCAAGCAGTCCATAAAGGGCATTCTGGAGGCGGCCTTTAGTGAAGAGCTCACGCACTCTACCAGCTGTACCCAGGACAAAGCCTCTTCAAGAAAAAACAATTTGAGTACAGATGTGTGAAGATGTGGAGTGGGGACCTAAGCAGAGGCTCCCAGGTGAATACTGATGAAGGAAGACATGGTGAGCAGGATACTGACAGTCTGGTGGCTCTCAGAGAGAGGGCTCTGATTATTGACATCAGTATCATTTGGAAACATTAAAGATGCGAATTTTCAAGCCCCATCCCAGACTTGACTCAGAATCCCCGGCCCCCCGGGACCAGTGTTTTAACAGGCCCTCTTGCTTCTGATTAACGTTAAGCTTTACCATCATTTGGCTTGGTCGACTCCTATCCCTAAGTTGTGTGAGACAGATAACTTAGTCATCCGTTTTCAGTATTAATCTCTTTTTTTTTAGCATCATCTAAATCATCTTTTAGTTTGCATGAAAGGCTGCTTTTATTGTCCTGAGTGAAACATATTCCTTTATTGTATAGCTTTATAGCGGTGATGGTGGTGGTGGTTTTCGTGGGGGGGGGAAATAAGACACAAAAAAGAAAAAGCCTACAAAAGCAAAGAGTGATGAGTCGGAGACTGGGACAGAATAGAAAAGCACCACATGTCTGCGACTCGAAACATCCTCGGATAATTCCAGGTGCCCTTGAGTACCCTAAAGGAGCACAGGTATGCGTGAACACTTTCCTATCATGCAGTGTTCTGGAAGCTGTGGTTTGGAGCGCTCTCTTCCCTGAGCATCCCACTTGTTCATAGACAAGGTCTCAAGAATCCCAGATGGCCTCAAAATTGCTATGCGAAGAGAATTTTGAGCTTCCAATCTTCTTGCCTCCACCTCCACAGGCAGGGATTAAAGGCATGGACCACTATATTGTCTTATATGTGGTGCTGGGAATCAAAACCAGGGCTTCGTGCATGCTAACTAAGCATCCTACCAACTAAGGTGTTCCCCCAGCCTGCTCAGGTTGACAGTTTCGGCTCTCCTATATGAGACTATGTGGTACTTCTGTGTTCACTTCATCGTCTTCCCATAATGTCATTTGTGCTAAAAATAACAGGATTTCTCTTATCTTTATGGCCGAATAACACACATTGTATATATGTAACACATTGCACCATCCACTCAACTGGTAACAGACACCAGGTTCTACATCTTACCCATTATACATAGCACTACACTAAACCTTTAAATTAACTTAATAAAAAATTAGCAACTCCCACCATCTTCTATTTTTTTTTTATGTACATTGGTGTTTTGCCTGCATAAGGGTGTCGGGTACCCTGGAACTGGAATGACAGACAGTTGTGAGCTGCTGTGTAGGGACTGGGAGTTGAGCCTGGGTCCTCTCTCCAGTGCCTGGTATTTCTATTCTTATGTCTATACTCACGTGTTAAATCACTGAACCTCAAGCTTGTTTGCACAAATAGGCTGAACGTATGTTAGTCCTGTAAAAACATTGGTTCGGTTGTCGAGGGAAGAGTCTTAGGCTCCAACTGTTTTATAAACTACTGCACAGAAACATTTCAAATTACTAAGAATCTTTTATTGTCACAAGGTAATTTAGGGCAGAAGATTGCACTTTTACCTTTCTAATGTAAGCTTACATATTCCATATGAATAAACACTTTTATCCGCAAGGCTCTGGGACTCACAGATCCTGTTCATTCTCCTTTTAGATTTTATTCTATGAGTGTTTTGCCTGCATGTGTGTCTATGCACCACCTGCAGGCCTGGTGCCCACGGAGGTTACAAGAGGTGTCTGATCCCTTAGAGCTGGAGTTACAGGCGGTTGTGAAGAAGCATCATGTGGGTGCCGGGAACCAAATCCTGGTCCTCTGCAAGAGCAGAGTGCTCATAACAACTGAGCCATTCCACTAGGCCCCACCTGAAGGCTCTTGGTGACACTTGACCTGGACTACAACCGTTAACTACGCAGCAAATGGAACTCATGTGAGTGACTGCAGACCGCTGTGACAGCAAGGCCAGGCTTCAGGTCTTCTAAGGCTCTGAATGTCCAGGAGTCAGGTCCTGGGTTACTGTAAAGGGCAGAGGGTGAATAATCTTGGCATATTGTGAAGACTGGAAGTATAGTAATTCTGGCAATAACTGACTTCTCCTGAGAAATCTGCTTACTTTGGGGTTGTACTCTGAAGAAAGTTCTACAATTAGATATTCTCATTTCTGATTTTACAACTCTGATGAGAATCTTTACCTATTTGATACTCTCGTCCCTAGAAAGTCTGAAACAAGGACCCAACCTTTCCCTTACAGTACAGTATCCTGAATCTTTTTAGAAATTATATAATACACATAAAAATAATAGACAACATATTTTGATCATATTCTCTCTTCCCCCAACCTCCCTACCCACCCAACTTCATGTTTTTTCTCAAAAAAAAGGAAAAACAACAAAAGACAAAAATCAAAAAACATTCAGACTGAAAAAGGAAAATTAATAAGACAAAAAAAAAAAAAAAAAACAAAAACAAAAACACAACACCAGAAGGTGGTGGCACACACCTTTAATGCCAGCACTTGGGAGGCAGAGACAGGTGGATCTCTGGGAGACTAAGGCCAGTCTGGTACAGAGTGAGTTCCAGAATGGCCAGGGCTACACAAAGAAACCTTGTCATGGAGAAACAAAAACAACAACAAAAAAAGCACAGACAAAGAAACATGAAGTCTGTTCTGTGTTGGCTGCTCCCGGACATGGGGACGGCCCTGGAGTGAAGTTTATAGACCGAGTGGCACTCCACTAGAGAAAACTGGTTTGTCCTTTCTCAGCAGGTATCAGCAGCAAATAGTTGGTTAGGGGGACTTTGCGTCCACTCTTTAAGCTAACACGCCTCTGTTGGGACCAATTGAGTCCTGGCCTTCAGCTGCTCTTCCCTACTAGAGCCTTCTAATTGAAGTTACTAAAAGCTGTACTTTGCCTAGAGGATCAGAGGATGGGATTTTCACCTGTTGGCCATTGACTGCAGGGTATTTAAGCCTCCATGGTGCTATTAAGAGGGTTTTGTACCAGTGATTGGAGCGTGTGTGTTTCCTCAACCTCCAGCCCCTTGCCCGAAGCTCAAACTGGGTTCTAGCGCATAGAGTGCAGGGGGGGGGGGGTGTACGGGACACGCGTGGCTTGGCAGGCCTCCTCTACCCAGCAACCTCCAACAAGATTTCACTACACTTAATAGCATTTTAAAAACCAACTATGAAATCCATGTCTCGTTCTTTCTTGCCCACCACTCCTGCAGACAGCCAGATAATCAACCCGGTGGCAAGGATGGAGGAGGGTAACAGGGTACCAGCAGGAGCCAAGTCCTCTCACAGCCCTCCTCTCCCACCCTGGCGAAAAGAATTTAGAGAAAACTACCAATAAGATAAAAACTGGAGACATTCCTTTTTGTTTTTTTATTAAGAAAGCATGCAAAAAAAAAAAAAAAAACCAAGTTGTGAGCCTATACACCATCTTCCCAGCCTGCACCAATGCAAAGCATTATGGGTGGTATAAAGAACTCACCAAACCAGAAACATGGGAGTTGAGGAGAGGAAGCCTAGGATTGGCGGATCAATACCCAATGATCTCTCCTTCTGTCCTCCTCCTCTGCTTTTTCCCTTATTTCCTCTTATAGGCAGTGACTCCTACGATTTTGCACACATCACCCAAGACAACAACAATGACAAAACTTCACGTCCAGCAACACTGGACCAACAAAATAAAGTAGTTTTCTTTCCGCTGCACGGACGGGAGGGAAACTGAGGCTCAAAGGGAATCAAGTTTGTCCTGTGCCATTTTGCAAGCCTGAGCCTGGTGGAGGAGAGCTGGAAGCCCAGGAGGCCTCAGGCCATCTCCAGGCCCAGCCCATACTTCAGCCACTCTGGCTGCCCACTGGGGCTCTTCACGAGACTGGTTCTCAGGACACAGAGGAGCCAGGGGCCTTTAGGAGTGTGGTTCAGCCTGCCCTTCCCAACCTCATAGAGATCTGACCAGGAAAGCTTTAGAAAAGGAGTGTTGCTCTGCAAAGGCAAGAGGTTGGGGGAAAACCAAAGGGAAGCTACAGAGAATAAACCTGGATGGAAGGAACAAGGAGATGCCCAATTGGGTACCGAGCAAAGGCATGTGCCGCCCACTAGAGAACTAGAGAAACACTCCCTTCCCCAGCGGGAAACACTGCATCATAGTTCAACCCCACCAAACGCTCCTCAATATAATCTCCCATCGTGCTGGCTTTTTCTTATCCCCCTTCTTTCCTTATGAAGGCTTCAAGAGATAAAGTGCTCTTCAGTGAACTGCCCTAGCTTGCCCCTTCACCTCGCCTCACTGGACTGCGACAATCTCATACATGAACCCCTTCTAAAGAAAGGAAAGGGGCTGGCGAAGGGGAAATCAGAATGGAAAGCACATTGTCTGGAAATCATGGATAAACAAAAGAAAATGAGCAAAAATCAGAAACCACAGAAAAATCGACCTTGTCTAGTCTATTTTGTCCATTTCAGAAAAAATGTAAGTAAACTTGGTCTTCCCTCTCTTAAGCCAAATCCAATAAACACACTCACTGAGAACTCTGACCAGTAAGGCCATTTACTGTTAATGGAGATTACTCATCCTACGCCTAGGAGTGACCTGCCATCCCTGGATCCTGTCTCTATATTAATTTCCCTCTTATAATTTTCACTGCCTGTCAAAAGCAAAAGCTTCAACCCCACTGATAGGGATTTCAGGAGAAGCACTCCCTGTGTTGTTAAACAGACAACACATTCCTGACCTGCGTCTATGCCAACTTCCTTTCTCCCCTCCCTCCTATCAGCAATATTACGGATACGGGTCTGCCAAGACAGGCGTGAAAGAGGTTTCCGGAGCACGTCCAGGGCACAAGGAAACCCAGAATGAGAATGGCTTCCTTTTGTCATTTGAGGCTCCCAGAAAATGGGAGACAAAAATAAGACAGGTGGATTATTTGGACAAATAGCTATAGGAAGACAAAATAGTATTTGCTGAAGGGGAAAAGATGGAAGATAACTTACATATGCAGTAATAGCCACAGTTAATTCTCAGAAAGAATTATTTTCCAAAATCAAATGCTTTAAGTTCAAAGTGTTCCCAAGATGCTGAACCTATAATGAACAGTGGTCCTCATGCCCTCTCATAAGCTAACCTGAGAGCATGATCTAGGAGGAAGTCAGGGATACCTAGACAAGGCAAGAGGAAGCCAGGGATGCCCTGACATGGCAGGAGGAAGCCAGGGATGCCCTGACATGGCAGGAGGAAACCAGAGATCCCTTGACATGGCAGGAGAAAACCAGAGATCCCTTGACATGGCGGTGCCACCTAACCTCATGCTGATTTACAGCCCATCACTTCTCCACGGCTTTCTACTCAACTCCACTGTCCAAGCCTACCCTCCATGGGGAATGAGGACTACCAGAAGAAAAGACTGGGTACATACAGGAAGAGTTCAGAGGACACAATTAGCACCATTGAATAAAACCTGCAAAGTCATGGCTGCCAAACAGTGTCTTAGACCCCCTCCCCTTGCTGAGGCCTCTTCAGGCCAGCCTGAAACAGACAGGAACAGAACACAATCTAGAGATGAAAGGTGGAAGTGGCACTGCATTTCTCAGAGGAAGGTGAACAAGAATTTCAAACCTTTCTCTAAGGCTACCATGGCCAAGATTTGCAGCTTGAAAATTTCAAATAGGAAAGAGGAGGGCATAGCCCATGGTGAGGGGCAGCAGACTGGGCAGCATATAACCAATAATAATAATATAATTAGAATAATAATAAAAGAATGAGGAGGGAACAGAGAATGCGGAAGGAAATGGGATTATCTTCGGCAGCATCTTGCGGTGGCTTCTCTGACAAGAGAATGGGAAGAAGCTATATATCTATATACAGGTTTGGGGAGGATGGGCGGGGACTGTTCTTCCCCCATGGCGAGAATTCACCACCAGGCCGTGGGCTGATGTCCACTCCGATTCATTAAGTGATCAAGTCCCAGTCGAAGTCATCGGCGATCTCCTCACTGGCACCAGGAGGGGGGACAGGTGGCCGAGGAACCATGTGGTGTGCTGTCAAGGAGAAAGACAGGCCATGAGGGAAACCGGAGAGCACAAGTCCATCGTCTAGATGGGGCGTGTCCTGCCCAATGACACTGAGCAGCCTGCGGTTCTTTCTGTGACAGACTATTAATTCAGAGACAGCTCAGGAGACACACCAAAGCACACGTTATACACTCTGCATTCTTGAAGACTATCTGACACCTTCTTAAGTTATTAAGGTGATATTATATGAAACAGCAGCACAGAAAGTCCTCTTTGTAGTGCATGGACAAAGAAACAGGCGTCACCCTAAAAACTGAACTAGTGCCCACATGAGATGCCAACAGGAATGTGCCTACAATACATTTAAACACAAACAATCTGCTCGTCTGTGCCGTCTGCAGTGGTCCCGTGTCTGCCTGTACTCTGCCCACCCCAAAGACAGTTCAATCCCACGCTGAGAAAGCAACTCAGTCAGTGGTACAACACTAGGAGACCCTAAGTTTAACCCTAACACTGCCAAAAACACATATAAAAAAGAAAAGGTACCTAGATCCCTGATCCCTGATACTAATGGTCAGGTGACATGAATCTAGATGTGGGTAAAATGTTTACATAAAGCACGCATTCCATTTGCCTGTCTCCCATCCTGACTCCCCAACGGGACATGAACACCCCTCAGAGCTATCTCACTTACGTTTATAATTTTACTTCCTTTCAGTATTGCGATTACAAGGCGATCTTTTTAATTTTTAAAAATTGTACTATTGTATGTGTGTTTTGCCTGCATGTATGTCTGTGTATCACATTCATGCAGAGCCAACAGAAGCCAGAAGAGGGTATCAGATCCCCAGGAACTGGAATTTCAGACTATTGTAAGCTATACCAACCATGTGAATGCTGGAAATCAAACCCAGGTCCTCTGGAAGAAAAAGCTAGTGCTCTTGACCACTGAGCCACCTCTCTTGCCACACAAGGCAATTTTAAAGCAATCCCAAGTTCTGTAGCTCAGAAGCAAAGCCTGTCTAATATGTGCAAGGTCTAGCTCCACTCCTAGAACTATAAATAGGGCAAATTTAATTAAATAAACTGTCTTTCTTCTTAGACGGGCAGTGGTGGTGCACCACCTTTAATCCCAGCGCTTGGGAGGCAGAGGCAGACAGATCTCTATGAGTTCGAGGCCAGCCTGGTCTACAGAGTTAGTTCTAGGACAGGCTCCAAAGCTACAGAGAAACCCTGTCTCAAAAAAAAAAAAAAAAAAAAAAAAGACTACCCCTCCCTAGAGGGTGGTTCATCTCATCCTTCAGCCTTGGAAACCACGCCCCCACGCCCCTCACCCATCCTAGCAGCTGTAGCCAGAACAGCAAGAGGGCTCAGGAAGAAAGAAACAACACTGAGAGATGAGCATGCTTGTCTGTCAATGAAACACTCCCCAGCTTTTACCTGGGCGACTGTATCCTGTTGTGTCCTGGGTGGGGATTGGGTACATTGGTGCTGGGCCAGGGTAGAGATGGGAGGCTTGTGGATGCCCATAAGAGTTCACTGCCAAAGCAAAACAAGAGTTATTTGACTAGGTGCTTATTGTAGTCAACAAAGCAGGGAAAAAAAAAAAAAAACACATTCTCAGCTGGGCAGTGGTGGCGCACGCCTTTAATCCCAGCACTTGGGAGGCAGAGGCAGGTGGGTCTCTATGAGTTCGAGGCCAGCCTGGTCTGCAAGAGTTAAGCTAGGACTGTGTACACAGAGAAACCCTGTCTCAAAAACAAAAAACAAAGCAACAAAAAACCACATTCCCTTGTCCCATCAGCCTCTGTCTCTCTTCCTGCCTTGGTTCATAGATCCTGCAAGCAGGAAGCATTCTGCAGAAGCTACCAATCCTCAGTTCTTAGGGTGAGAAGGGATGGATCCTGGCAGTGTGAAATATCAAAGATCTGAGAATAACCAGAAACATCATCATCAGATCCCTTTTCACAGGCTTGAACCCCCTGTGTGAGTCAGGTGAAGATTATTCCTGGGACAATTTAGAATAAGAACTTTCTTTGCCAAATTTCCTCCCTTTCTAAAAAGTAATTTTGATCTCCGAAACCACGGTATGAAAAGGAACCAGGTCTGCTGCTTCTGCAGTTCCTTAGGACCTCCTGCCGGACTTCACTGATCAACAGATGTTCCGTCAATAAACCAGTCCCAGGGCTCAGTCTGGTCGCTGCCTATCAAACTGGCTCCTCCTTTCTCTTCCCTTCACCCTTCATTTCCTTTACAGTCCACTTCTTTGGAAACTTTGCATAATACCTTGGTTCATGGATGGCTCTGGTTTGCCGCTGGTAAGAGCACAGGAGTCAGTGATGCGGGCAGGGGCAGGTGGTCGGTGGGAGCCCCCTTGTGGGGGCATGTGACCAGTCTGGGTGAGGAAGTGGTTGAGCGAGTCACACAAGTTGGCGATGTGATGCTGGTCGAGGGTCCAGTTCTTCTGCTCTGCCTGCCGTAGACTCTCCATCAGCTCTGCAAACGAGAGAACACCAGCCATGCCAACCCTGAGGAGCCACCACCATGAGAACACCAGCCATGCCAACCCTGAGGAGCCACCACCATGAGAACACCAGCCATGCCAACAGCTACCAAAGCCCCTACCACCCCACCCCTGGTGCAGCTCCTCCCATCTGTACCACCAACACTGTGTACTAACAATAGTGACTTATACCTTTTTCTTCCTTGTGTGATCAGTATATATTGAAATGCAGTATGTCAACAAGTATCATTAAATGTGGCAGGTTTTTTTTTTAAGAGAATGTATTTTTCAAAAATATTTATTTATTTATTATGTATACAATATTCTGTCTGTGTGTATGCCTACAGGCCAGAAGAGGGCACAGACCTCATTACAGATGGTTGTGAGCCACCATGTGGTTGCTGGGAATTGAACTCAGGACCTTTGGAAGAGCAGGCAATGCTCTTAACCTCTGAGCCATCTCTCCAGCCCCGGTTTTTTTTTTTTTTTTACAATTTTTTTTTAAGATTTATTTATTTATTTATTTTGTTCACAGTGTTCTGTCTGCATGTGTGCCTGCAGGCCAGAAGAGGGCACCAGATCTCATTACAGATGGTTGTGAGCCACCATGTGGTTGCTGGGAATTGAACTCAGGACCTCTGGAAGAACAATCAGTGCTCTTAACCTCTGAGCCATCTCTCCAGCCCCTGTGGCAGGTTTTTTTAATGAGAATTTTTTTTTCTCTAGGACTGCATTAACCTTATTCTGTACTCACAATTTTAGAATAAAAAAAGACTAGAAATAATCCTCACTTCAGTCTAGCTAAGGATGCTTCTTGCAAAATTTGAAACTACTTTTTTTTCTCAAAGGGGAATCCCAAAGTGACCATCCAGAGGCCATGATTTACATCTTTTCAACTTTCCATTCTATTTGTTCCTTGCCAAATTCTTATTTTAATTTGCATCTCACTGATGAATAAAAATATTTCAAGTGGGGCTGGAGAGATTGCTCAATAATTTAGAACACTGTCTGCTCTTCCAGAGGACCCAGGTTCAATTCCCAGCATCCACATGGCAGCTAACAGCTGTCTGTAACTCCAAGACTTGACCCCCTTACACAGACATACATGCAGACAAAACACCGATGTACATAAAATATGTAAATATTTTAAAAATGTTTGGAACTGGAGAGATGGCTCAGAGGTTAAGAGCTACTCTTAACCTGGCTACTCTTTCAGAGAACCTGAGTTCAATTCCCAGCAATCACATGGTGGCTCATATCTATAGAGATCTGGTGCCCTCTTCTGGTGTGGAGGAGTACATGCAGACAGAACACTGTATTCATACTAAATAAATGTTTTTAAAAAAATTCCAAGTGTCTTGATGAATTCCCTATCATTTCTCTGTCAGGAAGCAAAACTACAAAACGGTGGTATCTGACTCCCAGGAGCCTCTCCTCCTCCCCAAGACAAAGATGACAGGCACAAAGCATTGTGGTATTAGAACAATGGCAAACATCTGAGTCAACCTGAGAAGACTTATATCTGTCTTGTATAACATGCAGAAGTGATGAAATTCTCAGTCCCACACCTAACTGGGCATCACTTGGGTCCTGGTACATCCCTCTTCCCACTCCGGAAGTGGTCCTTAAAGTGCTAACCTGAGAACTGGGACTGCTCAATGCTGGACCAGTTGAGCCGGTTCACCATTTTGAAGCTTTCCTTTAAGGAGTCGATATTGGAGCACCAGTCTGGAGGGAAGGCTACGGAGAGAAAGGCGCAGTGAGCTAGGGCGGAGAGAGCAGTCAACACGCGCAAGGCTCTCACCGCGACCCACCCGGCTTAACAGCTGCACGACCACTGGGGATTCAGGAATGGTAGTGACCTGTCTTTTTAGCAGGCCAGTTCACAGGCAAATATGCAAACCAATGCTAATTCATCTATGACTATGAACAGGAAACAGTGAGACCCCCGACTTCAATCCCCCACAGTACAGGGCTTTACGAAGCGACTTCCATCGGCTGAGATGAGGGAAGAGGGTAAGAGACTGAACCTAAAAGACCAGCTGCTAGGTTTTCCACCCATGGCTCCTCCACGCCAGCAGGACGGAGTTCACTCACCCTCCTCCCAGCTTCCTCTGTCCCCTCCGTGCTCACCAAAGCCAGTGCTGTTGAGGGGCGCCTGGCTCTGTGCTTGCTGCTGCGGTGGCTGCTGGGCAGGGTGGGAATGGTGCTGATGAGGGTGGTAGCCACCATGCTGCAGTGGCGGGGGATGCATGGCCATCACAGAGGGGGGGCCATAGCCTTCGGCTCCGGCTTGTTTTCCCCCTGGGGTAGTACAACCATCAGGGCTTGGGGTGTGCAGTGGAGGGGCACCCCCTACAGTTGAGGGGCCCTGAGCGGGTGCTTGTGGCTGCTGTGGCTGTGACTGCTGGGGCGGCTGCTGCTGCTGTTGCTGCTGCTGCTGAGGTGGAGGTTGCTGGTACATGTAGTAGTTGTTAGAAGGCGGCATGTCTCCCAGGAGTGAGGAAAACCCTGCCGGGAAGGAGGAAACAGAAAAGTGATTTGAGCTGGACAGTTTCACTAAATAGCATCTTCTCTCAGGAAGAGAGCTCGGGCAGAAGAGTTGAAAGGACAAGAGCATAATCTGTGACCGTGAGGACCCTGTGTCCTCCTAGAAGGTAACAGACCAGAAAATCAGTTAGGTTATGGGAAAGCTTTGACGCACTGGTGACCACAGAAATATTAATAAGAATTTTTAAAACCTCCATTGGTGACCTTTAATGCTACTTTTGGGGGGGAGGGGGGACTTAGGTATAGGGCTGGGATCAGTTTCAAAGGAAGTCACATGGCAGATGAAATTAAAGAAATAAATTATAATGGCTTGCTCCGCCCGATCGGCTCTGCAGGCCTCTGTGGCTCTGCTTTCTCGTATTCACGATCAGGAAATGCAGCTTGGGTGGGAAGCAGCATCCGGACTGGTTAACCTCTCCAGCGACTGGGCAAGGAAGAGCTAACCTGGACAGTGGCGAAAATAGCAGTACATAACCCTAAAGTCTCCACCACTCAACCAGCTCTCAAAATCATTAAGTTCCTTAAACATTAGCAGGTATTTTTTTCAAATTGTGTTTTCTGGGTGGGAAGTGGTGGCACTCGCCTTTAATCCCAGCACCCAGGAGGCAGAAGCAGGAGGACCTCTGTGAGTTCAAGGCCAGCCTGGTCTGTAGAGACCCTGCTGAGGTGAAGAGAGAAGGGAGAGAAGGGAACAGGGAAGGAGAATGGCAGAGAGGCCTGGAAGGAGGGAGGAGCAGAGAGGAGAGGAAACTCACGACATATCAGCAGGTTCTGAAAGGGACTCAACCCAAGTTTACATTTTCTCTCTGCTGGGATGACAGACCTCAGACGGAAGAGTTAATGTGATGGAGGCCCTTGTGCCCCTCAGCATTATGTCTAGTCCACGCTGCCTACAATGGACGACCCAATATACAGGAAGACCTGACGCCTCCCTTGAACCCCCAGCTCTACCAATACATCTTCTTCTTTAGGAATACATGAACTGGGGCTGGAAAGATGGCTCAGTGGGGTAACGTGCTTGCTGTGCACTTGTGAGATGCAGTGTTCGGATCCCCAACACCTATGTGAATGCTAGGAGGGTGGACAGACACCTGTAATCCCAGTACTGAGGGGGCAGAGAGGAGGGTCCCAGAGCAAGGTCACTAGCCCTGGGTTCACCTGATGTTGATCTCAGAACTCCACAAGCATACACATTTTACACATTTACACAGACACATTTGAATATTCAAATGCAAAAACATACACATGCAAAAATGTGTGCATGAGTGTGCAATTGTGTGTATCTGTGTGTGTGTGGTTGCTTTTTTGGTCAACTTTACATAAGCCAGGGTCATTTGAAAAGAAGGGATACCAAGGAGGAAATGCCGCCATCGGACTGGGTATGCAGGCATTTCTGTGGGTCATTTTCTTAACTCATGATTGAAGTGGGAGGGCCCTGACCACTGTGGGTAGTGCCATCCCTGGACAAGGGGTTAAGAAAGCAGGCTGAAGCTGGGCATGGCAGCACACACCTTTAATTCCAGCACTCAAGAGATGGAGGCAGGCAGACCTCTTTGAATTCCAGGCCAGCCTGATCTACATAGTAAGTTCTAAGACAGCCAGGGCTACATAAAGAAACCCTGTCTCAAAAAGAAAAAGAAAGAAAGTAGGCTGAGCAAGCCATGGGAAGTCAGTCAGTAAGTGGCACTGCCCACGGCCTCTGCTTCAGTTCCTGCCTGTCCTCTCGAGGTATCCATCTTTCAGTCCTGGTCTGTAGCACAGCAACAGGAAGCAAACCAGAATACTGTACAGATACAATCACAGCAGAGCGCCGGGCCACACCATCTCAGGAGGCCACCCAATAAGGACTTTTAAGTAGTTCTCACTCAACAACTGTGGAAATTTGCAAATGGGCAGGATATCAGCTGCTGTATTCATCGTGCCGGGAATGGTAAGGTGTGGTGCAGACGAAAGGAGAGGTGCTCACCGCTGAGCGACGCATGCAGAGACAGAATTCACAGGGAATGATGTCTGGGGAGTTCACTCAGCTATTCCCACTTCGAAACAAGCTCCGCGGCAAATACAGTAATCTTAACAAAATAAAGTTAAGTGACGGAAGCCAGGGGTTTGTTATTTATCCACTCTGCTCTGGCATCTGTTTGAAATATTTTAAAATAAAAAATAACAAATAGGGGGCTGGAGAGATGGCTCAGCGGTTAAGAGCACTGCCTGATCTTCCAAAGGTCCTGAGTTCAATTCCCAGCAACCACATGGTGGCTCACAACCATCTGTAATGAGGTCTGATGCCCTCTTCTGGCCTTCAGGCATACAAGCAGAAAGATTACTGTATAACAAATAATAAATAAATAAGTTTAAAAAAAACCAGTCTGGAAAGCTTAATAAAACATTTAAAAAGAAAAAAGAAAAAAAAAAACACTAGCTTTAATCCTGGCACTCAGGAGGCAGAGGCAGGGGGATCTCCCTGAGTTCAAGGCCAGGCTAGTCTACAGAAAGGGGTTCAGGACAAAAACGTTCATAGTGGGGCCCTGTCTCAAAGGAAATAATCATAATAATAAAGTGCTAGGGGCTGAAGGTGAGGTTCAGTCGGCTGCCCCAGCCATAGCTCAGTGTTTGCTCTGATTGTATTCAGTCCTGGTTCCCATCCTAGCTCTTAAACCAAACATGTAACAGAACACACCTGTAATCCCAGCACTCAGGAGGGAGAAGGATCAGAAATTCAAAGTCATCCTTGGCTAGACTGTCTCAAACTCAAGACCAGTCTGAGACAGCTGCCATCATGTCTCAATCTCACTAACTAACTAGAAAGAAAATCAAGTTATTTACTTTAATAAAGCGGAAGGATTCTTTGGGCAAGGATACTACTACTGCCCCCTAGTGATCAAACTCTGAATGACTGGCTCACAGCCCATCGCTATCCCAGAACTAGAGGTGTGGTACACTGGTGGAGCGCGCGCACACACACACACACACACACACACACACACACACACACAGACACAGACACACAGAGGACCCGAGGTCGGATCCCCAGTACTGAGGGAGGGGGGTGAGGGAAATCGCTGCCTTTGGATGATCATCTAGTTTATTTTCTGAAGATAATAACTCAATCAGCTCTCTGGCACCAAAGAGTTTTAGTCCTTATGTTTCCTCTGACCAGTGACCAGTTTCATATATTAAAAGAAGAAACTGGGGGCTGGCAAGATGGCATATTCAGCTAAATGTATCTGCTGCCAAGCACAACCCAAGTGTGATCCCTGGGACATATATGGTAGAAGAGAACTGAGTCCCACATGTCTGTCCTGACAACATGTGCCATGGCATGTACAGTTCATGTGCAGGCACGTGCGCGCGCGTACACACACACACACTAAAATGCAATTTTAAAAAACAACCAAAAGACAGAAATCAGAAGAGGAGAGAATGTTACCGCTTATTTGACAATATAAGAAGCCTTTAATCCCAGAACTCAGGAAGCAGAGCCAGGCAGATCTCTGCGAGTTTGAGGCCAGCCTGATCTACACAGTGAGCGCCAGACAAGCCAGGAATGCATAGACCTGGTGTCAAAGAAAAATAGGAAAGACAGAAAAGAAACCTAAGGCCTGTCCTGGCTGCAGACTCACCGTGCTGGGAGGAGGAGGAGGAGGACCTCTCCAGCATGGACTTGTAGAGGTTGCGGAAGGACCAGCTGAGGTCCTGAAAGTTGATCTCTGAGTAGGAGAATTTGAAGTCATGGTTGGTGTTGTAGAGGGGAGGGGCGCCCTCTGTGCTTTCGCGGCCTGGAGCCCCTGCTGCCACTGCTCCACCATCCACAGACCCCGGGCCCTACAGAAACAGGTAAGGATGATGATCTAAGTCCCTTCTGAAGCAGTACAACCCTCCAAAGGCCACCAGCCACCAGGCTCTCGGGCCCATCCCTGTCACCTTCTCCAGCTGACCAGTTTCTCACCTGCTCTTCCTGCTCTGGTGGGCTCATGTCTTGAATCTGACCTCTTTATTGTCACTACCCATTTCTTCTCTATGACCCTTCCCCAGGGTCCCCTTGCCTTCCTGTCCTGGCTGCAGCTTTCCTGGCTCTTGTTCTTTTCACCACCTATTTTCCTGATTTGCTCAGAATTCTGCCATTCTTCATCTGTCCATCTGGTTCCCTCCCCTTCCTTCTTTCTCAGTTTCCCTGCCTAGCGTATCATGGGTCCTTAGCATGTAGCTGTGAACAGGGCAGTATCCGAACCTACTCGGCCATCCATCAACTGCCCTGTGCCCGTGGCCGGATTCCTACCTGGCTGTAGCTGGCCATGGAAGAGGGGCTCTGCAGTGACATCTGAGGAGTCCCCTCATGAGGCAGTGAGGTTTCTCCACTCCCTGGAACACCTCCCCGGGGGCTTTTGCTGGCCTCCTGTTCTGGGGAGTCTTGGGGCAGCTGAGAATTAAAAAAAAAAAAAAAAAAAAAAAGAGAGAGAGAGAGAGAGAGATAAATCCATATGCAAAGGTGAAACACCTACCTTTGTCCACGCCTTTGTCTCCCCTTTGCTATTAACCCAAACCTACCACAGAAATGACTAACATCCAAGAAAGGGATGTCCCAAAGAGGGAAGCACTTACGTCATCATCTGGAGGGTGCCTTCTCTTCCGGGAAATGTCAGGGCAGGTGTCAATTGTCCAATAAGAGCCCTGGAAGGAGAACCCAAGCCCACCAAGAAGAAACGTATTACCTACAGAAGTTCCTGTGGAAACAGGTGCTCAGGAAGCTTCTCACAGTTGTGCTGGGAATGGGGCGGGGCTGGGAAATGTAACTCAGTGCCAGAAAGCTTGCCTAGCATGGACAACGCCTCAAATTGGATTCCCAGGCAGAGAAGAGAAGAAGGAAGAAGGAAGTGAGATCAGGCAAGGAGGAGGAGCAAGAGAAGGAGAAGAGAGAAAAGCACAGTGTTGGACATCCAGACAGAAGCCGAGGGAGAGGAACAGAGCTGTCCTCAAAGTCACTGAGCAGAGCAAACAGTAGCTTCAAGTGTTCCAATGGGGCAGAAGAACAATGGTAGCTATGTCAGAGAACTGGAAATGGCCAGAAAAACACAACCTTTTCCCCTTATGAGCTGAGGCAAAAGTCCAGTGGGCGTTAGCATCTGTCAAATGGGGAGAATGCCCCCTCCTCCTTTCTCCCTTTGGTAGGTAAAACCTGAAGACTTTGCATAGAAAAGACTTTGCTTCCAAAAAGATAGTAAGCAAACTGGGTATGTTGACACACACCTGTAATCCCAGCATTCAGGAGGGACTGAGGAAGGAGAATGGTAAATTCAAGACAGCCTGGGCTATACAGTGAGCTAGTCTCAAAAAAAAAAAAAAGGTTAAGAGCTAACATTTTACATGTAGGAACAAGTGCCACTCAAAGGAGTAGCAGCCTGGGCTACAGAGTGAGATTATCTCAGAGAAATAAAACAGGCTGGGCATAGCAGCACATGCCTTTGTTAATTATTTGGCTTTTGCTTTTTAAGACGGAATTTCTCTATAAGGCCTTCGCTATCCTGGAACTCTCTATGTAGACCAGGCTGGCCTTGTACTCACAGACATCCACCTGTCTCTGCCTCCTGAGTGCTGGGATTAATGGTGTGCATCACAATACCCACCTTGGTATATGCCTTTAATCCCCCCCACTCAAATCTCCGAGTTGGGGGCTAGCTATTAAGTTCCAGGCCTACAACGCAAGACTCTATCTTAAAACATAAGAAGAAAGAAAAGAAGGAAGGATTGAGTAGGGGAGGAGACAGGAAGGAAGAGGTGAGAAAGGAGGAAGGAAAGAAGGAAGGAAAGGAGAACCTCAAAATCAACTCTATCATAAACATCCCTATTAAAAACAAAAAGATTTCATCGTCTTTCTTAGTCACCCGTTCTAGTGAGAATCCAGAAGCTTGGCAACTGTGTTCTTCCTTTGAGGAAAAACAACGATGCTTTTAAAACTAACATGGCTTCCTCTTCTAGGTAATTAGAGCAGCCACAGGACTGAGTGTCAACTACTTAGCTCTCCTTCCTTCTCCCTCTGGTTCCCCAGCATCTCACCTTCCCAGGGTCGTCCCGAGGTCTGGGCACCTTCCGGAAGCACTTGTTAAGGGAAAGGTTGTGTCGAATGGAATTCTGGGGAAGCAAAGAAGCAAGTTAGGTCTGAGCCTTGTCCAAAGAGACACAGAAGAACATACAGCAGAGTCCCAGGGCACACGCAGCAGCTCTTCACTGTACTGCTGGAAGGCCCAGAAGCCACACAGAAAACAGGGGTGAGAAGAGAGAATCACTGAATTAACTAAATGGTGAGAGGCAATGGCGACCAGGTGGTCCTGAACGCTAATTTATGGTTTTTCAGCCCTCCTACCAAACTGACAACGGGTTCTATGCCTCAAATCAGGAGGATCGCTGAGGTCATGCCTAGCCTGGTGATAGCAAGTTCCAGGACAGCCAAGAGTTACATGGGAAGACGCTGTCTCAAAAAACAAACAAAACAACAAAAATAGCCAGACACGGTGCTCCACATCTGTAAGCCCAGCACTTAGGAGACACAGGCAATAGAGTGGCCACAAGCTAGAAGCCAGCCGGGTCTCAGTCACATGAGTTCTAGGGCAACCAGGACTGCGTGAAAAGACCATCTTTCAAAAAAAGCAGCCGGGGCTGGAGAGTTGGCTCAGTGGTTAAGAGCACTGGCTGCTCTTCCAGAGGTCCTGAGTTCAATTCCTAGCAACCACATGGTGGCTGACAACATCTGTACTGAGATCTGGCGCCCTCCTCTGGCGTGCAGGCATACATGGAGACAGAATGTTGTATACTTAATAAAATAAATAAATATATCTTTTAAAAAAAAACAGCTAGGCATAGTTGCATGCTCTTAATAAACCCAGCTCTCAGGAGGAAGATACCAGGGAATCTCTGTGAGTCTGAGACCACTCTGGTTTACACACAGAGTTCCAGGACAGCCAGAGCTACATGGCAAGACCATGGGAGGAGGGGTGCTGACGAATCAATGAGATGGGGTACAAGGGCAAAGTGCTTGCCACACAACCCTGGAGCACCTGATTCTTGAAACCCATATACAGACAGAAGGGAGAGGCTCAACTCTACAAAGTTATCCTCTGACCTCCACATGCACATCGTGGCACAGGCCCGTGAGCACGTGCACACATACCCTATGCACATAATAATAATAATAATAATAATAATAATAAATTTTAAGTAGGGATTGGGAACTAATTCAGTGGATAAAGAGTGTGGCACCCAAGCAAGAGACCTAAGTTACCTTAACTCAAATCTCTGGAATTCACATTAACTAGGTGTAACCACGCACAGCTTGTACTCCCAGGTTTTAGGATTAGATGTGAAGTGGAGAGTAAGAATCCTTGGAAGAAACAGGGATTGGTGGTGCACACCTTTAATCCCAGCACTTGGGGGTGGCAGAGGTAGGTGGATCTCTGTGAGTTCAAGGCCAGCCTGGGCTACGGAGTGAGTTTCAGGAAAGTTAGGGCTACACGGAGAAACCCAGTCTTGGGGAAAGAAAAAAAGAAACAAACAACAACAACAACAACAACAAATCCTGGAAGATCACACTACACAGTAGCATGTACTCACCTGTACACACATGAACACACCCACACCAACAAATAAACACCTCAAATTCATATCTACCTCTACCTCTCTTCTCCATTCCCCACAAAAAGCGAAAGAACAGTATTTTTATACTGTTTACATATAATATAACAAGAAAAATAATCCGATGGGGAGATGGCTCAGTAAGTAAAGCTCCCAAGTGCAAGGACTAATTTAAATACCTGGAACCCATGTAAAGCCAGGAGCAGTACTGTGTTCTATAATCCCAGGGTTACACACTGGGAGCACTATGTTGTCCTATAGCAAATGGGAGGCAGAGACAGTGCCCACAAGTTCACAGACCACTCCACCTGCTACACACGTGTTAACAACAAAGAGACATTGTCTCAAATGAGAGGGCAAGGGCCAACACCCAAGGTTGTCTTCTGAGCTCCTCGTGTGCTGTGGCACACAACACCATGGCACCCTTGTACCCTCACTAACACATGCAAATGCACACACACACACACACACAAGGACTTTAAAAAAAACAAAACTCAGGAGTGAAACCAAAGCACAGACCAGCTCCGTTTTCTCAACAACACTCAGAATGACCATATCTGGAGAAAAGGAAAAGCCGTGGTACGTATGTGTTGGTATATCGAGAGATGTAGCCTAGAGGAACACAAGTATCAAGGCAAGATTGAATGCTTCCAACAGCCTCAGCTCATCATCTGGTTTGTAAGTCAACAGTGATTTATGGAGTGAGAAATGAGAAAACAACATTTAATTCCCACTCCTCCTCAACATCTGGCAAATGAGTTGCTGCTCCAAATGACAAGAAAGCCTGGCTTGGTACTGCAGGCCTGTCATCCCAATATTGGGCAGTCAAGACAAGAGAATCAGTAGTTCAAGGTCAGCTTCAGCTACATTTGTGAGTTCCAGGTCAGACCAGGCCAGCCCAAGCCATATGAGACACTGTCCCAAAATATATAGATCTTTGGGGGATTTATTGTTTGGGTTCTTCTACTTCTTCCTCCTCCTCCATCTTTTTCTTCTTTTTTGTTTGGGGGAGGGTCCCACTATGTAGCCCTAGCTGGACTGGAACTTGCTATGTAGACCAGGCTGGTCTTGAACTCAGATCCACCTATGTATATTTCCAAAGTGCTGGGATTAAAGGTATGTGTGACTAAACCTGGCTAAAAAATATGTAGTTTAATATCAACCTTCTTTTTGCAAGGAGGGTTCCCACTCTCTCTCCCTAACAACATCGTTGCTTGGTTAGTGAACCAGCTATTGGTAAAGGACCTGGTTACTAGAGAGTAGTAATATACATTCAATTCTTAATATACATACAATGTTTCAAAAGACGATGACAAGGGAGCTATAGAAATTTGATGAGTTTCCTACCAAAGCAGGAGTCATGCCTTGCATTGCTCAATGACTCGAACATTGCAGAGCCACAAGAAAGACAAGAAATCAAAGACTGCCCTTTTGGGGGAACAGGACAATAAGAGGGTGTGGTAACCAACAGCATCCTGCTATCCTATAACTATACTTAATTACTTGGCATCACTAGTGTTTCCATGATAAAGCTGCTGAGGCTGATTTAGACTCAAGTAAATAAAAGTAGGGGTAGAAGAGACCTTGAGTTTATATATCCCTCAGACAGACCAGAAGGAACCAGACCAGGTTATAGGAAGAAATACAAGTAGGGGAAAGATTGCTAACGGCAAAGTACAAGCCCAGGCCGTAGAAACAATCCCACCTTCCAGCCAATGCCAGCATTCTTGTAATAGGGGAAGTTATCGCAGATCCAGCGGTAAATCTCACTGAGGGTCATCTTCTTGGCGGGTGAGGAGTTGATGGCATAGGTGATGAGGGTGGCGTAGCTGTAGCGTGGCTTGCCATCTTGGTGGACTGCTGCTTCATCTTTGCTGAGGGTGGCGTTAGGATCCGTGGGAGAGCCTGGGGAACACTTTCGGCTGCCCCCTGGAGGCACAGCCTGAGAAGCGCTCCCCAGCTTCTCAATACTAGCTCGGAGAGTCAGCTGGGGCAGCCAGTCTATGGAGGTGAGGCTGCTCTCTAGGTCAGAGGCCATTGTGCTTCTGGGTTCTGCAGAGAAGACAAAGAGGGGAGGAAGGCAGATTAATTTCCTGTTTATTGGAGCCAGAACAACCCCATGTCCAATGCATAAGGCAAGCAGTTTCTTCCCATTTTAATTCCTACTCAAAAATGCTCTCCTGAGACAACCCATGATCCCAAGTGCAAGTGCCACAAGTCTCCCACCAGATGACGGAGTACTTCATACCCCCATCTTAATGGAGAGTGTCACTACAAGGCCTCTCCCGCCTTTGACAGAATTTTCTGTCCCTCCCAGTTACACAGACATTCAGTCCCAAAGAAACACAGAGGCCTACATTAATTATAAACTGGTTGGCCTAGTAGCTCAGGCTTCTTATAACTCTTACATCTTAACCCAAAATTCTGTGTTAGCCAAATGGCTTGGTACCTTTTATCAGTGAGGTATTCTCATCTTGCTTCCTCTGTGTCTGTGTGAGGACTACAGACTGAGCCTTTCCTCTTCCCAGAATTCTCCTGTTCTGGTCGCCCCGCCTATACTTCCTGCGTGGCTACTGGCCAATCAATATTTTATTAAAACAATACAAGTGACAAATCTTTACAGGGCACAAGACTGTGGGACAGCCTGGCGGTGATGGTTCACGCCTTTAATCCAAGTACTCCAGAGGCAGAGGCAGGCTGATCTCTGTGAGTTCAAGGCCAGCCTGGTCTACAAGAGCTAGTTCCAGGACAGGGACCAAAAACTACGGAGAAACCCTGTCTCGAAAATCCAAAAAAAAAAAAACAAAAAAACTGTGGGACAATGGTCTTGTACCCTGTAAAGGTTTGTCACTTGTACTGGTTTAATAAAATGCTGATTGGCCACAAGAATTATGGTTTAAGATGTAAGAGTTAGTTAATAAGAAGCCTGAGCTAATAGGCCAACCAGTTTATAATTAATATAGGCCTCTGTGTGGTTTTTTGGGACTGAATGACTGTGGGACTGAAAGGGACAAAAAAATTTTGTCAACAAATGGTACCAATATGGACAACTAAATCCACTTAAAACGTAAGACAGCTTAAGAAGTAATTCTAGACACAAAAGAACAGCATTAAGCACTGCTTCTTGGTAGTAGCATTTTCTCGGGTGGACTCTGTTTGCTAGAGGCAAGCACCTATCATTTAAGACAAGGCTTCCTGACTCAGTTATAGTTACAAAAACCTTGCAGGTCTTTTAAAGGCCCTGCCACAAAACAATTAAGTGGTGTTTATGAGTAGCCGACAGCATACTTCTTGGTGGTGGCAAGGACCTTGATACTCCACAGAGTTGTGGCAAGAAACATGGCTCCCGCTAGTACCTCCACTGTGAAGCTAGACTCTCAGAAAGCTAAAGAATGGAGTGGCTCCAGCCACCAAAGCCAGCTTTAATCCTAGCCATATTTCTTAGCAAATTAGACTCATGTGGTCAGAAAAAAAGAGATATACAGTAAAGACAGATTCAGATCACACACACACACAAAAAAAAAAAAAAACAACAACAAACTCTAAACGGTTTAAACTGTGTTTAAAAATATGTGTAGACTTGTGAGAGAAAAAAAGTAAGAGAGTAGTTGGGTGTGGTGGGACACACCTTTAATCCCAGCACTCAGGATAGAGGCAGATCTCTGTGAATTCAAGGTCAGCCTGGTCTACAGAGCAAGTTCTAGGACAGCCAAAGATACACAGAGAAGCCCTGTCTTTAGAAATATATAAATAAGTAAGAACATATTAAATACAAAGTGTTTCAATGTCTTCAAATTTTTCTTATCGGAAAAAAATATATATATAAATAAAAAATAAAAGAAATAGAGTTTAAAATAAAGTCACATAAAGATGGAAACTACACAGAGTCTGGATACTGTATGTTGTTATTGTGTTGCCTTTGAATTGTTTGATGGCTGAGGAAGGAGCAACAGCTGCTAAAAGACATTTAAGTACTGCTGGATTAATTCAACCTAGGTATTTTGACTTCAAAATTTAAGTCAAAAGATATTGACTTTGGAGAAGAGGTTTTGCTTTTGTTTCCACAGGAAATGAGAGGCTGTGGATTCATTCCGGATTAAGAAAAATCAGATTTGATCAAGGAAGACCCCCCCCCCTCAAAAATCTCCAATAAGAGTGGATGACCCAGATGATCCAACATTTCAGAGGACCTCTTTTGGAGTTTCTTCTGAGTTCTACATCCAGAACAGCCTCAAGACCCCTTTGTGGCCAGGTGGTGGTGGCGCACGCCTTTAATCCCAGCACTCGGGAGGCAGAGGCAGGCAGATCTCTGTGAGTTCGAGACCAGCCTGGTCTACAAGAGCTAGTTCTAGGACAGTCACCAAAGCTACAGAGAAACTCTGTCTCGAAAAACCAAAAAAAAAAAAAAAAACCCTTTGTGCAGGACCAGATAGCATACACCACAAAAGCTGAAATATTCCAATTCTCCTTAGAGCCCTACAACACAGTATTTTTAAACTCTATATAATAAGTTTTTAAAAAAAATCAACCCCACTTAAGCAGCAGGTAAAATTAGCTGAAGTCCATTCTCCAATTACATGACACTTGTATGTTTATATATAGCACCCAAAAGTACATAGCAATAGCACATATAAAGACAGTCTGAGCAAACACAAGTATACACCAATGAAGCACACATCAACTCTCTTAAAAGAGTTCCAAACTAAACGAGAGCACGCAATCTTTTGCTACACACATCTAACAGAAGGCATGCTAAGCATTTCCCAAGGGCAGGTTCGACCTGAGCTGAGTCTGGGAGCACAGGGCTGTATCCTCAACTGCTCCAGAGACTGAGGCAACAGAATCACACGCTCAAGGCCTGCCTGGGCTACACAGTGAATTCACAGGCAGCCTAGGCAATGAGACCTTGTCTCAAAATAAGAAGGCAAAGAGAGGGGCAAGAGATTGTTCAGCAGTTTAGCACACTTGTTGCTCTTGCAAAGGGTTTAGGTTCCATTCCCAAGGCGCACAACCATCTATAAACTCCAATTCCGGGGAATCCAACACCCTCTTCTGGCCTCCTAGAGTATGATGCACCCACACACACACAATACACATACATACATACATCCATGTAGGCAAAACATTCATCCATAAAAAACATAGTAACTTTAAAAGATAAATTAAAAAACAAAAGGGGGGCTGAAGGTGTAGCTCAGTGTAGAATACCTGCTTGGGGTCCTGGGTTCTGTCTCCAGCACCACAATAAATAAATAACCAAATGATGACAACCGGCAACAGCAGGATACAAGACTGCCCCAGGGACAGTGACCCGCGCACAGAGATCACGGCATATACACGGCGTACATTACCAAACAAAGTCACACAGAGGAAACAGATTCTGAGTCCACAGCTACCCTCACACCTTTAAAGCTGTCCCAGGCAGGCTCCCGCCCACAGACACCACCAGGAAGAAGTCATCAACGGGGACCTCCCACCTCCCAGGCCTGCTGGGCTTCACCGAGCCAGGGAGCCACCCAGCTGTGTGCACACCGGTAACAATCAGATAGCCTGGCTAAAAATAGCCTCCGTGGGGCTAAGAGCTGGCTCCCCTTCCCCGCCCTGCTCCCTCCTTCCTTCCCAGCCAGGCACGCAGACTGGCTGCACCTCCATGCAAACTCCTAGTGCTAGAGAGTCCGCCCACGCCTGATGTTTGCCGCCCGCCCAGCCGCCAACCAAACCGCCAAGGCTCTCACCACCAGGGAGGTGTAACTAGCTAGTGACATGTTGGTGGAGGAAGGTGAGGAACGGGGGACAGTAGCTGTGTGGCCCGGTCTAGAAAGGCTGACAGGAACCTCTGCGTAGCCATTTGGCACTTCCGTGGAGCTGAAGCCAGGGAGCCCCTAAGCTCTTGCTGTCTAACAGGTCTGTGCCTGCGCTGTTGCAGGATTCCAGCGAGCATTTCTTGCTCAGTGGCAGCAGGACGGCCGGTGCTCTGCACCAGCCACGGCTACCCCTCAGAACTTGGGACGCTGGTGAGAACCCTGTTCTTCGGGTCATGTCTCTGGCAATCCAAAGCCAAAAGGTGCACAACCAGACCAGACACAGGTAAGCACGGACAGACTCATACACCTGGCAGGCCCACACAGGACCCCTTAGCCTCTCTCTTAACCCCAGCACACCACATACCTTTCAGGCTCTCACTTTTTCATCCTCAACTGTAGTGTTGCCACAGACACTTGCCCTTTCCCCTACAGGTCAGAACTCTGATTCATTCCCCTCCTGACCAGGTCCCACCCTGGAAATCAACCTGTACTCACATGCACCTGGCCCGGTGCTCCCCACCAGCAGCACACCTAGTCCACAAAGCTGAAGGGAACATCTTCGGGAGCCCAGTCAGCAAGAGACCTAACTGCACCCCAACAGTTGTTTGAGCAGAGAACAACAATGCGGCCATGTTTGTAACTTGTACCAAGAAAGCCTGCCCATTCGGCCTTCAGCGCCAACCATTTCTTCCTAATAGTATCACCTTGCCCCAAACCTTGGAAACTTAGAAAACAACAGGGACACATCACCACTCCAGGAAGCCACACACCTTCTAGCCTGTTGCTGGGTTAAAACATCCCAGCCTCTGGACTACAGCAGGGAGCTTGACAGTATCTGTTTCATAGCTGGATACTCTAAGATCAACAGTGACATGCCAATTAGTAAATTTTCAAGGACCAAGTTCATCCCTATTCCCTAGTCAGTTGGCCACTGCCCTCTTCAACCTGGTGTGTGTGTGTGTATCTGTGCAGGTACGCTCACGCGCGTGTGAGTATTGAGTCTGTTGTCCACACTGGTCTCAAACTTCTGGACTCAAGCAATCCTCCTGGGCCTACAGGGCATCAGTTCCTAGCCCCTATTATCTCCTGCTAAATAACCCGAGGAAGTCTCAACTTCAGAGCCAACATATTTCAGTTATTTCCTCTAGCTGCTCTCGAACGCAATCTGGAGCATGAAGGTGGATTCAAAGTGTATAGAGGCCTTACAGAACCCCTTTGACACACGCTAACCACCAGGAATTCCTGGAAGGGAAACACTCCCCGCTCTTTCTAGTTATCCAGCACCCTTCCCTCCCTGAGGTCAGACACCTTTCTCCACTCCCCTCCCAGGCAGCCCTCCCTCCAAACGCAAACCTCAGTGCTCAGGATCCATTCCAGCATGAACTCCACAAAGCTCACAGGGCCTGGTCCTCCGGGTCTCCCAGCACCCTGCTCTTTAGCCTGGCCCACTTCCTTACCCCCTCACTTCCCCATTCGTAAAGAGCAGTGGAGATTGACTGAGCTTCCTCCATCCTATTCCCAACCCCAACACTGACTCACTAATTGCCCCTAGCCATCCCTCGCTCCCTGATGAAGTCTTCATGCCTCAGTTTCCCCCTCCAGTAAAAGAAATGAAGTCATAGCCCCTACCAAGCTTCATCCCTGGAGGGACAGGAATGAAGCTAAGGCGCGTAGCTGCCACACATTCCACACTCCCCAAAATAATGGCACCAGGCTAATGTCCAGGGCTATTATTAGAACAGCAAACAAGAGGTGGTTCCATTTCTCAGGCCAGCCAACCTAGTTACCCAGACCTCTCTCCAGGTGGGCCTCGTGCCACTGGGCTGAGGCAGAACCTGAGTCGGGCCACATTCTTCTCGGCATGCTGAAAGACTGGAAGGAAATAGAGAATCTGGGAAAGGCAGCCAAAGGGCAGGCTCCATCACATCCACGGGACAACTAATGAAGACTTCAGTGCTGGGGAAAGGCAGAAAACAAAACAAAGGCAAACAGAACGTCTTCTCTGGAAGCCACGGCCGAAGGTATGGGACCTGTAAGCGTCACAAGAGCCTGAGCTGTTGGCTGCCCATCTTACCCAGACAGCTAATAACTGTCCTCCCTGTGGAACCCAAGCTGGGTATCCCAGAGGGATAACTTCCTGGGCTGTACCTAGTGCCAAAACTAACAGGGCAGTGGCGGAGTGTATCTCATGATCAGCCACGCTGCCTGCCTTTCCAGCCCAGCTCCTATAGACGAGTCATTTAACGTCTCTGTATCTTAATTTCTATCTCTATAAAATAAAAAATTCTAATAAGTTAGATGTAGTGACTCAGCTTGTACTCCTAGCACTCTGGGAGGTTGAAGCAGGAGGATTGCTATTATTTAAGTCATCCTGAGCTGCATAATAAACTCAAGGCCAGCCACTGCGATACAGTGGGACACTGTCTCACACACACACAAATCTGAAGTTTTTTTTTTTAAATTTGTTTCTCAAGACAGGGTTTCCCTGGGTAGCCCCAGCTACACTGGCTGGCTACACAGATGCCCTGGAACTCACTCTGTAGCCCAGGTTGTCCTCAAACTCAGAGACCAGCCTGCCTTCACCTCCAGTGCTGGGATTAAAGGTGTGTGCCACACTGACCAGCTTAAATTTCTTTTACATAAAGGTTAACTATTCCTACAACAGTTGTTGTAGAGATTATATTTCTTAAGATGCCTAAAGCACTTACCAGGTGAACCTTTACTTTTGAATGAAAAAAGCAAAGAACATTAGGGGGTCTGGAGAGATGGCTCAGTGGTAAGAGCTCTGGCTCTTCCAGAGGTCCTGAGGTCAATTCTCAGCAACCACGTGGTGGCTCGCAGCCTTCTGTGCTAAGATCTGGAGCCTTCTTCTGGCCTGCAGGCATTCAGAACACTGTATACACAATAAATAAAAATCTTTAAAGCCAGGCAGTGGGGGCACCCGCCTTTAATCCCAGGCTAGTGAATCTGTGAGTTCAAGGCCAGCCTGGTCTACAAGAGCTAGTGCCCAGCTAGGCTTTAAAACTACAGAGAAACCCTGTCTCGTAAAACCAAAAAAAAAAAAAAAAAAAAAGGAAAAAAGAAATCTTTTTTAAAAAAACAAATAATAAAAGACCCAAAGTTTAGTACCAAGCACCGAAGTCTTTTAATGGAAAGAGAACACTATGGGCTGAAAAGATGGCTCAGCAGTTAAGAGCAGTGGCTGTTTTTCCAGAAGGCCTGAGTTCAATTCCCAGCACCCACACGGTGGCTCACATCTATCTATAACTGTAGTCCCATGGGATGATTCCCTCCTCTAGTGTGCATACTTGAAGAGAAAATACTTATAGACATAAAATACTGAAGTCTTTTTTTGAAAAAGAAAAAAGAACGTAGAAATTAGAGCAGAAAGTAGAGGCAGCATCAGAAAGATCAAAGGTGCAGTGGTCGCGTTGCAAGGCTGGAGCAAAGCTGCAGGCTGCCGGGACGTCCGAATTTCCAAGCAAGCTTCCTTCAAGTTCCTATCAATCCAGTCCTGGCTATGTAAGAGGGGGAACCTCCAAGGATGAAGGGATGGGGAAATACCATCACTGTCTTTCAAGGGGATTTAGGTGCAGGCCTAAGATACAGTCTGCAAAACAGAACGGTTCACATCACAGTTAATCCGACCAGCCCCGCACTGAGTCCTGTCCGGGCAGAGCCAGTTGAATGAGTGGGTCCGCCTGGAGCAGCTACAGGACAGTTGGCGCTGAGCCGGTCACACTGAGCCGTTCAGAAGCTGCACCCCAGCGTCTGGTGAGGTGCTGTGTAAGAAACAGACCCCGCTACACCAGACATCTGTTTTTCAAAAGGAGGCGAGGCGGTGCTAGACGTGGAAGTAAAGGACCCTCATCCTTTTTAGGACTGGAGGCACCCATGGTGAGGCTCTACTACCAGTCGCGGAAGCAACAGGCCCAACCTGAGAAAGGGCTGCCCTGCTGCCAGGGATGGCTGCCAAGAGGGGGCCGTGAGAATTCCCACTGGTGGGGGAGGGGGCGGCTAAGCTTTTCTCCCAACTCTAGGCCCTTGCAGAGGGTCGCCTGCTTCCACAGGCCTGCCACAAACAATGCTAAGGGATCTGAGAGCAGTCTGAACACAACAATGTACCCTTCTCTGTGTACACACTCAAAACACAGACACCGAGCGACGTTCATTTCCACTCAGAAGCACGCACATCATTGTACAGCACGGCCATCGGACCTGTCAACTCCAGCCCTGAATCACACTCCGTCACTACAGAAACCTCCAGGGTCAAGTGACGGGACAGAGACTTAGGCAGTCTGCTCAGGGCCCATCTAGGAAGGCAGATACTGAAAACCCAAGAGGGGGAAGCCCCATACAGAAGATGAGGCACAGTCCACTGACCAGACGGGAGAGCAGGCCCGCAGGTCATGACCTCGGGTAAAAACTCAGCTCCGCTCCAGACACAGTCCAGGCTCAACCAGAAAAAAATTTCTTGGTTGTCTTTTGTCCTGCTTTTTCTAAAGATTCTGGATTTTGATGACTCCCTGAGGTAGGGTGAAAATTTTCACCACAAGGTTCCTGGGACCCAGAACTAAACAAGAGAACAGGAAGAGAGATGTTGAGACCAGTAGATGTTTTCCTGGGAGGAAACTCTTAAAAAAAAAAAAAAAAAAAAAAACTCTGCAGAAGGTCAGACCTCCCTGGTGGTCAACTCCTGGAGACAAGGTGTGTGGGGGTGGGGGGGATGTTTTTCTGGGAGGAAGCTCTTTAAAAACTCCATGGAAGGTCAGACCTCCCTGGTGGTCAACTCTTGCAGACAAGGTGTGTGGGGGTGGGGGACGCTAGGAAACACTCCCTGCCTCTAAACCACAATCTGATTTTTCCGGAGGAACTGTCAGCGAATATAGAGGACTTGAGGCAGAACCAGTATCTGGGGAAGACTTCAGCCCACCAGTGTGCACTACCCTAGACAGTTTTTTTCACCTCCGGACATGTGAATTCACCCTTCTTATGGAGGGCAGACATCCAACCTGAAGCAGGGATGTCAGAAGGGCCTCCTGGTACCCAAGATAGAGATAGATAGGTGGGGACAGATTGACAGGCAAATAGTCATTGTCACAGACTGAAAAGAAGACCTCTGTTGGCCATTAAGCTGACGTAGGCATGCCCTAGACAAGACATGAGATGCCCCATGACTTTACGGGCAGGTCCACTGAGCAGAGGACAAGACCCAAACAGAGTGCTGTGGGATGGGATTCTGGCTGTGCTGTGTCCCGCATTCCTCACAGTAACCATGGCGTCCTTGAAACGCACCTGTTGTCCGTTCTCAGTGCAGAGAGAGCATCCACTTCTTTAGGGACCGCAAATGGCCCATCCCTTTGGTCTCCGAAACCTACCTAAAAAGCCCGTTTCTCAGAGTCTCTGTAACAACATGTAGCTTCCGGTGCAGAAGGTCCATCAGAAAACATCCCCCAGGGGATTCTACCTTCCACTGGCATGAACCCCGAGATCCACCATTTCAGCCCCCCATACTACTGGTGCGTAAAAACCACAGAGACAAGATGCAAGAAAGCACTAACCTGCCTCCAAGGTTCCCCCAGCCACCGGAGGAAACCACCTGGTACAGAAGTCTGTGGTTGCAGGGATTCCCCTCTTCACAGGCAGGTGACGGGGCTCATGCTCTGTGGCTCTTCCAGCGCCTGGCGGAGCCTCCCAAGCTGGAGCGGGGAACTCTGTCCCCCGAGGAAGAGGAGTCGAAGGAGGAGGAGGGGGAGAGGGTGGACCTACCTGGGGAAGGTGGCACACCCCCCACACCCTGCCTGCTACCCTGGGGAGGAGGGGAGGAGCCTCTCCCAACCAGGAGTTGTCTCCTCCCCCTTGGGGGAATCCCCCTCTCCCCCAAACTGGCTCTTTCAGGGGCTGAGGGCTCTTTCCGTCTGCTGGAGATCTGAGCGGAGGGGCTCTGCCCGGGTCCACTGTCTAGGTGCACGGAAGTTGAGGGGCGAGGTCCTCCACTCTCCAGCAAACTGGAACCGATTGCTGCCGGTTCCCCGGAGAGTCCTGGCTTGTGCGTGTCAGGACGCCTCACGGCGGTGAGTACTGGGTGGGATGCGGGGTGCCTACTCCACAGGCATGGCTCCCTTTCTCTCTGCCTCCAAAGTCCCGAACTGTCTGGAGTGCGGTGAGGAGTGGAGACGATCTCACTCCGGGTCCTTCAAGTCCCACTACCCTTCCCGACTTCTGGGGGTCTCCTCCAGAGCCAGCGTGGGAGGGACAGCGCGTGCCCTGCGGAGATCTCTTCTGGCGGTCCCGGCAGTGGGGAGGGTCTTCCCTCCTACGGGAGAGGGTGCAGGTCCGGGCGCCGGTTGTCTCGAGGGTGGGGTCCACGCACTCCCGCTCCCGCCCGGCCGGCCTGGGCAGCAGGGTCCCGGAGGCCGCGGTCCCGGCTCCCGTCACCCGCTCTAGGGCGGCAGCGCCTCCCTAGTCGCGTCCCCGGTCCGCCGCGCTTCCCCGCGCTTGGGGCTCCCCGCGCTGCCACCAATGAAGCTCCGGCCAGCCGGTCGGGGTTCCCGGGAGCCGGCAGGCGGACGGAGCGCGTCGGGGCTCGGCTCGGGCTCGGCTCGGCTCCGCTGCAGGCCCCGGCTCCTCCCCGGCCTCGGCGCCGCGCTCCGCGCCCCTCCCCCTCCCGCCGCCGCGGCCACCGCCTCCCGGCGCGGGTTAAGGAGGAGCGCGGATCCCCTCGGGTCGCCGGCCCTAGGCTCCGGGGCACTCCTGGTGCCAGCGTCCACGCTAACGGCCACGCAGACCTCCCATTGTACTATAATCTCCTTCGAGACGAGCATTCCCGGTTTTCTCAGAAACGTCTTTGATGGCTTCTCTTTCTCTTCCAGACAGCTTATAAAGGGTTATGGAGACTAGCGTGAAGTTAAAGTTTACTCTTATCCTGGAGGTCAGTGGTTGTTTCTTGGGTCAGTGGATGTATAAAAGGATAGACGAGCTTATAGAGAAATAAGCATCGGGAGATGGAGTCTTATTAATTCTGGCTCCGTTAACTTGTGCAAGGCCCTTGTTTCTGGAGTCAGTCACCCAGGAGGGGACTTGGATACTCTGACCTGCCTTCTAATATGGATGTCTCAGTCACCAACGGAAACGATTTGTGTAAAGATGCTCTTTAAAACCGTACATATACAAAGGGTGCAAAGTATGGTTGTTATTTTCCTTGACATGCCTATAAATTACCATTTTTGACCTTTGTACTAAAGTCAAGCCATATTTCTAGAAAACATTTTATCCTGAGTGCCACAGGAGGGACGGAATGTTCTCTCAGCGCATCCTTCTACTCCTTACAGAATAATCTCCATTCTGGGACAGGAAATACCACCAGGGTAGCCTATCTCTTCTACCCGTCGAGTCGCACACTACATATTTCAGCCTCTGGCTTACTTTTTTCTCCAGTTGTGTTCTAATATAAAATGATAAGGCAAAAAATGCTTATTTAATAATTGAGTTACTCAAAAAGCTTACAGTTTGATAACCACCTTTAGATAGTCATGCAATTTGTCTTCTGGCTAAATATATGCTGCTACATTAAGTTCTGTGTACATACAATTCCATCACATATACAATGTGCAGGCACTAAACCTTCACACGTCTGCGTGTGTTAATCACATTTGAGTCTTATAGCAATTCCACATAGCACTGTCATTGTGTCTTGTAGAGTGTAACTATGGCTGGAAGATACTGTCTTCTGTGTCTGAGTTCACATAACTCATACCATGACGTAATTAGAACTATTTTAAGTCAGGTGTTAAACGCAAATGGCCCCAGAACGCCCAGTACATCATTAGCTTGAATGGGGAAAACATAGCCATTCTTGAATTGTCAGGAGTGAAGCCCAGTGAAGCCATTTCCCTCCCCACATTCCAGTGTCCAGTTTTTAAGGATGCATTTCCTCCAGCGTGGGGGCACTCCTTGTGTTCACAGAGGAGGATCTGGAGTTCAAGGCCAACTAAAGACCCTGTTTTTAAAAGGAAAGAGGAAGCAACATTTCAGTTGGTAGAGTGTTTGCCTTGCAAACAAGAAGCCCTGGTCTCCGTACCTAGGACTGTGGAAGCACAAGCCCTATATGGTGGCAAGTACAGTCCCAATACTGGGGAGAAGGAACCAGGAAGATCAGGAGTTCAAGACCAGCCTACACTACTAGTTAGTTGGGGGAGGGGGAGGTTGTTATAAGACAGGTAGCCCAGGCTGGCCTCAAACTGACTATGTAGAGGCAAAGGCAGAGGAATCTCTTGAGTTTGAGGCCAGCCTGGTCTACAGAGTGGAGTTCCGGGACAGAGAAACTTTGTCTCAAAAAAAAAAGGGGGGGGGGCTGGAGAGATGGCTCAGTGGTTAAGAGCATTGCCTGTTCTTCCAAAGGTCCTGAGTTCAATTCCCAGCAACCACATGGTGGCTCACAACCATCTGTAAAGAGGTCTGGTGCCCTCTTCTGGCCTGCAGACATGCACACAGACAGAATATTGTCTACATAATAAATAAATAAATATTAAAAAGGACATCTATTTTAAAAAAAAAACTTTAGCTGCTGATCCTGGTCTGTTGGCTCAGCAGTTAAGAGCACCTGCTCTTCCAGAGGACCCAGGTTCAATTCCCAGCTCCTGCATAAGGCACTCACAACCATCTATAATGCCAGTCCCAGGGGAACTAATGTCCTCTTCTGGCCTCCATAGTTACAAGGCACACATGCAACAAATATACATGCAGACAAAAAAATGTTTAAACTTCTGATCCTCCTGCCTCCGCCTGCCCACATGCTGGGATTGCAGGCCTGTGGGCACAGTAGCTCTGGTGGTGGTGGTTTTGTTTCAAGACAACCTTTTAATTTATATTTTATCTTTTAAATTATGTATCTGTGTGTGGGGTGCAGGTGTTCTTGGAGGTCAGAGCTGGAGTGATGGTGATTGTGAGATGCCTGATTATGGTTGCTGGGATCTGAACTCGGCTCCTTGGCAAGAGGAGCACCACTTGTAACTGCAGAGCATCTCTCCATCCCCACACATCAGTGTTACCCATCCATCCAGTGTTTCCCATACATCCGTGTTACCCACGCATCCAGTGTTACCCACACAACAGTGTTACCCACACATCCAGTGTTACCCACGCATCCAGTGTTACCCATCCATCCAGTGTTACCCACACAACAGTGTTACCCACACATCCAGTGTTACCAAGCACTGAGGCAAACATTCTACCAACTGAGCTCCATGAGACAGACCAAAAGAGCTCCACATGGTGGCCCACATCTATAATCCCCAGCACTTCTGAGGCTGAGACAGAAGGACTGTCACAAGTTTGAGGCTAGCCTAAACTCCATTTCAGGCCCAGCCTGCATCTACATATCTTCCTGGGTCTGTGTTGGATGGTTACTGGTATATCCCATTTGCAGGACAGGGGTTCGAGGTAGAAGCAGTATACAATGAAAACGCTAGGGTCTGTAGACATGATAAATACAGAGCGTAGGCTCTCACAGAGAGGCCGGAGCTGCGTTCCCAGATCCCATGTCCAGCACTCATAACTACCTGTAACTCCAGAAGAACCGAGTACCTCTGAGGACTCAGGCACTCATGTGCAAGACCCACTCGTGTACAAACTGAATTTTAAATAAAATTTTTTTAAATGGAGCCGGGCGGTGGTGGCGCACGCCTTTAATCCAAGCACTTGGGAGGCAGAGGCAGGCGGATCTCTGTGAGTTCGAGACCAGCCTGGTCTACAACAGCTAGTTCCAGGACAGGCTCCAAAACCACAGAGAAACCCTGTCTCGAAAAACCAAATAAATAAATAAATAAATAAATAAATAAATAAATAAAATAAAATAAAATTTTTTTAAATGGAAAAAACTAAAGAATAGAACCTCTTAAAAATTTGGGAAAATAAAAACTCAAATATTGTTCATATATACAAAATGTTGACTGTAACATTTTGTTTTTGTCTTTTGTTGTTGTGGTTTTTTGTTTTGTTTTTTGAGACAGGTTTTCTCTGTGTAGCTTTGGAGCCTGTCTTGGAACTCACTTTGTAGACCAGGCTGGCCTCAAACCCACCTTAAATTCTCCTGCCTCTACCTCCCAAGTGCTGGGATTAAAGGTGTGTGCCACCACTGCCTGGCTGGCTGTAGCATCTTTATAGAAGCAATCTAAGTATCTAAGTAAATCTAAGTAAAATGAGTCGAACAAAAAAGAATTTATAGTAACTCTACATAATAGAATATTGGTTGGCGTTTCAAAGAGTCATTATACTTCATTCTGTGTGAGCCCAAATAAAGTCTTTCAAAAAATAAGGAGCAATTATATTTAATTCTGGAAATAAAATCATTCGGTTGCTTTTAAATGTTCGTATTGGAATAGAAAATTACATTTCAGGAGCTAGAGAGATGGCTCATCAGTTAAGAACATTTCTCTTGCAGAGGACCTGGGTTCGGTTCCCAGCACCCACGTGGCAGCTCACAACACTCTGTAAGCCCAGATCTGGGGATCTGAGACCTCTTCTTTCCTCAGGCCCCTACATGCTCATACACTCAGGCACACGCTTATAGACATAAATTTTTTTTAGTAAAATTACATTATAATAATTTGTCTACAGAGGCAGGTGGATCTCTGTGAGTTCGAGACCAGCTCTGGTCTACAGAGCTAGTTCCAGGACAAGCTCCAAAGCCACAGAGAAACCCTGTCTCGAAAAAAACAAAAAAATAATAATAATAATTGGTCTAATAGGATTAAATAGGTATTTTTAAAATGTGTCTAGGAGATAGATTACTCGGTGATTAAATAACACTGCTCAAAAAAACAATTACGCGTGATACTTGTGTGTGTGTGTATGCATACGTGGGTGTAAATACACTAAGTAGTTTTTATTTTAATTCAGTTTTTACTGTGTATATTAGTGGTAATGTGGGTTTTGCTTATGTAATGATCTGTAGTTTTCGGGGGCCAGTGAGAAGCACCTGCCAAAAAGCATATTGACCAGAGTTGATTCCCGGAACCCACATAGTAGAAGAACCAACTCCAACATGCTGTCCTCTGACCTCCACACGTGTAGGGAAGCATGTGCGTTGTCACACATGCCCACTAAATACATGAAGGAAAAGAAGGGGAAAAGAACAGCAAGCCTGGCTTAGTTCTATTAAGACCAAAAGCGGGAGGAGGCGCTTGCGTTCCATGCCCCTTTGCTTTCCGGTAAGGATGGTGTTGACTTGGGGGAGGGGGGGAGATCAAGAGCCTCTTTTTAGAAGGCTCAGTTTAGGTGTTTGCCATGAAAGTCTGGTGACCTGAGTGTGATCCCTGGAAAGAGAACAAAGTTGTCCTCTGACCTCCACAAGTGTGGCACCCAAGCCCCTATTCACACTCTTAATCAGTTTGGTTTTGCTTTTTGCAAAATTAAAATGTAAGGAACCATCCTTCTGTGATAAGACACATGTAGTTGGTTTTTAAGATTTCCAGTTTTTGCCTGGCGGTGGTGACAACTAAGGAAACAGAGGCAGGTGGCTCTCTGTGCGTTAAAGGCCAGACTAGTCTACAGACTGAGTTCCAGGACAGGCTCCAAAGCTACAGAGAAACCCTCTTGAAAAACCTAAAAAATAAATAAAAATCAAAAATAAAGATTTCCAGTTTTTATTTTGTGTATGTGTGTTGCTCTGTGTACCTGTGATGTCAGGTGTTCCCAGAGTCCAGAAGAGAGCATGGGACCCCTGGAGGTAGTGCAGAGGCTTGTGAGCCTCCTTGGATGCTGTGAAGTAAGCCTAGGTCCTCTGGGAGATCAGTACTTCCTCCTAAGCAGTCATCCCTCCAGGCCCTGCAGTTCTCCTCGAGGAATTAATGTCACTTTCCTTAGAAGCTTTTTCTTTGTCCTTTTGAAAGGAGGTTTCATGTAGCCTACACTGAGTCATTACGTAGCAGATGATGTTTTTGAACTTCTGATCAAATAGTCTTTGTTTTCCAAAACAGGGTTTCTTTGTGTAGCAGTCATAGCTGTTCTGAGCTCACTTTTAGACCAAGCTGACCTCGAACTCACAGAGAGCCGCCTGCCTCTGTCTCCCAAGTGCTGGGATTAAAGGCGTGCACCACCAGCATCCCCCTCAAATAGTCGTTTTTTAAAGACTAATGTATTGTATGGAACACGGTAAATGAGGCTCATGTACTCATGCATCAACTTTGAAGCTTGCTAACTGAGAATTTAGGTACATCACTACTTTTGTAACTGCTTTTTGACTCAGTTTCTTCATCAGAGAAAAAGAGATAATAGAATTTACTTCATAGTGTTCAGAAGCCTTGCATGACTTCCTCTATGTGATGAGGGGTGAACCAGAGAGTAAAGGGCTTAAAGGACTGATCAGCCATCCACAGTGATACGGACCAAGAGACTCGCCCATTAATACAGGATGTGAACCTTTAGGGGGAATTCTGATTGAAATAGGGCAGTTAGTGGACATTAATCCCAGCACTTGGGAGTCAGATGGGCGGATCTCTGTGAGAGCCTGGTCTACAAGTGCTAGTTCCAAGACAGGTTGCAAAACTACAGAGAAACCCTGTGTCCAAAAAAAAAAAAAAAGATTTCAGCACTCGGGAGGCAGAGGCAGGCGGATCTCTGTGAGTTCGAGACCAGTCTGGTCTACAAGAGCTAGTTCCAGGACAGGCTCCAAAACTACAGAGAAACCCTGTCTCGAAAAACCAAAAAAAAAAAAAAAGAAAAGAAAGAAAGAAAAATAAAGATTTCAATTGATAATATCAAGAATTCAAATTTCAGCCGGTTAAAGGTGACACATGCCTTTCATTCCAGCACCCGGAAGGCCTAGGTAGATGGATCTCTGTGAGACCAGCCTGGGCTACAAAGTAAGTTCTGAGATAGCCAGAACCATTGCACACAGAAACTCTGTCTCTTTTGATTCTCACTGCATAGCCTTGAACTGACAGGTATCTGCCTATCCCTGACTCCCAAACACGGTCGGTAGAGAGACGCTTACCATCTCACGCTGCTTACTGGCAGGATTTCTTACACTTGAGATGTGTTAAGGGAGCCAGTCTTGGTAGCACATACTGGTAATGTCAGGGCAAGAGGACTTGGGGTTTAAGATGAACCTCAGGTAGGTAGGTAGTAAACTCAGGACCAGCATATGTCAAAAAACAAAACCAAACAACTAGATAAATAATTTTGTGTGGGGCTGGAGAGATGGCTCTGCAATTATGAGCACACACTCTTCCCATCACCCAGGCTGGGCCACTCAAGCACGCCTTAGTGTAGCTCCAGGACATCTGACACCTCTGCCCTCTGTGGCACCTGTACTCACACGCACAGCCACACACAAACACAGGCATACATATAATCTAAAATAAAATGGGTCTTAAAAATAAATAATGGGGGGCTGGAGAGATGGCTCAGAGGTTAAGAGCATTGCCTGTTTTTCCAAAGGTCCTGAGTTCAATTCCCAGCAACCACATGGTGGCTCACAACCATCTGTAATGAGGTCTCGTACCCTCTTCTGGCCTGCAGGTATACATACACACAGACAGAATATTGTATACATAGCTAGGCGACGGTGGCGCACGCCTTTAATCCCAGCACTCGGGAGGCAGAGGCAGTTGGATCTCTGTGAGTTCGAGACCAACCTGGCCTACAGAGCTAGTTCCAGGACAGGCTCCAAAGCCACAGAGAAACCCTGTCTCGAAAAACAAAAAACAAAAAACAAAAAAAAAAAAAAAAAAAAAGTATACAAAAAAAAAATATAAAAAAAAAAAAAAANATAAATATTTAAAAAAAATAAATAATGGGTTAATGGAATTCCATTATCTTTGAAGAATTTTTTAAAATGTGTATTTAGAGTACTTAAGCATGAAATACTTGAAATTTGTCTGAAAATAATTGTGATAAAGGAGGAAAGTATAGATAATAACATTGGCCAAATATTGCTTACTGAATTTAAAAATAGCCTGAGGCCTTTAATCCCACCACCGTGGGAGCAGAGAAGGGTGGATCTCTGAGTTCAAGGCTGGTCTGAACTACAGTTCCAGGACAGCCAAAGTTACAGAGAAATCCTGTTGAAAAACAAAACGTAAGTGCTAGAAAGATGGTTCAGTGGTTAACAGCACTGACTGCTCTTCTGGCGGACCTGGGTTCAATTCCCAGCTCCTATGTAGCAGCTCACAACTATAATTTCAGTTCCAGGGGACCCGGTGCCCATAGCAAAATCCCAATGCACATAAAACATTTAATATAAAAAGAAAAAACAATATAAATATATTATCCTTGGGCTGGAAAGATTGTTAAGAGTAAATATTGTTCTTGCAGAAGACCCAAATTGGGTTCCCAGCACCCAAGTCCAGCCTCTCACAACCACCTAAAACTCTTAACTCCAGGAGATCTGTACTTTCTCTTCTGGATGTTGAGGTCACACACAATCACACATGTACCTATCCCCCTGCACATTAACAAGATTAAAAGTAAAGTAAGTGGGATGGTGGTGGCGCAAGCCTTTAATCCCACTACTCAGAAAGCAGAAGAAGCAGGTGGATATCTGTGAGTTCAAGGCCAGCCTGGTCTACGGAGCGAATTCCAGGACAGCCAGAGCTACCAAAAGACCCTGTCTCGAAAAACCAAAAATAAATTACAAAATAAAGTTCGGTCTGTCAAGATGGCTCAGCCGTTATTTGCTGCTCTTGTCCAGCACTGACATCCAGGGACTCACAACTGCCTGGAACTCCTGGTTCCAGGGGACCTAATTCCCTCTTCTGACTTCTGGCTCCTGTATGCAGGTAATGTGAATATACACATATATACTTTAATGAATATTAATAAATAAAACTTTAAGAATTCAGTCTCTCTACTTTTGTGTTTGAAAATTTACAACAGAGCTTTAAAAGCTACTGTGAAAAAAATACTAAAGATGAGTTTACTGTCATGTTTTGTGTATATACTATTGCCCAATATCTGCACCTTTCATTTACACGACGTCTTTTTTTTTTACACGTCTTTTAATAAACAAAATCCAGAAAGCAGATTTTTGCCCATTTTACAAAGGTGGCACCTCCGCTCTTAAGCTCCCTCTAGGAACCCTTGGTCAGCCACAAAGGGTAGGCTGCAGCCACTAGACTCCGGGTTCCTGCTTCCTTTAGTGACTGCCATCCGGGGCGTGACATACAACCAACATACAAATGATTCATCTATATGTTCATCAGACAAAATTTGAGCTATTTGCACATCAGAAAGCGTGGGGGGGGGGGGGTTTACAAAAAGCCTGGCACTTAAGACTCTGGAAAAAGAAAGCAAGTGATTAAATAAAAGTTCTCTGCATAGTTCATATCTCCTTGACCTGACTTTTTTTTCCTTTTCAATTTAAACACTCATTTTATTTCCTGGCTAATTCCTTAAACTATGTGGAACGTGGAAAGCTAGGCTTGTTGCTGGGACTTGAGCAAGCGGGTGGAGGGGGTCAGAGGCGGGAGCCGCACGGTCAGGGAGGCCCAGCCACGCGTCTGGTCCACCTTAAGAGGCGCCAGCCAGCTCTCGGCTCCGCCCACACCGGTGTCAGCCCGGCCCGGAACGCGGTGGAGAGGAGGGAGGACAGCGGCGGCGAATGGAAAGATCCGCGCCCCCGGCTGCGGGCCGCTCGTCCCGGGCTGGGTGCGGAGCAGGCTCGGGGATGCGCCCGCGAACCCCTGCGATCGGGCTGGGACGGGGACCGCGGGGCCATCCCGGGTGGGCGCCAGGGAACCGAACTGGATCCGAGACGGACCCGGAGGCTGGCAGGACGGACGGACTGTAGAAAGTTCTCAACTTTCTTGGTCCCAGACGCATCGCGTCAAGGAATTTCCAAAAGAGGGGCAAGAGATCCTTGCCTCGCCTTCGTCCCGATTGGCGGGGTTGAGAATGGGCTGGGCCCCGGGTGCTGGAGGATTGGCCGTGCGGGTAGTCCATCAGGGGATGACGCAGTGAAGGGTGGCCATTTGGGGAGGAAGTGAAGATTATTTTGGTACCGCCTTCCCCAGCTACTGATTGGTAGATGTTGGCCGTGATGTAAAAAAGGGCATAAAAATGTCTACTTAAGGTACGGGCCTATTGGCCCGGCTCTCGGGGAGGCATTCTAGGGTGCACGGACGAGCCAGCCGGCACTGTTTTTGTAGGGAAGGGACCAAATGGTTTGACACCCGGAAATGAGTTCGGAAGGAAACTCAGGGAAAGCGAGGGAAACCCGCGCACCTCCTTTGCTCTCCCACAAGGTCATTTCCTGCAAGGGATCGATAGTTTCCTGTTTACTCCGGAGGGAAAGTGCACGCTGGTTTCCTGGAATACACTCTATATTCAGACTCAGCTTTTGAGCCCAGACTTTCCTTTTCTCTAAAAGGAATGAGAATGAGGTGGAGAAAGGGAAAAGCACTAGATTTATCTCTATATGTAGAAAAAGGACGAAAATCGAATGGGGCTGGATCTAGGAGACCTTAGATGGATCCCCAACAAAACTAGGCGTGGTAGCGCACACCTGTCATCCTAGCACTTGGAGAGATGGAAGCAGGATGGTCAGAAATTCAAAGTCATCCTCGACTACCCAGAGAATGGGAAGCAAGCCTGAACTAAATTTGGCACCGAGTTAGTGATGGATGAAAGTGGAAACTACCTAGCGAGGTGACTCACGCCGTTAGTCCTGGCGCTTGGGAGACAGGCGGCGAATCTATGAGACCAGCCTGGTCCACATAGCGAGTTCCAGGACTGCCAGAGCCACAAAGTTAGACAAACAACTGCAACAAAAAAGACTGGTCTGAAGAAGAAAAAAAAATGGTTACTCCGAAACTTTTTCGCATGGGCACCGTATTTTACTCTCTTGTGTCCAGGGACAGGCAGCGAATACACAGATGGTGAACACCTGCTGAAGTGAATACAAAGAACGAAGGAAAGAATATTGTTTTTAAAGGTGTTTTTGCCAGTTTTTGAGTTTTGTTTTCGGAGTCAGGATTTCTTTGTCTGCTTTGTAGATCAAGCTGTCCTCAAACTCAAATTTCCCCCTGCCTCTGGGATAGGGATTTAAGGCGTGTGCCACCACCTGGCTATGACCCACCTTTTTATTTTTTTAAAGACTTACTTATTTTGTATACAACCGCACACCAGAAGAGGACACCAGATCTCATTACGGATGGTTGTGAGCCACCATGTGGTTGCTGGGAATTGAACTCAGGACGTCTGGAAGAACAGCCAGGGCTCTTAACCACTGAGCCATCTCTCCAACCCCCGCCCCACCACCACCACCACTACCACCTTTCTTTTTAAATACTCCCAGGTCAATTCAACCACAGCTTCAGAAATGGGTTTGCTTCCCAAGCCTTCCTGGGAAGCGGTCAACCTACCAAAATGCTCCTGGCTTGATTAGTTTCCATGGAAACAGTATTGTGTAGCCCACTGGTCTTATCTCACTGTGTAGGGGAGGTTGTATAGTCAAGGGCGACCCTCTTCCTCAGGTTGCTGCCTGTCTAGGCCTGGGATTACAGGCCAGTACCACAGGCCTGGTTTGTGAAGTGCTGTGCATAGACATCAAGGTTCACGCATGCTAGGCAAGCACTTTACCAATTCATTCTCTACTAGTTTGAAAGGTTTGGGTTTTCCTTAATACCCAGAGGCCTTTAAAATTTGAACGAGGTTGCCCCTCTAGCTACTTTTCCTGAAAAATGGAAATCACACTTTTATGAAAAGCTGACCTCACCAGGCAGTGGTGGCACACGTCTTTAATCCCAGCACTCTAGAGGCAGAGGCAGGCGGATCTCTGTGAGTTCGAGGCCAGCCTGGTCTACAAAAGCTAGTTCCAGGACAGGTTCCAAAGCTACAGAGAAACCCTGTCTCGGATGAATAAATAAATAAATAAATAATAAATAAATAAATTTTAAAAAGGAAAAGAAAAGTAAAAGCTGTCCTGCAGACAGGAATTGACAACTAAGCGTGTTTACCCTGCAGCCTGAGTTGGGGCAGAAGCTAAGCAGAGCTTCCGTCTGGAATATTGAGAAAAGTACCCGCACTGCAGTGTGGAGTCATTTGCCTCCCAACACAAATGACCACTTTTTTTTTCCTGGTCCACAGGTTTTTATAGAATTATATTTCAGGCATGCTTTAACATTGTCTAAAAACTGCAATGTTCAAAATGGAACTAGGGGCGTAGCTGGTACAGCGCTTGAGGAGCCTGGGAAAGGACCCGGACAGTCCCAGTCCCCAACACCACATACTAATAGTAATAATGAGTAATTGCCTGCATATCACAGCACCGTGCTTCATCATCCACCAGAGAACACTACACTACAAGGGCCATCGGTTAAGAGTCTACAATTGGCATTTTCTACTTATCCAAAGAAACCTCATATTTGCATGATTCTTCCAGAATTTTCTAAGCCCAGCCAGTTTCAAGACTAGATACTGGGGCTGGGGGAAGATAGCTCAGTCAGTAGAGTGCTTGCCTCGAAAACCTGAGGTCTGAGTTTGATACCCAGAACCCACATTAAAAACTGGGCAAGGAGGCTGGGGAGATAACTCAGCCCTTAGAGAGCACTGACTGCTCTTCCAGAGGACCCGGGTTCAAATTCAGAGCACCCATGAGACAGCTCACAACCGTCTGTAGCGCCGGTTTAAAGACACTCAAACTTCCCATGGCAAAACACTAATGCACATCAAGACAACAACAACAAAAAAAAAAAAAAAAAAAAAAAAAAAAAAAAAAAAAAAGAGCAAAATGGTGAATACCTGCAATCCCAGTGCCGTGGGGCAAAGGAAGGGAAATCCCTGCCACTTGCCGACCAGGCCTTCTACCGAATCAGTGACCCTCAGGCCAATGAGAGACCGCATTTTAAAGGAGAGGAGGCATTTCTGAGGATACCCCAGGGTGTTTTCTGGCTTCCCCGGGTGCGCGCGCGCGCGCGCGCGCACGCGCACACACACACACACACACACACACACACACACACACACACACACACGGGGGCTGGAGAGATGGCTCAGAGGTTAAGAGCATTGCCTGCTCTTCCAAAGGTCCTGAGTTCAATTCTCAGCAACCAAATGGTGGCTCATAACTATCTGTAATGAGGTCTGGTGCCCTCTTCTGGCCTGCAGTCATACACACAGACAGAATATTAAATAAATATTTAAAAAACACGCACGCACTTGTGCATCTATACACGGGGTGCACCATGTAGTGCCGGTAGATTGAAGAATGAAGGCTCTTCAAGATAAAAATTTAAGACCTATATGGCAGCAGGAAGGTTCAGCCTCTGATGGACTGAACCCCAAACAGCCATACAAACGTGTGTTTATTGAAAATACACAAAGTGTTTCCTCAAACCAAGGTCCCTAATCTAATTTACATGTCTTACTAAAGGAGAGCATCGCGTGTCCTCATGGCTCTAGTCCTTTATTGTGTATTGTTTGCAATACACAATAATACAGGAGCCTAGGGAGTGTCTAATGCATGGTGTGACCAAAGTCATGGGATGGCTGCAATGCCCCTTCAGCCAGCAATCGCTCTTTTCCATAAGGACTCTTCAAGGTCAGAGTACTTCTAAAAATATGGTTGTTCATTCTAAAACCTACCCCAGATACAGCAAATCTGCTAACTCCTACAACATGCACCCTCACTAACACCTGCATGAACATGTCTGTGCAGCACAGAACAGGGATGTACACCACACTTCTCTTTAGCGTCATTGTGGAAGTAGTGTAAAACATGGTTTGTGGTAGCAGAATTATCATAGAGAATGATTATGAAGCTATAAATAGTTATAGCATGTGTTTATACCAAAGGGGAGGGAAATGTCAGATTTTTCAGAAATCTTAAGAAATTCTTAAGAAGATATACTTTGGGGTTGGAAAGATGGCCCAGCAGTTAAGTGCCCTGACTGCTAGAGGACCCAGTTTCAATTCCCAGCACCCTCATGGCAGCTCACAACTTTCTGTAACTCCAGTTCCAGGACATCTGATATCAATGTGTATAAAAATAAAGTTAAATATTTTTTTAAAAAAAGAATATGACCTCAGAAGCCTAGAGATGAAATTAACACTGCCAACAAGAAAGAAAAAAAGAAAGGGAAAGAAAAAAAAAGAAAGAAAAGTTTGAGGTCAGCCTGGTCTACAGAACGAGTTCCAGGACAGCCAGGGCTACCCAAAGAAACCCTGTCTCGAAAAGCAATACAAGAGATATCAGTGCATTGGATGTCTATGGGGAGGTAAGTGAGGGAGGTTGGTATAAGCATAAGTGAGTGCACTTACGACTGCTTGGCTGTGTTAGATTTGGCAGAGTGGGTTGCATTGAACAGAAAGGGCCTTATATAGAAAAAAATTAATACAGGAACTTAGGTGCTAACTGTCGGAAGTGTAAGGGTCTCAGAAAATGACTTCAGATATAAATACAAGTTATAAAAATATGGAGATAATTTAAGACAAAAATGTTTTAGATTATTTTTCTCTTCTATGATGTAAAACTGAAGAGTTCTGAAAGGCTGGTAGAGCAGAGACTACTTACTGCTCAGTCACAAGCTCAAGATTTTGGATTTATTTTAGTGGCCTTCTAAATATAAACTTAAAGATATTTCTCATCAGGCAAGAGATGTCTCTGTCCAATCTATAGCTGGCTCTCAGGACAGAAGAAAAATGTACATGCTTCTAACCCAAGTCTGTTATTTTTGCTGGGATACAAAGGTAGGAACAGACGTTCCTGCTGCTTTACAGATACCCATTACCTGCTTTTTCTACAATGTGGATTTCAGTACAGAGGCCAGCCTGGTCTACAAGAGCTAGTTTCAGGACAGGCTCCAATGCTACAGAGAAACCCTGCCTCGAAAAACAAAAAACAAAACAAAAATTTGGCAATACTAATATATAAAATTTTTATGTCCTTTTGTAAAATAAAATTCATATAGGCTCCAGGAAATAAAAGAACTGGGTCCCCTTCTCCCAGGTGAAAAGGATTCCAGGTAAGTTCAGCCTAAGTTTTCCCCACCTGTCTATTGGATGGTATTTTTCTCTCCTGGTCTTGGGACTCCTCCCCTTCCCACTTAGTAAGACTGTGGGCCTGAAAGTTCCAAATATAATGTTTTCCTTTAAGTTCATAAATGTTAACTTCTGTTCCTAGTTCAAACTTGTCTCAACAGGTTTCCACTTGGCTGACAGACGCATCCAAGCATCAGCTGCTGACTGCAACCTGCTCCAAATGACTGCGAGTCCTGGCCGTGCTGAAAGCTGAGGTGGCCCAGTCCAGCCCGGGTGAATGCTCCCTGTCTCTTCAGTGCAGTCAGCCAGGCAGATGCTTCTGATGAATGACCCATTGCCTGAATTCCCTCCTTACCTTCGACCAGCCTTTCAGCCTTCTTGGACCCTGATAAGAACACCCCAGTGTCAGCTCAAAGTAGTTACAGAAAAGAGCTCATCGTTCCATGCTCCCTGCCCAAAATGGATTGAAATGCTGAAACAAGGGGGAACTCCCAGGCATGGTGTGCAAAATGGCTACCTGTAATGCCCATTGACATACCAAGAAAACAGGCCCAGGGTTGTCAATTAATGGATTTGATAACTAAAATGGTTCTAAAATAAGACACTTTGGTTCTTTATGCCGAAACACAGAACCAAAGAGGACATTCAGGATTATAACTTGTGTACTCAAAGATCAAAGCTACAAGGCCTGGTAGCAGAGGATGGTCACTGCCCTTTAAAAATCTGTTAGCTAATGGTACTTAGGTTCCAATACCATCCCCTTAAACCCTTGGAAAAGGGCTGGAGAGATGGCTCTGCCGCTAAGAGCACTGACTGCTCTCCCAGAGGTCCTGAGATCAATTCCCAGCAGTCACGTGGTGGTTCACAACCATCTGTAGTGAGATCTAGCTCCCTCCTCTGGCTTGCAGGTAAACATGCAGGCAGAACACTGTATACATAATAAATAATTCTTAGAAAAAAAGAAAACAAAAACCCTGGGCAAGCATGTCCCACGTCCTGTCGTCAGTATTTGTGAAGGGGGAATATAGGACCCAGCTGTGACAAGCTCAATAGAGGGCTGAGTCTCAGTAACTGTTTACCCTAAGGCAATACCTGGTTCCACAACCTGAGAGGCCTTGGTGCCACCCAGGAACAGACCTTGCAAAGAAAATTCCTAACATTCCAACTATTGTAGATAGGATCACCTGATGTCCTCAGCCCAGCACACCTATCTCCCTTCATCAAGATACCCCTAGGCAAATGTCAGCCAATCAGGGGTCCTAAACCTTAGAAATCCCTCACCTCAACTTCTGCTAAGATTAAAACTCACCCCAACTGAGGTCAAGGCTCTCTCACCGAGAGCCTGAGTTCAGACTTGAATAAGAATAAAGGCTCTTTTACATACAGGACTCAGTCTTTCTGTTGGTTTTGGGCACAAGTTGCAGTGAACAGAGAGAGCTTTACGTAGAGAAAGTTTTCATACAGGGGCTTAGGTGCTTACAAAATTGTCAGAAGAGCCTGCAGCATCTTAGGGGTAAGTGGAGGGAATGGGGGGAGTGGGAACTTGGATTGATATGTATAATGAAAAAAGATAGTTTGTTTTTAAAAATAAAGGACTGAAGAGATGAAAAAAAAAAAAGAAAAGAAATGGCTCCAAGAATTCAACTACTAAAGTCATCTACCAGGGGAACTTAGAAGGTATTGGTGGCATCATCGACTTGGTGAGCACACTGCACTGCGTTGTGGTCCAGGCATCAGAAAGCCACTATTGTGGCTAACACTGCCTTGCCAGCCAGCTATGCCCATGAAGTAATAGTGATTAGGTCCTGGGTGCTAGGCAAAGCCAGCACTGTTGCAGGACCTGCTGGCTGGCCGAAGGTGATTTCTTTTACTTTCCATGTCTGTTAACAAACAAAAAATAATAAAATAATTTTAAAGCATAAACTTTAAAAACAGCTGTTGTAGAGTATTACTTTAACCAGATGCATCACATCTGTCTATGCTGCGTTTGTTTACAGTGTAAGGAGTTGTGTTTAATTATGTAAAGATGTGCTGCATCTGTTTCACCTTGCCTGCCTAAGGCACCTGATTGCTCTAATAAAAAGCTGGACAACCAATAGCTAGGCAGAGAGAATAGATAGGAAGAGAAATCTAGGCTCAAAAGAAGAGAGAGGAAGAGTGAGGGAATGTTGGGAGCAGTGAGCCCCCAGATCCTGAATTTCTTGTAATTCCCTGATCTGAGTGCCTACAGCTGCTCTGAGCACGAGATCTTCAGGAGTTCCTGACGGCAGGAGAGTGGTTTCTGGTGGGTTTGGCTGGGGTGTGGCTATCTCTATATAATCTGCCCCTGAACACAATAAAGGGGGCATTCTTGGGGAATTCAAGGATGACCCGTGTCGCTGTCTCTCTGTCTGTGTGTCTAGGTATTTTAACCTCCAGCCCCTTTCCCGAAGCCCGTGAATTGGGTGCCAGCGCACAGAGCACAGACACGGGGGCGCGGTGCATGGCAAGGGAAGAAGAAAATGAGGGCCATGCCCAGGACGAGAAGCCAGGCAGGCGACAGACAGACAGATAGACATAGAGAAGCCAAAAAGTTAAGATATACAGAAGCCCCAAGGCAAAAGTAGATAAAGAGAATCGGGTTAATTTAAGTTAAAAGAGCTAGCCAGAAACAAGCCTAAGCTAGGCCAAACATTCAGAACTAATAAGTCTCCGTGTCATGGTTTGGGAGCTGGTTGGTGGCCCAAAAGGAAAAGCCTGGTACCCTTAGTCCCATTTTTCCATGATAAAGGTTCGGTTTTTTAAAAAATAACAAAATGTCTTAACTGACAACCATACCATGGTTCATCCATACAATCACGAATGGATCTTGAGAAGTCGCAAAAAAGGTAAGATAGCCACAGTCATTCAGCTGTGTCTCCTGAAGTTCATTGCCCGTCTGTGGTTAATTCTCCTCGGGCTGCAGAACGGCTGCACCGCCATATCAAAATCGAAGGAACCGCAGCGTTTCCAACCACATGTGCACCAACTTCAAAGAGCTCAGCTCCTTCATCAGACTGCCCTTTACACTGCGGTTCTGACTCACCCCACTTCGTGACCTTCCTTAGGAATCTTGAGGGGAATGACCTCGGCCTGTGAACAGGCGACTCACTTCATAAATATTCATTAAAACTTAAAAAAAAAATCCGTGATGCAGATTTACCATGAGGCCACCAGTTCTCCTTAGAGGCAGCCCACCCCAGTCTCTCTTTGGAGGACTTGCTTGCTTGGCTAGGTGAATGTCTGTTAAACTGTAGCCAGCTGGTGGTAGCACACACCTTTGATCCCAGCACTCAGGAGGCAGAGGCAGGCAGCTCTGTGAGTTTGAGGCCAGCCTGGTTTACAGAGTAAGTGCTAAGGACAGCTAGAGCTGTTTGTAACACAGAGAAACCCTGTCTCGAAAGAAGGATTGCATACAGTCTCTTGACTGAATTTTTTTCTTTCAAGAACTCAAGAACTAAGGCTAGTTTGATGGCTCATTAGAAATGGAACCTATTGCCCTCCCTGCCTGGTGATCTGAGTTCAGTCCTTAGAACCCACGTGGTGAGAGGAGAGAACCAATTCTCACAAGTTGTCCTCTGAGCGCCCCCCCCACACACAAAATGTAATGAAAAATTTTAAATAAGAGTCTTAAGACCTTGTCACAAACACCTTCTAACGCCTATTTTTTGGCTTGCAGATGTATAATTTCTGCTGAATATATATGTGAGACAGAATCGCTGAGTGATATGGTGTAGACTTATGCTCTGCTCAGATAAATACTGTCAGTTTTCCAAAGTGAGCTTTTGTTTGTTTGTTTGTTTACCATTTATTGGTTTATATACCCATTAACAACACATGAACTGGATGTGATGGTTCATGCCTATAATTCAGCACTGAGACAGGAGGACTACTACTAGTTTAAGGCCAGTCTATGATATAGTGAGCCCCCCCCATACACACACACACACACACACACACACACACACACACACACACAGAGTAATTTTTTGTTTGTTTGTTTTTAGACAGGGTTTCTCTGTGTAGCCCTGGTTATCCTGAATTGTGTAGATTATGCTGGCCTCAAACTTACAGAGATCCGCCTGCCTCTGCCTCCCGAGTGCTGGGATTAAAGGAGTGTGCTACCACTGCCTGCTTACAGAATAAATCTTTTTTAAAAAATGCAAAACCAAGCCGGGCGGTGGTGGCGCATGCCTTTACTCCCAGCACTCAGGAGGCAGAGGCAGGCGGATCTCTGTGAGTTCGAGACCAGCCTGGTCTACAAGAGCTAGTTCCAGGACAGGCTCCAAAACCACAGAGAAACCCTGTCTCAAAAAACCAAAAAAAAAAAAAAGAAAAGAAAAAAAATGCCAAAACCAAAGCTAGGCATGGTAGCACATACCTGTAACCCTGGTATTCAGGAAGTGGGGGCGGGATGATCAGGAGTTTAAGGCCAGCCTCAACTACATGTTAAGTTTGGAGCCAGCGTGGGCTACATAAGGTCCTTGTTTAAAAAAAAAAAAAAANAAAAAAGCCAAAATAATGTATGAGCGTTCTATTCACCTCTGCTTCTTGACATCCCTTTCTTTCCCCTCCCAGGCCCCTTTTTTCCTGTTTCAGCCTTTGGTGCGGGCCTACTAGCATACATAGCTTTAATTTGAAGTTTCCTAGTGATTTCCTCAGTTGCACACCTTTGCAAGTGTGGGTTTGTCCATTGCAATACCCTTTTTGAGAAGTGCAACTTCGATGTTTATAAAATTTCCTGCGAGGCCCCTGTTCCGTGGCTCCGGGTCATTGCGACCCCGGTCTTCCAAACCTGGTCATCCCAAACTTAGTCATTTGGTCTGCCCGACACACCAACGGGGCAGCAGACCTTTGCGACACCAGAGTCCTTTCAGAGACGAAGGCGAACACATTGGTTTTGCAGGATCCCCGAGCTCCTTTCGCTGGGATGTCTGTGCACGTTCCCGGGGGGCGTGGATGCGCGAGGGGCACCGACATCTCTTAAAGCAGCAATGTCACCACACTCCTAACGGTGGCGCGGAGGGTGGCGGGGCCCAGGACGGTTACCCCGTGAAAGTTCGGGGCGCTGGCACGTTCGGGGCTCTCCCGAGGACCCCAGACTGAGGCTGGTCGGTTGGTGGCCGGGTGAGGAGCAGGGCACTGCCGCCGTCCCTGAGGGGACCCATGCCTCCCCGGTAATTGGAGCGTGCTGGGTAGACGCAGCGAGCAGCGGGCGCCGGGCACGTTTTCCTCGTCAACGGACCCTTCAGAACGGAAAGTCGGCTGGCGACTGCGCGGGGCTAACGGCTGCGGTGGCGGTGGCGGCGGTGGCGGCTGCGCTGTCACTCCGGCGCGGTGCCGGGACAGAGCGGGGCCACTACGCAGGCGGTTGGGCGGAGCTCGGCCCGGACAACTGCGGGGATGGTGGGTGAAAGGCGACGGAGGCGGTGGGTGGAGGGTGGAGGCTGCTCTCCGGGTCGCCCCCATCGGTGTTTAGTGAGCACCTCCTGCTTCCCAGGGTCTTCAGCCAAGCACAAACTGCCCGCCTTCCTGGACCTCAGCATCATAGCTTAAATGGGTATAGGATAGATCATAGAGGGAAATCTTTGTAAGAGTATGGAAACCACAGCCTTGGTCATGCCAGCAAGGAACTACACCGTTGAACTATATCCCCAGCCAATTTTTGAGACTGAAGCTCTCTGTGGCCTTGAACTCCCTTCTAGCCCAGGTTGGATTGGAACTTTAGATCCACCTGCACGGGCTCCAGGTAGTACCTAGAATTACAGGCCGGTGCCATCGGACCCCGTAAATCTTTTCAAGGGAAATGTAATCAGGTGAAGGAATCAGGACAGCTTTGTATGTTAAGCCAAGTGCGGGGTAGAGAGAGTGGTTTGTCTGATCATACCTTGTTGAAAGTAACTTCCCAGAGAGATCTGACTTAGAGCAAGACTCAGGGGAACCCAAGCAGAGCTGGACTGCCAAGAGGGAACTATGTTAGCCATGAAAGACACCTGCCAGGGTCTCTGAAACCAGAGGAAAGCTGGCTTTTTCTTAGCAAACGATGGGTTATCCAGTCATCAAGTGACTCATTCCTCAAGTGTTTGAGAAAGGATGAAAAGCCAGCTAACTGCCCTGGGTAAAATGGTGTTAGTTTCTCCAGGTTTACTGCACAGAGGCGAGGAGTTATTCTGAGTTAACCACTTTTTTTCCTTGTCATGCAGTACTGGGGATTGAACACCTGCTGGGCCAGTGTCCCCTGCTCTGCTATAGCTCTGTACACCCCACCCACCCCCACCCCAACCTCCTTACCACCTTTTGCATTTAGTTTTGAGACAGGGGCTCACCACATTGCTCAGGCTGTCCCTGACCACTATGATCCTCCGACCTTACCTTTAAGTGTTTATTTTTCACATCTCAGGGTTGGTTTATTCAGTGTGTGTTTGAGTACGTGCTTGCCACCTTGTGGCTGTGTCAGTCAAAGGACAACTTGTGGGAATTGGTTCCTTCTTCCACTATTGGGTTCCAGGCATCAAATTCAGATTGTCAGACTTGGCAGCAAGCACCCTTACCCACTAAACACTAAACTATCTTGCTGGTCCTGACACCTCACCCCCCCCCTTTTTTTTTCTTGTATTTCAAGGCAGGGTTTCTCTGTAGCTTTGGAACCTGTCCTGGAACGAGCCTGTGTAGACCAGGCTGACCTCGAACTCAGAGCTCCGCCTGCCTCTGCCTCCCGAGTGCTGGGATTAAAGGCATGCATCATCACTGTGCAGTCTGGCACCTCACCTTTAAAGAAAAGCTTATTTATTTGAATTACAAGGGCAGCGTGAGGTTGCTTTGCTTTTTGTGAGTGACACAGATTTTAAGAAGTGAGAGTGTCGTGAGGAAGACAGCGGATGAGTCACGAGTGTGGTGACAGAGGCCTTCAGTCCCAGCACTCTGGAGACTAAAGCAGGAAGGTCATAGGTTTGAAGTCATACACACACCCCTAACCAAGGGGAGGAAGAAGAGGAGGAATGGAGAGGGAGAGACAGTCAAAGGGACAGTATGTCCTAAGGCTCCAACCAAACTAGCGTTTTCACTTAGTGACCTCAGCTGACCTTCAAAGCCAGCCGTCCAGGTCAGGAGAAGGAGGGGTGGAGGAAACAGACGGCTCGCCCAGCAGAGCTGTGATTTCTGACTGCTGCGACTCACGAAAATGGTCTGAGCGCAGGTGAGGGTAAAAGGAGGCAGAGGCTTTCAAAGTCTTCGTTTTGTTGTTTCAGAGACAGTCTTACTGTGTAGCCCTGGCCGTCCTGAAACTCCCTGTGGACCTGGCTGGCCTCGAACTCACAGAGGTCTACCTTCTGGGTGGTGGGATTAAAGGAGTATGACATGGGCTATTTCAAACATTTTAAATCTGTTGTTGTTCATAGTTTTAATTGCAACCATTGAAAACTGCGTCAGGCGGTGGTGGTGCACGCCTTTCATACCAGCACAGAGGAGGCAGAGGCAGGCGGAGCTCTGTGAGTTTGAGGCCAGCCTGGTCTACAGAGCGAGTTCCAGAATAGCCAGGGCTACACAAACCCTGTCTTGGGGGAGAAAAAAATGAAAACTGGAAACAACTCAAATTTCAACAACAAAAAGTTGGTGGATAAATAGCATATTACATCCGTATAACAGAATACTATAGACCTATTCTATACTATAGAAGCATCTAGGCAAGAGAAGGGGCTATTGAAGCAGTATTTTGTGTGTTTATTTTGAAGAGATTTCAGAAGCTTCTAAGCATAGGGTTAGGAGAAAGAAGACACACAGGAAAGAACAAGCATGTTTCTCAAGGGAGAGTCACGGACCACAGCGTAACCAAATCTCTAAGTACACCGGGAGCTGCCGGGGTAGTTCTCCAAATATTTTAACTCTTTTTTTTTTTTTTTTTTTTTTTCAAGACAGGGTTTCTCTGTGGTTTTGGAGCCTGTCCTGGAACTAGCGCTTGTAGACCAGGCTGGCCTCGAACTCACAGAGATCCGCCTGCCTCTGCCTCCCGAGTGCATGAGTCGCCACCACCTGGCTACTTTACCTCTTTTTTTTCTTTAAATAATTTGTTTAACTTTATTTTATGTGCATTTGGTGTGAAGATATCAGATCCCTTGGAACTGGAGTCGCAGAAAATTATGGGTGCTGGGATTTGGACCTGGGTCTTCTGGAAGAACAGCCAGTGCTCTTAACTGCTGAGCCATCTCTCCAGCCCCCCGCTACTTTAACTCTTATGTGACTAAATTAGCTGCATTAAGTCACAGAATTGGTGAGGGTGGAGAGATGGCTCAGTGGTTAAGAGCACTTGATGCTCTTGCAGAGGAACTGGGTTCAGTTCCCAGCATCCACATGGTGGCTCACAGGACCATTCATAACTCCTGTTCCAGGAGATCTGACACTTCCTTGTGACCTTCTTGGACATCAAGCATATATACAGTAAACTAAATACATGCAGGCAAAGCACTAATATACATAAAAAATAACATAAATCTAAAAAAAGACAAAAAAAATCACAGAATTTGTGTCTGCAAGATCAGCTAACTCCCTGCTCACTCTGCAGATGGGAAAAACTGTTAGTTGGAGACATAGAAATGACTCAGTATCTAGAGGTTTTTACCATACTCATCGTCTTTTCCCTCTTTCCAAAAGCCTCCCCCCCCCGGCCATTGAACAAGGACCCCAGAACTGAGTTATTCTAAGACACTATTAGAATGTGTGGAAATTCATCACCCACTGTCATAGTGTTCAGTTGACCAGGGGCTAAGTCGCAGGCTATCCTCTTGGGGAATCTAGTTCGACAGAATAAGTAACTGACAAACCAATTACAATTTACAGGAAGCTGTGCCTTGAAGAGAAATTTGAAGAAGGGTCAAGTCTTACTACACCAGAGAGATGGAGCCCAATAAACACAGCGTGAGTAACAGAGGTTTAATGTCCCGTTGGTACCAAACTAGTGTGCTGGTGTCGATAGCCTCAGTGCTCACTGGCTGGCTGAACTTTTCCTGTCTTGATCATCATGTAAGTGATGACAAAGGAGCCCGTCACTACTTTAGCCTGTAGGAGAGACTATTTCTGCTACAGGCTCGGATGTTTTTCCTGAAGTCTCAATGGTCATCCTTAGGAAAGCAGCTGTCTCCTTTAGCATGCTTTTCAAGCTAAGACGTGGAGTTCAGTGATTTCTTTTGTATTGTTATTAGCATATATTATTTGTAAAAAAAAAAAAAAGGATTCATTGTTTTCATATGTATACTGTTCTTCCATCATTCCACAGTGGTCGCCTCCCCCCATCCTTTGCTCCCTCTCTTGCTCCAATAGTCTCTCTTCTATTTTCATACTGTTTTTAATATGGGATACATCACAGATTTGTATGTTGTCCTTGCATAGGGGGCAATCTCAGTCAACTTAGTATATGAACTATGGACGTGACCGTAAGTGGCCCTTTGCTCTGCCGTGTCTTTCTAGCATGCTGTCGTCAAGTTTTTTTCCTTGGGGAGCCAGCTCACAAAGAGCAACACGGAGACATGCTGATTGTGAAAACTGGGTTTGTTTTCCTTTTTATTTTAACAATTTATTTACTTTCATTTGCATTGGTGTTTTGCCTGCATGTATGTCTGCGTCATCCAAAGCACACCAGCACGGGTGAACTCTCACGGAAGATGCGTCATTGGAGTTTCCTGTACAACTTGCAGGCAGCCTTAGCCCCCTAAGCCCACCAGCAACTGCTTAAATGATCTCAGGGAGTCCCTCCCGAGTCTTAAGTTTCTTGAGCTTTCTTAGCATCCCATGGGCAAGCTTTCAGCCCCCTCTCTCCTCCCAGAAAGGGATTCCTCAGACTGGAAGAAACAGCTGTGCAGCGCACATCCAGGTGAACTTACCCTGCAACCAGTGTTGCAGTGAGCAGACAGTGCTCATTTACAGAAGCTGAGAGGTGAAAACAGTGTAAATCCATTCACAGAGCCTGAGAAGCCAAGGGCTAGAGGAAGAATCAGTGCCCGGGACTGATGGCACAAACAGTACCTCCATTTCTCTGGCAAGAGAAACTGGCTTTGCTCGCCGGTGAGGTTCAGAAGAGCTGCCAGGACACGTGGTGATGACTAAGTCTGGGTTCCCCCCCCACACAAGTTGGGGGTGGTGCCAGAGGGAAGAGTGCTTTGTGAATTGGTCAGGCAGGGCCAAGACATGAGTCGGTGTTGGGTGACCATTAGCCTCTTCTACCAGGGCAAGTGGCGGGGGGAGGGGGGGATGAGGTACCAGGAGGTTGGCTTTCAGTAGGAGATTCCTTTTTTAAAGTGTTTGTTTCTGTCACTAACCAAAAGCATGACTGCTCCGCACTCTGCCCTCCCCAATTCCCCACCAAGCTCCCCTCCTGCCCATCCTGGCTGTGGCTCATCCTCCCCTGTTTATCAAATAATCAGGTTTTGCTATTTAAGACAAGGGGTTACTCTGTTTTCCATTTCAAGAAGTTGTAGGCTACCATGGGTAGAAAGCAAGTCCAAGGCTAGCGTCTGCTACCCAGCGTCGGAAAGAAAAAGAAACTCTATAAGTTGTCCTGTTCTCTTATTTTGAGGCTTCCCGACTATGCCAGTCTTATCGTATTAAGGTAAGATGCGTCACTGGTGTGTGTGTGTGTCTGTGTGTGTGTGTGTGTCAGGATCTCACTATGTAACTCAGGCTGGCCTCAGACTCACCAGCCCCTTGCTCCACTGCACAATACTGAGATTACTATGTGCCGTCAAACCCTCTCTGTTCTTGTTTTACTTTAAAAGAAATACATATCTGTTCAACTTATACTAATATAGAAGTTAAGAGAAAATGGCCTCTGAAATTTGGTGGGAATTAAGGTTAAATAAAGGTTAAAGTGTTGGTGGTATTACCAGCAATTAAAAACAGCGATTTGGGCTGGAGAGATGGCTCAGTGATTAAGAGCATTGCCTGCTCTTCCAAAGGTCCTGAGTTTAATTCCCAGCAACCACTTGTGCGCACAATCATCTGTAATGAGATTTGGTGTCCTCTTCTGGCCTGCAGGAATACGTGCAGGCAGAACACTGAATACATAATTTAAAAAAAAAAAACAGCGATTTTACTGTATTTATTCCCTACTATTTATAGACAGAGGAGCCCATGTGCCTCTGTGACCGTATGGAGGTTAGAGGGCCATTTTCAGAAGCCGGTTCTCTCTTACTACGTGGGTCTCAGGATTGAACTCAGGCTGAGTGGCTGTCACTTTTACCAGACGAGCCATCTCACCACCCTGGTTTTACTTCCCACAAGGCCCGGTACTAGCTGAAAGTGCATCTCAGAACTCAAGATGAGCCCAGAGTAATGGGTCAAATACTTAGGGAGGAAAAGAAGCTGTAATCTACCCATTGGGTTTTTAGTTCAGAAAGAAATACAAATTTAGAAAATTAAAAACAAGCCGGGCGGTGGTGGCGCACGCCTTTAATCCCAGCACTCGGGAGGCAGAGGCAGGTGGATTTCTGTGAGTTCGAGACCAGCCTGGTCTACAAGAGCTAGTTCCAGGACAGGCTCCAAAACCACAGAGAAACCCTGTCTCGAAAAACCAAAAAAAAAAAAAAAAAGAAGTTGGAACATCCTTGCTCCTCAACCCTCTATAATTCCTTATAATGATATTGGTGACTAACGTGGATGTTAAATCACCCAGAAGCATCATTTACATAAATCATGGTAGGAATCAGAACTGCTGTTTATTCTATTTAATTTTTTATTACATTGTGCTTATTTAAGTGACCACGTAGGAGCATGTGCCATGGCTCACTAATAGAAGTCTGAGGACAACTTGTGGGAATCTTGTCCTGTCCTTCCCCCACAGGGTCCCTGGAATGGAGCTTGGGTTGTCGTACTTAGTGGCAACCAGGTGCTTTAACCTCGTGAGCCATTCTATGGCCCTACTCCTCCTTTATTTTGTCTTGAGATAAGGTCTCATGAATCTCAGACTGGCCTCAAACTCTATGTAGATCTGAGAATGACTTTGAGCTTCTGATCCTTCTGCCTCCTTTTCTGTCCCCAGTGCTGGGACTCCAGGCGAGAGCCTCCACATCTGTTTATGTGGTGGTGGTGGCACCGAGCTGCAGGCAGCGTTCTACCATCTGAGCCACATCCCCAGCCCCTCCCTGGTCTTGTATTCAGGCCTCTTTCCTCTGATGAAACCGCTGAGGGTTCTAAAGAGCTTTTCTCTTCCCGGACTCAATTCTTTCAAGGGCTCGTTTGCTCATCCAGTTGTTTTCACATGACTTTTTGTTTTCTTTTTTTTTCTTCTTTCCTCTCCCCCCCCCCCCATTCATTTATGTGACAGGCACTACTGAAGCGTGTAACTGTCTTCACAGAATGTATATTCCAGTTCAGGGCATAAAAACGTCTAAAATGAGCCGGGCAGTGGTGGCACACACCTTTTATCCCAGCACTCAGGACACAAAGGCAGGCAGCTATCTGTGAGTTTGAGGCCAGCCTGGTCTACAAGAGCTAGTTCCAGGACAGGCTCCAAAGCTACAGAGAAACTCTGTCTCAAAAAATCAAAGAAAGAAAAAAAGGGGCTGGAGAGATGGCTCAGCAGTTAAGAGTACTGCCTGCTCTTCCAAAGGTCCTGAGTTCAATTCCCAGCAACCACATGGTGGCTCACAACCATCTGGAATGAGGTCTGGTGCCCTCTTCTGGCCTGCAAGCATACACACAGACAGAATATTGTATACGTAATAAATAATAAATAAATATTATATAAAAAAAAGAAAGTCTAAAATGGAAAATAAGTCAAGATAATATAGAAAATGGGAGGGAGGGACATTTGGTCATTCTGGTGCTGTGCTGTGGTCTGGTGGGAGAAGTCTTTTCAGGAAGAATTTGAGCAGAAACAGAATGCCCAGGAGCCAGCTATGAGGCAATCTGGAGTTATTCACATAAAAAGAAACAGTATGTAAAGGTCCTGGGGTATAAACACTTCACAGACACAGCCTGAGTCAGCATATTCTATTGGATGGATCCTGGGAGTGGATATGATATGCTCTGTAGACCATATATATATTCTTGGCTACCACTGTTCGCAGCTCTGAATGCTCCAGCCTCAAAGCAGTCAGACGTATTGTGTATGAATGGTCTTGGCTACTGTACACTGAAGCCTTATCTATCAAAACAGGCAAGACTGAACAGCAAAAGTGGACATCAACCAGGCCAGCCAGGGCTATGGAACAAAACTTTGTCTCAAAAATAAGTAAGATACGGGTTGTGCCCAAAGATGGCTCAGCATGGATACTTGCCACCAATCCCCAGAGCCCACATGGTGGAAGGACAGACCCAATTCCAGAAAGTTATCCTCTGACCTCCACATGCGTGCTGAGGCTCTCGAGCACAGAACACGAATAAATGTTTAAAAAAGAAAGGTGGGGGCTGGAGAGATGGCTCAGCGGTTAAGAGCATTGCCTGCTCTTCCAAAGGTCCTGAGTTCAATTCCCAGCTACCACATGGTGGCTCACAACCATCTGTAATGGAGTCTGGTGCCTTCTTCTGGCCTGCAGGCATACACACAGACAGAATATTGTATACATAATTAAGAAATAAATATTAAAAAAATTTTTAAAAAAGGTGGTTGCACCCCACTCTAAATATGCCAAAATCCACTGCACTGTGTGCTGTGTGTGTGTGAGCTGCATTTCGGTGGAGCTGTGTGTGTACATGTCTGTATGTGTGTGTGTCGTGTACATGCAGGTACCTTCAGAGTCCAGAAGAGGTCATCACATGCCCTGGAGTTAGATTTGAGACCCTCTGTCAAAATTAAAAGTACAAGGAGGACTACGGATATGACTTAGTTGTAAAATGCTTGCCTGGCACAGGTTCTCAGCCTTCCTAATGCTGTGACCCTTTACTGCAGCTCCTCATGTGTGGTCACCCTGTTGCTACTTTATAACTGTGATTTCGCTATGTGAACTTTTTGTTTGTTATGAATTGTAAAATCTAATATTCAGGATATCTGATAGCGAGTCCTGTAAAAGGGTCCTTCAACCCTCAAGGGGTTGGGACCCACAGGTTGAGAACCACTGCCCTAGACTAAACAAACACCAGCAAGGAGGGTACCCTGGTGCACCAAGGAGAAGACCTGTGGGAAACAGAGGTGACCTTGAGCCAGATCACGTAGACCTGCAGCCCACTAAGATGCTCTAAATTTTTTATTCAAATAATGATAGACAGTCCATGGAGGAGTTCTGGCAACGAGAGAAATGAGATCAAATTTATGTTTCTAAGGGATCATTTTGGCTATTGTTTGAACAGACTATGTGAAGGCAAACAAGAAAACAGATGAGTTACGCTAGGACCCACAGGGCAGAGAGAAAATGACTTGAGCCAGTGTGGCTGGCTAGGTTAGGGGAAGTGGTAAGAGCTGATAGGAAGGATGTGCTAATGGGCTGGACAAGTGGACAAAGGCTATCCAGATGTTGGACTGCCGCCTCCATTGGGGTGGTCCTTCCCAGAGGGGAAATTGTAGAAAGGACCATCGAATAGACTAGGACAGGACCCGGAAGTGCTCCAGTCTGCTTCCTGACAGACTTCTAGGTGAAGTATTAGATCCTCAGCCCAGAGGGGAGGCATAAATAGAGACCCAGTTTGGTTCGGATATTCAAAGCCATGGAGCTACTGGAAGCCACTGGGAGTTGGGGTAGAAAAAGGTGAGTCCTGAGCTTTAAGGACATGCCAGTGTCTAGACTGCTGAGAAAGGACAACGAGCAGAAGCAGACACCCAGACATAGTGATGGTCCCAAAGCTAGAACGTGGAGCTCCCACCGTGGGCCCAGCACTCAGGAGGCTGAGGGAGAAGGGTCACCATGAGACTGAGGCCAGCCTGGCCTGCCGAGTAAGTTCCAAGTTATCTTGGGCTATTGTAATACCTCACTCACCCCAAAGAAAAAGGCCAAGCAGAGAAATTAAAAGGCCTTCCTGGTAGGCTAAATGTGTATGTTGCTATGGGAGGCTGATTAATGTAGTCTAAAAGCTAAGCAGAGGAACTGAGGAGGTAGCTAAGTGATACTCTTGCACAGCATTTACCAAGTCCTGTGTTTGATACCTAGTACCACTTAAACAGAGGGTGGTGAGGGCTGGAGAGGTGGCTCAGTGGCTAAGAGCACTGCCTGCTCTTCCAAAGGTCCTGAATTCAATTCCTACTTGGTGGCTCACAACTACCTGCAGGAATACATGCAGACAGAACACTGTATAAATAATAAATAAATCTTAAAAAAAAAAAAAGAACCATGTACAGAGTAAAATACCTTAGCAGGAGGTGGTGGCCTACGCAGTTAATCCCAGCACTTGAGAGGCAGAGGTAGGCAGATCTCTGTGAGTTCGAGGCCAGCCCACACCAGCAATCCCAGCACGATGGAGGTGGAGGCAAAAAGATTGGAAGTTCAAGGTCATCCTCAGATGAGTTGATTTTAAAAGGTCTTAGAACCTTTGGTTCCATAAAGGAGTTGGTTTCCAGACAGACTTGTTGGGTAGAGAGGAGGAAGCGAGTCCCGCTGTCTCGGGAAGGTGTGGCTTAGCTGGAAAAGGCGACAGCGTATTTGTTTGACAAGAAGCTGAGAGTGTGCATGGAATTGGAACCGGAAGATTTAGTACTGAATATGGAGGGTTTCTCTTATTTTGCTTCTATTTTCACAATGAACTAAGAAGTGGGTTATCAGCTGAGAGTCAAAAAGAAAGAAGAGATGGTGCAGATTTAGCAGAGAGCAAAGGGTGAACGGGCTGGGCCCGCTCCGTGATGATGAGTGCGCCCTCGCTTAGCATGCGTGAAGCCGTGGATTCAGTCCCTGGAAAAGGAAGGAGTCAAAGAATTCTAAGGAAAAAAAAAACAGAAAGCAAAAAGCCCGTGCAAGGATAAGATAATCACAGGCAGGGGAAATGCTGGTTTTGAGGGAGCTGTCTTCCGCCCATGTCCATTCACCTCCAGCGCCTGTTGCTAGGAGGCCAGTGGCATCCTAGGTATCACAAGACCTATTTGACAGCAGGCCACCAGATGGCGGTGTAGATCCCTGCAGCTCCCTGTACTGACTGCTTTTCTGACCCAGAATTCACCTAAGTGAGGCGAGCCCTGTGCCCTGTGAACTGTTTTTAATTAGGCCTAGAAGACAAAGCTCTAGGGAGAAGGAGAATCTATTTGAGGATATTTAGGGAAAGGTTGAGGGAGGGAGCGAAAGGAAAGGCAGCTGCCTGGAGATGGAGGGGGCCGGCGGAGGGGGGTATGGGCTTTAGAATTAGAAAGCCAAGGTCTATAAGGCTTTTGATATTGTGAGTTGGGTTGGGGGTTTAAAGACAAAGAAAAACACACGTGAAACCGGAGGTGGCAGAGCACTGATAATTAGGGTTGACCTAACTGGCTTTACCAGAGACCTGATCAGAGACCTGAAGGAGGACTGCAGGGGCCCCTGAGTTCAGGTACCAATGACACCACTAAGGAAAACATACGGCAATGGTTCTTGGGCTTGGATGACTTGCAGATGAGGGCCAACAGACGACTCAGTGGGCGGCTCCGTCCTCCGAAGTTGTTCAGCAGATTATATCCATCAGAACTGAGCCAAGGGTTGGAGCTGAAATCACACCACACATGCTGGATTAGTCACCCCTTGTCGTGACACACTATCTGAGCAGGCACATGACTGCAGGAAGGCTCTATTCTCCCGGCTCCAGGACTGCAGTCCACTGTCACTGGTGCCTTTGTACGGGGACCACGGTGCGGTGCGGTGCGATGAGGCGTGCTGCTCTGCCGGGAGCACGGGATGGAGGAAGGAGAGAAGACAGGTCCAGGAAATTACATATCCTTCAAAGAATGCCTGCGGCTGGGCCCTCCCTTCAGTGTCGTCGTCCATGCCCCCCCCTCCCCCGGCGCGCCATGACTCATATCACTGTCAAGCTCTGAATCCATCTGTGGATTAGTCCACTGAGGAGGTCAGATCGCCCATGATTCTTCCCGAAAGCCTGTTAGCTCTCAACCAAAACCTTTTAACACACGAGCCTTCGGGGTTGAGGTCATATCCAAACCACAACAGACACTAAGATAAACTGTTTTTATTTCATTATCGGTGTTTAAAAAGAAGGTAAAGTGGCCCCAGTGGCTAAAGGGAGGACCCAAATGAAAGCAGGAGACTTTCAGGCTGCGGGACAGGCGGCGAGCAGACACAAGGCGGGCGCCCCTGAAAGGAAACGTAGGAACAGGTGACGTCTGAGCCGGTGAAGCTTCTGCTTGCCTTTGTCTTAGCCCTCACACAGTTTTAAGTTGGCACCTGTTTTCTTTTTATTCGTTGTGTGTGTATGGGTGTTTTGACCACACTTACGTTTGCGTACCAAGTGCTTGCTTGTTGCCCGCGAGGCCAGAAGAGGGTGCAATGTCTTCGTGCAAAGTAGGAAAAGGTGCTTTTCTGGGAGCAGGGTTTCCAGGACGACCACTGTGCAAAGAAGCTTCTGGCTGGGGCTGAAGAAACTACCCAAGTCTCCAGCCTTCACTAATTCCCCAAACTAAGCTGTCATACATAAAGGCCGTCGTAGACTTTTACGATGATGGGGAGCAGAGATGGCACATTCCAGTTTATAGAGCTACAAACACAAAGCCATTGTCCTGGGCTAGCCCATGAGCCAAGTAGACTCATGTCAGGGGAAAGACTGATGTCCTTTCTTATTTCAAGTATTACTTTTAATAAATGTTTTTATGCTACCCATCTTACTTTTATTCGTTTGATTATTTGTCAGTTTATATTGCATATATGTATGTATTGTGTGTGCAGGCTCCAGGGCAGATGTGATGGTCAGAGGACAGCTGTATGGAGCCTATTCTCTCCTAACTTTATGTGGGGTCTGGGAATGGAATTCAGTACACTGTGGTTCCACAGCAAGTACCTTCCCCCGCAGATCCATCTCTCCCGTCCCCAACCGCCTGCTTGAGTGTGAAACAGACAGATAAGTGTGGAACACTCACTTAAAGCTTGTTTACCAGGTGATTCTCCTGAAGCACACCTGAGAGACGCTTGGCTTAGTGAAGGCTTCTCAGCCCAGCCATGCCATCTGGGGTAAAAAGTGAACAGTTGCCTGTCTCACAGGCACGCTGGGGATGGTGATGTCACAGGGAGGATGGCATCGTGAGTAGCACTGAATAAATTAAACAAGGCGCTGGGCAGCAAACAGTTTAATCCCCGCGCTGGGGAGGCAGAGAAAGCTTGTCGAAAGAAAGAAAGAAAGAAAGAAAGAAAGAAAGAAAGAAAGAAAGAAAGAGAAAGAGACTGAGCTATAGTGTGACTGTGTTTAAGAGCACTTCCAGAGCACCCCAGTCCAGTTTCCAGCACCCCACTTCAGGGGTCTCATAACTGCATGCAACTCCAGTTCCCACAGATCAGATGCCTTCTTCTGGCCTCTGAGTGCATCTACACACACAGACATACACACCTACACACTCACACACCCACACCCCCAACACACACACAAATAATGTGACTATTTCAAAAAATAATAATAATAAGGCCTGGGGATGGTCCAGTGGTTAGGAACACGTGTTGCTCTTTCCGGGGACCCAGATTCCATTCCCAGCATCTACAGAGTGGCTCCCAAGCATCCTTAACTCAAGTTCCAGGGGATCTGACACCCTCTTCTGATTTTCAGGTACCAGGAATACATGTAGTACACAGACATACACATAGGTAAAACATTCATATGCATAAATGAATTAGATATAAATAGTATAAATCTTATGCTTTTAATCCCAGCACTCTGGAGGCAGGTAGCTCTCTGAGTTCGAAGCCAACCTGGTGTAGGTTGAGTTCTGGGGCAACTAGGGCTTAAAATCTTAATTCTTCATGCTTAAAAAGAAATCAAGGTAATATTTTGGGTAATATGGTATGGCTAGTTATAGATAATACTTTGGGTAATGTGGTATGGCTAGTTATAGATAATATTTTGGGTAACGTGATATGGCTAGTTATAGATAATATTTTGGGTAATGTGGTATTGTTGGAATATGAGCGGCGGGGCTGCGTCCCCAACACCCCGGCCGCTTGGCTAGCTCATGCCCGAAATAACAACACACAAACTGTATTCATTTAAGAACTGCTTGGCCCATGAACTCTAGCCCTTACAGGCTAATTCTCGCACCTGGACTAGCCCATTTCTAATGATGTGTGTAAGCACCCCAAGGTGCGCTTACCGGGAAGATTCTAGCCTAAGTCCATCGTGGGTTGCAGCTTCATGCATCTGCCTCAGAGCGCAGAGCTATCGCATCTACCCAGGAGAGCTGAGCATGGCGTCTCTGCTCCAGCAGAGCTGTCGGGTCTCTCCGGGAGCAGAGCAGAGTCTGACCTCACTTCCCCTTCCGCCCAGCATCCTATCCTGTTTATTCCGCCCACCTATCTTTTAACCTATCAGGGCCAGCAGTTTCTTTATTGCTCAGCCAATGAAATCAACAGATTGATATATGACACTCCCACATCATGGTATGGCTAGTTATAGTTTGAGGATCTGTAAATCTTTCACATTATGAGGCAGGACCTTAAGAAGTAGCATTTGATCTGGGCAGTGGTGACACATGCCCTCAATCCCAGCACTCAGGAGGCAGAGGCAGGTGGATCTCTGTGAGCTTGAGGCCAGCCTGGTGTACAGAGTGAGTTCCAGGACAGCCAGGGCTACACAGAGAAACCCTGTCTCAAAAAACAACAAAAAATAACATTTGTGGGCTAGAAGGGCAGTGATGGCTGTTTAGCATTAAGGACTCATCACAGCCTGACCGGTATACTGCATGGCTGATTTGAACTCCTTTCCCCCGCTTTGTACTGGGAATTAAACTTTACTTTGTGCCTGCCAGTCAAGCCTGCTACCCCAGAGACTTAAGCTAGCCTCCCTTTCTCGTATTGAGATAGGGGACCCCTAAGTTGCCCAGACTAACCTTGAACTCATTATGTAGCCTAGGTTAGCCTTAAATTTGAGATTCTCTAGCCCCAACCTTCCAAGAGGCTAGGATTGACTTTGGCACCGGTGTGTAGCACCACCCCCTGCAGTGATGTCTTGGCTTAGTTTTCATTTTCAATTCCTAGTGTTGCTGAGACAGCCCCTAAGGGAGCAAAGGGAGCAGCCATCAACAAAGCAAACAAAAACTAAAGTTGGCATAAATATCTGCAAAACAATGTCGAGCTGGACTGCCAGGCGTCTGGGCTGGGAGTCAAAGGGGTTCCCCCTCGAAGAGATGCTGTGTCTTACTAGTTAAATGTTTGCTCCATTGATTTCCAGAGCCAGGCTTGGGGGAAGTCTGCCCATAGGATGTTATTTCATGACTTCAGACTTGGGTACCTTGTGAGATTCAGAGCAATGGCAACCTCATACTTTACTCTGCAAAACACTTTCGCAATACAGTCCTTAATTCCCCCACTAATGCAATTAATGCCTTCCGCATCCTTTTATAGATATAACCCTTAAGGACAGCTTGGCCGCGGTCATGCAGTTTGGAGTAGACTTTGACTTTGTCCAGCGAATTCTTTCTGGCATTTGAGGTTGCTCTATGGGAGGCCAGTTTCTGCAGTGTACTGGAGGTCCCGGTTATGATGTCTCATCTGATCCTACTGCTTCCCCCTCTTCCTGTCTACGCCCTCTCCTGCTCTCTCCCGACACCCTCCTCTGAGTACACAGACATTCCAAGTCTCTTTCAAGGTGTTATCTGTGGCTCCAACCTGGCTGAGGTAAAGGTCGGCAAGAGAGGAGAAGCGATAGGGAACAGCCCAGCAAGCGGATCTGCGAGATGTTTTCCACAGGTTTGTTCCCACAGGAGGCCAGCAGCCCTCAACTGCAGCGTTTCCAGGAGCACACAGCATAGTTTAGGAGCCTAGCAATCAGTGCCTTTAAGCCTTAAGAATGCGCTATCTCTGCCTCTGTTGCTGTCTCTCTGTGTCTCGCTCTTAAATTCCACAGTGAATAGAATCTTGCATATAGTAGTTGATGGATAACTGTCTATTGAGCAAACACCCCAGTGGCAGGTTCTGTTTCTTCTGCTCTGCCATGGCTGCTCCCGTGTCTTTTGTTTCCCATCTATAATGAGGAAAATGAAATACATCATGTGATCTTCTCAAAAAAGCTTGCTTGAAAAACAGATTTGCAATTGGATATACTTTTTTGGTTTTTTTGTTTGTTTGTTTGTTTGTTTTGTTTTGTTTTGTTTTGTTTTGAGACCCGATTTCTCTATTGCCCTGGCTGTCTTGGAACTCGCTCTATAGACCAGGTTTGGCTTCGAACCCAGAGATTTGCCTGCCTCTACCTCCCAAGTGCTAGGGTTAAAGACTGCACCGCCACCACCGCCCAGCTGATATACTGTTATTTTATATTTTACTTCTAGAGACCAGGTCTCACTATGTAGTCATAGCTGGCCTGGAACTCATATGGAGACCAGGTTACCCTCTAACTCACAGAGATCCATCTGCCTTTGCCTCAGGAGTGCTTAAGACATGCACTACCAGGTCTGTCACTAAGATAAACTTTTCAGTTACTTTTGAGAGCCAATATTCTGAACCTCCTGTCAAATATTTAAGTCTGTCATTATCGTCTTTTTTCAAAATCATCTTTTAATAAGCATCTCCTTGCTGGTTTTTACCACACGTCAGTGAATTTTTTTTTTTTTTTTTTTTCATTTTGAGACAGGGTCTTGCTATATAGCCCAGACTGGCTTGATGCTCATTCTAGTCCCTGCTGGCCTCATCTACTGCCTTAGTACTTGGCTTAAAGGTCTGTGCCACCATGTCTTTCTAAAACTGAAATCTGCACACACTCTTGCTGTGTGAACCTTCTGGATAGCTTAGTGCTCTGACAAAGCCCAAATGCTCCCTCCACCTGCTGTACCTGGCCTGGCCAGCCATTGGTGATAAATCTCCCCTTCGTATCTCTCTGCCTTTTGTGCTGGATCAGAAAGCACAGCGCCCTGTTCAGCCCAGTGAGCTCTTTCCATCGCTGCCCCTGCAACCCAGGAAGCTGTTTTCCACTCTCTGCCCACTGTCAGAGTAACTACTGCTGAGCCTGCAGGGCAGTCGCAACACCCCTCCCTGGAAAGCTGGTCTGGAAACACTCACCACCCACCACCCCCTCTTGCCTTCCCTTCCCGTCTGCCATGCTGAACTGCAAGGACTCTGTCCTGTTCAGCTCCAGGGGTATCATCCATGAGCTCCGTTGTGTTCACACTCAGACAGGCTGCAGCCCTATTATTTGGTGTCTTCGAATTAGTTTATTTGTCATATAAATCTCCCATGGAAACAACAAAAGCCAAGTGTGCTTGGCTTTAAAGTGAAAATAATGAGAGAGCTGGCAAGATGGCTCCACAGGAAAGGGCGCTTGCTGCTAAGCAGGACAACAGCCTGCGCTGGAGCTCTCGGACCCACATGGAGGAAGAGAACCCGCTCCCACCCACGAACTATCCTCTGACCTCACACAGAAGCCATGGACAAAGGAAATAATATAGTTTGTCTTAGTTTCCTTCCTTACCCACGTGTATCTAACCTGGTAACACACACTACCCCTGCCCTCTGTTTACTCATGTGAACGGCTTTCCCAGCTGGAAATATGCCTTTTTTTTCCCCCCCTGGTTTTCTCCTTCCACCATATGGGTTTCAGGGATTGAACTCAGGTTGTCAGGCTTGGTGGCAAACACCTTCACTCAGTGGTCCATTGCTCTTTCTTTTTGATACAGGATCTTATGTAGCCCAGGCTAGTCTAACTTGTCTTGAACTCTTGATTCTCCTGCCCCTACCACCCAGGTACGGGGATTATAGGTGGCAGACTGTTGTTTTTGTTCTTGCCTGATGGCACAACCTATCAGGCACAACTCAAAGGTTCTGCGTTCTCCTCTCTGCTCCTCAGGGACACTGCCCACAGCTCTATTGGAGGACTGACCATAATTCTCCTGTGGGCCTGTGTTATTCCTCTTTGTTTCCTCCAGTGTTCCGCAGAGCAGAGTTAGAAAGAATGTATTACCCTTTCAACTGTGTGGACACAGATACATGAGCACCTGCGCATGCGTGTGTCTAAAGTCAGAGGCTGACAAATGGGGCATTTCTCAATTGTTCTCGACCTTCTATGCCGAGGCAGGGACCCTGGATGAACCCAGAGTGTTAACCATGGTTAACCATGGAGAGTTAACCTAGTATACTATACATCCCATAATATCCTTGTTATTTTAAAATATGTAGTGAGTGGACTTTCCACCTCTTGTAACTGTTCTTATCATCTTAAGAAAACACACAGTGAAGAAACATGAGCTGGACATACCTTTAAAGCAGTACGTAATCACCTTCATTGCTTTAATGGGCCCATCGTGTTCTGTACATGGCTGCCCCTCCTGAGAGGCTGCTTTCTCTCAGGCACAATACAGGGTATTGAAGGAGACAGTAATCACTTTGTATCAAATTAACAGAGACCTCGGAACAAGTAGGAAGATCTGTTTCCACGCTGACATCGGGAGAAAGGGGCTTTCTGGACAGAGGAAACATAAATGGGGCCCTAGTGCCCAAGAGCTTGGTGAGCCCTCAGAACTGAAAAACTACCATTGCGTGTTTATAGGGAAGTAAAGTAAAAAAAGAGGAAGTGAGATAGACGTGCAAGGGGAAATATAAATAATCCTTTGAAAACAGATCCCGCTTGGCCTTTAGGTGTTTCCAGATTTCCTCTGTGACATTTTGGTGTTGTGATTATCTAAATACTTCTGTCTCTGTGTATTATGGCAATATTTTATGGAAACTGTGGTTAAAACATATGAAAATATAAATCGTGTTTTGCATGTGTGTGTGGTGTGCGTGTAAATGTGTTCACATATGTGGGAGTATACATATGTGTGCAGTACACGTATATATGCATGTGGGTTCATATGTGTGGGGCTGTGCGTGTATGTATACAGGTACCTGAGCACATGTTTGTGCGTGTGTGTGAAGGCCAGAGGTTGACAAAGGGGGCTCATTGATTGTTCTTTGTCTTATATATTGAGGCAGGGTTTCTAGCTGAGCCCAGAGTCCACTGATTCAGCTAGTCTAGCTAACTAGTGTGCTCTAGGAATCTCCTGTCTCTGTCTCTCGGACGCAGGGATTACAGGTGGGCCGTCTTGCCTGCCTGGCAATTACGGATGCTGAGGACCTGATCCTCACGCTTGTACAATGAACACTATCCACTGAGCTATTTCCCCGGTCTCCGAAAGATCTAAATCTCTTCCTCCTCCTTCTTCTGTTTGTATGTGTAAAATATATGTATATAATAATTGAATATTTATCATATTGGTTGCGCACATTTTGCCAGGTTTTTTAAAACTTATTTTATATTGATTGGTATTTGCCTGTATGTATGTCTGTGTGAAGGTGTCAGATCCCTTGAAACTGGAGCTACAAACAGCTGTGAGCTGCCATATGGGTCCTGGGAATTGAATTTGGATCCTCTGGAAGAACAGTTAGTGATCTTAACCACTGAACCATCTCTCCAGCCTTTAGATTTTTTTATTTTTTGTCTTGTTTTTTTGAGACAAGGTTTCTCTGTGTAGCCCTGGCTGTCCTGGAACTCACTCTGTAGATCAGGCTGGCCTCTCAAACTGAGAGATCTGCCTGCCTGTGCCTCCTGAGTGCTGGAATTAAAGTCATGTGCCACCACCTCCCAGCTCAGCCCCAGGATTTTTATTTTTAAAAAATTTTATAGTAATGAAAATTTTTAATCATAATAGGAAGTTTTAATTTTGTGTACACCAAAATTACACAAGTTTCAAATTTCACCCTTTAGCACATACTACCTAATAGCTTAGGAAAAAAATTGAATTTTAGAAGGGAACCTAGAAATGATAATTATATGGAATAAACTGGGAAAAGAAAGCAAGTCTGTAAAAAAAAAAGAAAGAAAGTCTGTAAGTTAACTGCTGTTAATTGAGGCTGTAAGATAAAGGATAGATCTTAGGAATTTTTTTAAAAGTACACACACATATACACACAGGGCTAGGAACATAGCTCAGTATAGAACTCTTGTCTAAGCCAGACAGTGGTGGCACACGTCTTTATTCCCAACACTCGGGAGGCAGAGGCAGGCGGATCTCTGTGAGTTCCAGGACAGCCTGGTCTACAAGAGCTAGTTATAGGACAGGCTCCAAAGCTACAGAGTAACCCTGTCTCGAGAAAAGAAAAAAAAAAAAAGAACTCTTGTCTAGAAAGCTCAAAACCATAGGTTCTATCCCTAGAATCCATATGTGCGGTCACTAAGAGCCACGCCTTCATCCTTATCACAGTGGTCCTGGTAGCGTGTGTCTGTAATCCTAGCCTTCCTAATGCAGAGGCAGGAAGGAGTCTGATATCATCTTTAGTGATGTGAGCCCATGCTACGTGTGGCCAGGTAGCTTACGATACGTTGAGAGACCCTGTCTCAAAAAATAAAACACACACACACAAGATGAAGTTGAATATTCCCTTCCCAGCCACCAACTGTCAGAAACTCACTGGAGTGGACAGTGAACACAAGCTCAGCACATTCCATGAGAAACTCATGGCTGCAGAAGTAGCTGCTGATGCTCCGGGTGAGGAAGGAAAGGGCTGTGTGGTCTGAGTCTGTGGAGGGAATGACAAGCAAGGCCTTCCCTGAAGCAAGACTCGTGGCAGAGTGCGCCCACTGTTGGTGCGTGCTTGCTATAGACCAAGGCGAGCTGGAGAGGAGTGTAAGTGACTCGAGTATGCACTGTGGATTCCAATCTGAGTGTTTTCTACTTGGTATTGTGCAAAAAATACCAAGAGGGGAGAAGAGGGATATTCCTGTACTGACAGATATTACTGTGCCTCTGCAGTTGGGGCCCCAAAGAGCTAGCAGAATCCGAAGGTTTTCCAGTCTCTCTAAAAGAAAATGACCAGCTGAGTGGTAGTGGAACAAGGCTTTAATCCCAGCACTTGGCGGGAGAGCAGGCAGAGCTCTGTGAGTTCGAGGCCAGCCTGGTCTATAGAATGAGTTTCAGGACAGCCAGGGCTACACAGAGAAACCCTGTCTTGAAAAGAAAAAAAAAAAAAAGAAAAAGAAAAAAATACACACAAGAAGAAGAAGAGGGGCTGGAGAGATGGCTCAGAGGTTAAGACCATTGCCTGCTCTTCCAAAGGTCCTGAGTTCAATTCCCGGCAACCACATGGTAGCTCACAACCATCTGTAATGGGGTCTGGTGCCCTCTTCCGGCCTGCAGGCATACACACAGACAGAATATTGTATACATAATAAATAAACAAACAAATAAATAAATGAAGAAGAAGAAGAGGAAAAGGAGGAGGAGGAGGAGGAGCAGGAGGAAGAAAGAGCTGCTTCCCAGGAACAAAGTACCCAGATCCAGCATCTTGTCACTCCAAGTGTTCTGCAACCCAAACACCAACGCCTTCTTCTGAAGAATCGGCACACTAGGAAAAGGGAAGAGGTAGCTGCAGAACATGCTAAAAATCTGGGCCAAGAAAATGAAGGAAGAGACAGATTGCCAAAAGACATAAACTCTCCTTTCTGAGAGCATCTACTTCTGAGTCAGAAAAAGCAAGAGTAGCAAAGGAGTGGTTGGTCAGACCTCGAGAAAATAAATACTCTAATGAAATCAAAAGAAGTTAGGAGGCTCAGGAAGTTTAAGTGTTGGAGGCTGGGCTCTTGTTGAGACGGTCACTGATCATTGTTATCTTTTGCTACGAAAATGTCCTCAGAACGACTGAGATGATCTGAGTGTGGTGGTGCATGCCTTTCCTCCTAGCTCTCAGGAGGTAGAGCTGGGTGATCTCTATCAGTTCTAGCCCAGCCTGGTCTACACAGTGAGTTCCAGGACAGCCGGGGCTGTGTAGAGGGGCACTGCCTTAAAAAAACAAAAACAAAACAAAGCAGTGGAATGTAGGGGGAAGAAAGCCCGATTCCTTTGGGAATTATTATTAAAGATTGTAACCACCACCTTGGTAGCCTGAGGGGAGGAGGGGAGGAGGCCTGAGTGCCTTTCTCATCCTTTAATTGTAGCTCATGACCAAGCAACCTGTGCTACTGACAGCAGCTAAGATAAGCTTGGAATGCTGTAGCAGGACTATCTAGAGTCTCCTTATCTCTCCCCTAAGATAAGAAGAAAATAGAGTTTGGAGTTTAGAATGAGCAGGTTTGTTTACTGAGCCCCCCTGAGAAGCTGCTGGCCCGGTTCCATTTGTCAGAAGCCAGCTTTGCCTTGCACCTCTGAGAAAGTCCTCAACACATCAAGCTTGAATTATAAGGAGCGAGGACCTGCATCCTTCTCATTCTCCTTCGTGGCTCACGTGCTTCCTCCCAGGAGCAGAAACGTCCACTCTGCCCAGGGAAACCTTCACGCCAGGGTGTTATCATAGGAGGACAGTAAACAGGGCAACAAAGGAATTCCAACTACAGCAAAGATCAATGTCTTATTAATATTAGACATAGAAGGCATGTAATTTGCATATAGAAGCCAGGTCTGTACCAACCCCTGGCTGTTCTGAAAGGTGTTGATGCAGACTAGGTGGAGAATGGAAAGCCAGAGTATAGGTCATTCTAAGAAGACTCGGTACTTCAGGGCAGGAGTCCATTACAATCTACTGGCAGCGGGCTTCACTCCTCTGAGCCCCTCAGGTGACTGAGGTGTAGCCTAAGCTGCCCTGTGGGGGCTGTGAGGTGGACCAGGAGGCTCCGGTGGTGAGGAGAGGTTACCTCTTTCCATGGCTACCCTTTTGCACCTTTAGGGACTTGGGACCCTTTCCCAGTTGACTTCTGAGAAGGAAGGAGAAAGAAGATACAAACAGGTAGAGCCTGAGAGGAGAAAATAAAGACTGCATTGAAGGAGAGGAAAGACGATCCCACCTCGAGAAACGTAATGCCGAGACGGGAATGATGAGCGGAGTCTCATCCTGGATTGTAAGCGGGAAAACAGGCACAGGACGATATGTGTGGGAATTAGCAGTGAGGGGATGATTTGGGAGAGAGGATTTCACTCTGAAACAGACCAAGAGGCTGGAGAGATGGCTCATTGAGAACTCTGGCTGCTCTTCCAGGGGACCCGGATCAATTCCCAGTATCCGCATGGCACCTCACAACCATCTGTAACTCCAGTTCCAGGGGATCCAGCACCCTCTTCTGGCCTCCTTGGCACTGCATGCACATGGTGCACAGACAGGCGGGTGAAACATTCATAAGAAAAAAAAATCAATAAACTAATAAAAGAATGGATCTCGTGATGGTCTGTGCTGACTATCGTCTCTTTGCAGGACTTCAGCTGATCAACACTGACGGTTTCCCCACATCTCAGATATTTTCCCATAGCTCTTCTCTGACTAGCAATGTGATGATGCAACAAATAGGGTTTTCTCTTTTTATGAAATTGTACAATGTTGAAGAAAGAACTGTGAAAAATTAAAACAAAGTAATTTGCTAAATCATGGATATTTAGAGGGCGACATCAGATCCACACTGGTCAAGGAGACTTCTCCCAGGAAGTGGCTTTTGAGCTCAGACTTAAGGGACAAAAAGAAATGAGACATTTGAACTTCTTTTTACTTTTATGGTGTGTGTGTGTGTGTGTGTGTGTGTGTGTGTGTGTGTGTGCGCGCGCGCGCGCGCGCGTGTTGAAGTCACCACCCACCCGGGTTTGAACTCAGGTCGCCAGGCTTGCTAGCAAGCACCTTTACTTGTTAAGCCTTCTCCGCAGCCCTATTCTTGTAAGGACATCTCCAGGTAGTTCAAAAGGCAGAAATGACTTGATAAGGGACAAGAAAATGCCTTATGTGTTTATCATGAAGAGTCGAGAACGAGTGAGTATCCATGAGGCTGGATATGAAGCAGGGTTGAGTACTGTTCTGAGAGCTGTGCGATACAGAAGAACAAGAAGGTGCGCAACAGAGAGCACTGATTAGAACATGTATCTGGGGATGAATGCAGCACATAATGGTAATCCCAGCAGTGGGGAAACTGAGGCAAAGACTGGAGGGAGTTAAAGGTCAGTTGGAGCTACATAGCAAAATTCTGTCTCAACAAACAAGATCTTGGCATGTGTGGTGGTGCCTATGTATAGTCCCAGCACTCAGGAGGCAGAGGCAGGGGGATCATGAAAGCTCACTGTCAGCCAAGACTACATAACACTATTTGAAAGATAAAAAAGAGAGGGGAATGAGCATGATCAAAATATGTTTTTTAAACCGGGCGATGGTGGCACACGCCTTTAATCCCAGCACTCGGGAGGCAGAGGCAGGCGGATCTCTGTGAGTTCGAGGCCAGCCTGGTCTACAAAGGGAGTTCCAGGACAGGCTCCAAAGCTACAGAGAAACCCTGTCTCGAAAAACAAAAAACAAAAAACAAAAAAAATGTTTTTTAAGAAGACAATGGCCGGGCTGGAGAGGTGGCTCAGAGGTTAAGAGCACTGACTGTTCTTCCAAAGGTCCTGAGTTCAATTCCCAGCAACCACATGGTGGCTCACAACCATCTGTACGGAAATCTGGCGCCCTCCTCTGGCATACAGGCATACATCGAGGCAGAATGTTGTATACATAATAAATAAATAAATAAATCTTTAAAAAAAAAAAAAAGAAGAAGAAGACAATGGCCAGTCGGGCAGTTGTGGCACATGCCTTTTATCCCAGCACTCAGGAGGTAGAGGCAGGTGGATGAATCTTTGTGAGTTCAAGGCCAACCTGGTCTACAAAGTAAGCCTAGGACAGCTAGGACTGTTAAACCGAGAAACCTAGTCTTGAAAAACAAAACAGAGCAACAAACAAACAAACAAACAAAGACAATGTTCAAGCCACGCAAGACAGATAGGACGTGCATTTAGTTCCAGCACTAAGGAGGCAGGTGGAGATAAGTGGACCTCTGTGAGTTCAAGGCCACCCTGGTCTAAAGTGTGAGTGCCAGCACAGCCAGAGCTACATAGAGACCCTGTCTCAAACAGTAAAAATAAAACAAATAAAAACTTAAAAGATGATAATTACAATAGATGACAAAGGATGACCACAACAGAGGGACCTGGACTTACAGCCTTCCCAGTGCGTACCTAGGAGAAATGCTGGAAGGAGAGGCACCCTCAATGGCCCCTAGCTTCCAGGTTTGGCAATAGGATAAACACTGCCATCCGTCCTGAGATAGAGAAACTTGGAAGAAAAGTCAGGCGGCTGTGTTTTCTGTGCTCCGCTGGAGATTCATCTGGCCCTTCAAGTGGAAATACAAGCAGGGTATTGAGAGGAAACTGGAAATCTGATGCTAAGTCACGATAAACATGCAAGGCAAGGCAGCCCCTGACTTGTAGGTCGTGCTAATTACCAGAAGTTTCTGTTACATTGGGGTAATTTACATATGCAGCCCACCCCCATCAGGAGCCTCCTGACCGGGCCTCAGGCAGGCCAAGCTGGTCTCTAACTCACTATGTAGCCATGGATGGCCCCGAACCCCTGATCTTCCCACCCCTTCCTCCCAAATGGTGGGATTTCAGGCCTGCACAACCACATCTGTTCTCCCTGTTGCCTTTGATTCCCTAGACTAAACAACCCTGGTCCTTCTGCTCTTCCTGGCCCCTTTCCACACTTCTTCATTTCAGCCATGTGTTTGGTTTTTCTTAGACACGCTCTTTAAATTAATTTTTTAAATTTAGCATTGTGTGCATGTATGGTGTGTGTGTGTGTGTGTGTGTGTGTGTGTGTGTGTTGGGCCTGTAGCAGTCAATTCTCTCCATCCACCTTTTCATAGTTTCCAGGGATCAACTCAAGTTGTCAGACAGATGCAACAAGCTCTTTCCCCTCAGAGCCATCTCACTGCCCCTCCCTTCTTTTATTTTTATTTTATTTTTTTTATGGAGGTAGTGGACCTACGCAGTGGACAGAACTGACTCCCACAAATTGTCCTCTGACTTCCACACTTTCTGCAGACACCCAACAATAAGTAAATACAATGAGGATTTTATTTATTATTGTCTGTGTGTATGGTGTGTCTGCCATCCTTTTTTTTTTTTTTTTTTAAATTATTTATTATGTATATAGTGTTCTGGGCACCAGATCTCATTATAGATGGGTGTGAGCCATCATGTGGTTGCTGGGAATTGAACTCAGGACCTCTGGAACAGCAGTCAGTTCTCTTAACCTCTGAGCCATCTCTCCAGCCCCCATCTGCCATCCTTTTAAGGTAAGATGCCAAGGACCCCAATGTCCTGAGGAACGCCCACAGCTATAGGACTGCATCTGTCTACTGGTCAGTCTTCAGACACCTAAGCCTCTATAATCTGTTCTTCCCTTCATTTCTTATGGGTGTCATGCTCCCCAACGGTAGCTCAGGCTGTATCTTCTCATCTGTTCTTGGGTTCAAAAGCCAATCAGTTTAGACTATGGATCTGTCGTTAACATTTTGGCTTATTTTTTCGAGGTATTTTATAATGATTTGTAAAGTGAGGGACCAAAGGAGTAAAACTCTGTACTCTACTAAGAGGCTTTTTTCTTCTTTAAAGACAGGGTCTCTGCACGCAATCCTAGCTAGCCTGGAGCTTAGTGGACCAAGCTGACTTTGAATTCACAGAGATCTGTCTGCCCTGTCTTCCAAGTGCTAGGATTAAGGGGTGTTCACTGTCAGGCCTGGCTCTTTGGTTTTCTAGACCATGTTAACAATGAGTTTTCTTGGGGCTGGAGGAGTGGCTCAGTGGTTAAAAACACTTGCTGCTCTTACAGAGGACCAGGGTTCCATTCCCAGCACTCAGACTGAAGAGCTTACAATCACCTGTAACTCAGATTCTGGGGGACCTGGTACCCTATGACCTTCTCAGACACCAGCATATGCTTGGCTGACATAAATTCACACAAGCACAAAGGGGCACACACACACACACACACAAATTTATAAAACACACATACACATACATATACATATTTGATTTTTCGAGATGGGGTCTCTCTATGTAGTCCTGGCTGTCTTAAAACTTAAATACCTTTTAAAATGTGTCTTGTGTGTGTCTTATTTCTTTTTGAGATAGGGTTTCTCTGTGTAACAGCCCTGGCTGTTCTGGAACTCACTTTATAGACCAGGCTGGCCTGGAACTCACAGAGATCCACTCTGGAGTGCTGGCGTGAAAGGCATGTTGCCACAACTGCCCCGCCCCACTGGATCTTATTATTTTTTTGGGGGGGGGAGTTGGTTTTTCGAGACAGGGTTTCTCTGTGGTTTTGGAACCTGTCCTGGAACTAGCTCTTGTAGACCAGACTGGTCTCGAACTCACAGAGATCCACCTGTCTCTGCCTCCCAAGTGCTGGGATTAAATGGATCTTATTTTTTTTTAAAAATACTTAGATTACACTTTATTTAGTTACTTTTAGGCATGCCGGTGTATATGTAAGTGGGTACATGTGTTGTGATGGACATGTGGAGGTCACGGGACTACTTGAAGGAACTTAGTCTCTCCTATCCGGGGCTTCTGGAGGCAAAGTGCTGGTTCTCAGCTTGGTGGCAGGTGCCTTTACCTACTGCACCAGTGTACGGACTCATAAAGTTTTCCTCCCCAGTTAGTTGAAACTTAGGTGTGATCTCAGCATTTGAGAGGTAGAGATAGGAGGGTCAGGAGTTAGAGTCATCCTCCATTATTACATAGGGATCCCAGGCTAGGAAAATCTTTCTCAAAAAGGAACAAAACAAAACACAACAGGAAAAAAAGGGAAGAGGCAGGTCACACCTGCCTGCGGAGGTCCAGCCTTCCACAGAGGTCTTCAGTAGACATTGTCCTCAGGGGCCTACAGAGGTCAAGACGTACTCAAGCCATGCCAAACCCCAAAACCGTGCCGGCTTTTCTCCCCGGGCATTGTCCTCACCACACTGCAGAGGGTTAGCATCGAAGGGACTGAGGAGGCCCAGGGGTGCATCCGAGCAGTAGAGCGTGTGGCGTAGCTGAAACCCTGGGTTCAATGCACAGCACTCCCGTGAAGAGAACAGAAGAGCTCTAGTGAGTGGAGGCCGTACTCAAAGATTGGGCTTACAATTATCCAGTCCAAAGCAGCAGGAGCAGCGTGTCACGTGTAGTACTGACCACAGCGTCTTCCTGCTCTCGTTAACGCTGTAGGAAGCAGTTCGTCATGCTTTAAGCTTAATAATTCTACTTAATACTAATAGCTAATTCTACTTCCTGCTAGACACCATTCTTCCCTTTTGGCACACCCAGCCATCTACCAGGACTCTTTCTAGAGTGAGGCGTTGCTTTTTCCACTTAACGTAGAAAAAGCTGGACATAGGAATGGCATTTGGTCAGCTGGGTGAAGAGAATCTCAAGTTCCAAGGTAGCCTGGGATATGTGAGAATGTTCTAGTTCATCTTCGTGTCATCTCCCCAGTTTTTGGAATATTGGCGGTGCCCTGTCATTAAGTGTGGTCATCACCTCAGTCGCATTTGGGCAAGCTAAGCCATCACTTGTCTATCTCAGTGCCCTTCCTGGCCTTAGCTGCTTTTCCAGGCTTTACTCCCTTTTTCCAGTGGAAAGATCGCTTTTCTTAAGAAGGTAAATAATGCTTCTTTTGTCTCTCTTAATATTAGGTAAACAGAGCCTAAGCCAGAGCTCTGTCCTTATCTTTGAGGAGCCCCGGTGAGGCGAGGCACAGGCTGTTGTAGAATGGGTCTCTATCACCAGTGTTGACCAGTTAGTCATTGGTGAGATAGGTGGAGCAGAAGTTACCACGTGCTCCTGAGGGCACAGGGGCAGAGCGTGAGAGACCCAGAGGAATGTGCTCTGCACATCTTCTACCGTGGGAATGTGTTAGCTTCCTGGGGCTGTTGTGTTGCTTTGATTGACTGCAGCTGTCAGGATCAAAGAGTCACCCAGAGACAAGAAAATAGCTGGGGTCTCAGGATACCTGGGACAGCCAGGTCCTGCTGGAGATTAGAGGGTGAAGGGGAGACAAAACTGCTTCACAGTGTTACTCAGAAAGCTAGGTGCGGTGCGTCTTCTCGGATGCTTTCAATTTTCCAAATTCCAACTATGTTCCTACCCAAAGTCTGATGGGGGGAAACGTCTCTCCCCAGTGTGTCTTTAATCTCGTAGTCAGAGATTCTCTCAAACATTTCGTTCTCTCAAATATTGAGAATGTCTGTAAGTACAGGACACATACATAAACCAGGAAAAGCTTCCGGAAATTGGGAAATTCCAAGTATGTGTTTGAAAGAATAAGTGAGTACCTATTTAATAGATGGATTGTACAATTTTGTTTTTGTTTTTCTTTTCTTTTTAGGCTTTTTTTATGATTTATTTATCTTTATTTTATGTGCATTGGTGTGAAGGTGTCAAATCCCCTGCAACTAGATTTTCAGACAGTTGTGAGCTGCCATGTGCGTGCTGGGAATTGAACCCAAGTCCTCTGGAAGAGCAGTCTGTGCTCTTAACTGCTGAGCCATTTCTCCAGCCCTTGTTTTGTTTTTCGAGACAGTGTTTCTCTGTGTAGCCTTGGCTGTCCTGGAACTCACTATGTAGACTAGGCTGGCCTCTAACTCATGAGCCATTTCAAGTCGGCAGTGGCTTGAAATGTATACCACAAGTCCTGCTTCCCAGGGCTCAGTTTCCATGCATAGATTACTATTTGTATAGACAGTGTCTTTGCAAGACCTTCAGATTTCAGAGACTGGTTGGAGTCCTTTTCCTTCCTCTGTAAGCTCACCCTGTAGCGAGCAGGGCCATGGTATTCAATTTGCTCATTTGTCCATTGTCTTCAGCATAGTCTGTAGTGTAGCAAGTCGGCATCAATGCCACAGGGATGTGTCTGGTTCGCTGACTTTCAACCTTATTTTTGCTCTAAAAGAAGTAAGAGACACTTGTTTGAAGCAAACAAGCTGGTTTCTATTTAGAGACTCTTCTTACAGAAATAATGTATAGACTGTGAACTGAAGCAATGACACTGGGGTTCAGGATTGGGGTCAAGGGAAGCAATGGGAAGGCAAATTTAGAGAAAGCATGGAGATTGGGGTATGTAGCTCCTTAGTAGGGCACACTGAGCGACCACAAGGGTCTGGGTTCCATCCTTCTATCCCAGCATGCACATTCGTGCTCACACACACACACACAGAGAGAGAGAGAGAGAGAGAGAGAGAGAGAGAGAGAGAGAGAGAGAGAGAAGAAAATATCATCCTAGCCTGGAACATGCTACGTAGACCAGATTGACCTCCAACTCAGAGATCCTCCAGCATCTAACGTCTGAGTGCTGGGATTAGAGGTGTGCCCAGCAGGAGAGATTTTTAATAGAGCAAAGCACAGCAGATGACGTGACACACATTTGGCACATCGGGAGTAAGGATGGAGGTGGTCTCTGTAAAGAGGAGAAATGCCGTAAAACTGTAGAATTAAAATAAACAACACCCCCGAGAAGAGTTGGGACACAGGGAGTGGCTGGCGCAGAGGTGAGGGTGGCTCCGGGAAACAGAGTCCTGTGTGACCGCTGTCAGGATGTAGAACCTGGACAAAGCGGGGAGAGGACCCATAAAGAGAACCGTGAAGGTTCTGAGATCGGGCATTCTGAGAGAGCCTAGAGTCTGCATGCTCGCTTGCCCAGCAAGCACGAAGCCAGAAAGACAAGCAAAGACCAAAGGGTGCCTCCTTTCACACCAATTATCCCACTCGGGAGGCAGAGGCAGGCAAATCTCTGTGAATTAAAGGCCGGCCTGGTCTATATAGGGAGTATCCAGACCGGGCAGGGTTACATAATGAAACCCTGTCTCAAACCAAACAACAACAGACACAAGGGTTTGCCTAAGGGAAGTGTTCTTAGGCTTTCATCATTTTAGGGAGGTTTCCTTCTGTGTATGCCAAAAGGCCAGAGGCTAGAAAAGGCAGAGAAAGTGCTGGAGAAATGAAGACGTTGTATCTAACTGCCCACTACACTTTCCTTAGAAATTGGCAGATCTCAGGAGGAAGAAGATGAGGACAGATAAACACTTCCCAGGAATTGGCTCTGATCTGAGCCCCACCCACCCCACCCTGCATCTATTTCCAGCAGTTTTCTGCAGAATCCAGCAGAATCCGCTCATCTGACTGTGTCTCCCACACAAGCGAGGCCCAGAGTCAGTCTTCATGATTGCTCTGTTCTCACTGTGCTGTGTCTTTATTCAGCTGCCTAAGCTTGCCGTGACATTGTCACTTCCAGGAGTCCTCCGAGTCTCCCCTCTCCACTGAGTCAGAGCCCTTAATGCCCGGCACTTTCTCATGTAGCTTCTGTTACAGCCCACCAGCTGGTTTACTATAGCAACACTATCCCCATGGCAACTCCTCTCCTGGGGAAACAAGGGGAAGGAAAGACAAGTGGGCGAGAATAGATGGGCAAAGAGAAGCTGGGCTGGCACTGGCAGGTTTGGATTGAGTCCTGGATCAGAGTTAAACTAAGTCTGTTGGTGTGAGTAGAGTCACACAGAGCCGGGGGACACAAATCCAGGCCTGCTCAAAGACTCAGTCGGCAAACCCTGCTTCTTCCTTTCTCTGTTTTTAGTTCTTCATCTAAATTGTTTTTGGTGCTTGTTTATTATTGTATGTGTAAGCATGTGCACACACCTGCAGAGTGAGTGTGGAGGCCAGGCTGGCAGGAGTTGGTTCTCTCCTTCCATCCCATACCTCTTCGGGATAGATCTGGTACCAGCTGGCTTGGGAGCAAGCGCATTTACCTGCCGAACCATTTCTGGTATACCTCAAGTAAAGTGATTTTCTCTGTGTAGCCCAGGCTGGTGTCGAATTCACAGAGATCTGCCTGCCTCAGCCTCTGGAGTGCTGGGATTAAAGGCGTGAGCCAGCACCACCATTGATGGGTTTAGAGGACATAATTTGTTGTTGTTGTTGTTGTTTTCAAGACAAGGCTTCTCTGTAGCTTTGGAGCCTGTCCTGGACTAGCTCTTGTATATGGCCTCGAACTCACAGAAATCTGCCTGCCTCTGCCTCCCGAGTGCTGGGATTAAAACTATGCACCACCACCACCCGGTTTAGATAACATAATTTAAGCAGTACAGGAAGCATACTTGAAATGACATTAGAAAGAGAAAAAACAAAATAGAAAATGGATTTTATCACAAACACAGCAGAAAAAGAAGTAAAGCATGCCTACCGGGCAGAGAGAGAATTTTAATAAGCAAAACCCATTGTTTGCTTTTTTTTTTTTTTTTCCAAAAGTAAGATTTATTTCATGTCGGGGGAGCACTTGAGCATTTGGCTGCCTAGAAATCTTTTTTTTGTCTGGTTGGTTTGGAATGTTGAGCCAGGGCTTCTCTGTGAAGCTCCATGGCGACTGTCCATCTGTAAGGGAAAATGACTAAGTCACCTGTCTTCAGTCTTGACCTCCTATTTCCCACTGCGTTCCACCCCAGCCTGGTGAGCCTGTCTGCCACAACTCACTGAATTCCCCCGAATTTCTTCAGGTCTGGACAACATTGTGAAATCTGTCTTTGCAGTTCTAATAGGCTCGAGAGAGAGACTGGTCCCTGGAGCACAATCCGAGTGAGCGCTAGGCGAGATGGTGATGGATGTGTGCAGATGAGTGCTCTTGTTCTATGCAAGGCACAAGTGCGCCAGTGATGCAGTTGCTTGACCTTTTCCTTTGGGAGTGAAAGAGTAGGAGTGTAGCTAGGGGTTCGTTTTGTTCGTTTTTGAGAGAAGGTCGAACCATGCAACCAGGCTCAAACCCAGGTCCTCAGCCTCAAGAGAGCGCTGGAACTACAGACATGCATTACCACACCCCACTTTGCTTTGGGTTTCTGTATACCAGCCTTGCACCCCTTTGCCCACGGTCCCTGTGTGGAGCGATCAACCATCTAGTTTTGCCCTGTGCCTTTTCAGTGTTAAAATAGCACAGTCCCGGGCAAAGCAGATGGCTGGGTGACCTGGCCATTGGCACAGGCTAGCGAGACAGAAAGAGAACATGAATTCGAAAGAGGCAGGAGATGGGATCACCTCTGAATTTGCAATCTTGTGACTTTAAAATGGCCACTTAAAATCTTCTGACTTTGCTTCTACACCTATAAGAATGCAGACAAATGTCACCTATTCCACATACAGCCCGTATTCAGAGACTAGTTACCATAATGTACATAAAACATTGTATTTTTTTAATTTATTTATTTCTTTATTAATTAATTAAAGATTTCTATATCTTCCCCACCGCCGCCTCCCCTTTCCCTCCCCCTCCCCCAACCAAGTCCCCATCCCTCGTCAGCCCAAAGAGCAATCAGGGTTCCCTGCCCTGTGGGAAGTCCAAGGACCACCCACCTCCATCCAGGTCTAGTAAGGTGAGCATCCAAACTGCCTAGGCTCCCACAAAACCAATAGGTGCAGTAGGATCAAAAACCCATTGCCATTGTTCTTGGGGTCTCAGTAGTTCTCATTGTCCGCTATGTTCAGCGAGACCGGTTTTAACCCAGGCTTTTTCAGACACAGGCCAGCTGGCCTTGGTGAGTTCCTGATAGGACATCCCCATTGTCTCAGTGTGTGGGTGCACCCCTCGCGGTCCTGAGTTCCTTGCTCCTACTCTCTCTCCTGGTGCTCCTGATTTGGACCTTGAGATTTCAGTCTGGTGCGCCAATGTGGGTCTCTGTCTCTGTCTCTTTTCATCGCCTGATGAGGGTTAATATTCAGGAGGATGCCTATATGTTTTTCTTTGGGTTCTCCTTCTTATTTAGCTTCTCTAAGAACCTGAATTATAGGCTCAATACCACTCTTGGGAATATACCCAAGAGAGGCCTTATCATACAACAAAAGTATATGCTCTACTATGTTCATAGCAGCATTGTTTGTAATAGCCAGAACCTGGAAACAACCTAGATGCCCTTCAAATGAAGAATGGATGAAGAAAGTATGGAATATATACATATTAGAGTGCTACTCAGCAGTAAAAAACAAGGACTTCTTGAAGTTTGCAGGCAAATGGATGGAAATAGAAAACACTATCCTGAGTGAGGTAAGCCAGACCCAAAAAGAGGAACATGGGATGTACTCACTCATATTTGGTTTCTAGCCATCAATAAAGGACATTGAGCCTATAAAACATTGTTGCTGGGTGGTGGTGACACATTTAATCCCAGCACTCACACAAGAGAAGCAGAGGCAGGTGGATGTCTGTGAGTTCGAGGCCAGCCTGGTCTACAAAGTGTGATGGGTGAGAGTCTTCTGTTTTGTGTTAATTTCATTGGTTAAATAAAGAGATTGCCTTGGCCCTGATAGGACAGAAAATTAGGTAGGTGGAGTAGACAGACAGAATGCTGGGAGAAAGAAGCCGAGTCAGTCAGTCGTCATGATTCTCCCACTCCAGACAGACGCAGGTTAAGATCTTTCCTGGTAATCCACCTTGTGGTGTTACACAGATTATTAGAAATGGGTTAGATCAATATGTAAGAGCTAGCCAATAAGAGGCTGGAACTAATGGGCCAGGCAGTGTTTAAAAGAATACAGTTTCCGTGTAATTATTTCGGGTATAAAGCTAGCCATGCGGGCAGCCGGGTGCCAGGAATGTAGCACGCCGCTCCTATTACAACAAAAATGAGTTCCAGGAAAACCAGCACTGTTATACAAAGAAACCCTGTTTTGAAAAACCAAACTAAACAAGCAAAAACACAACCCAGGTAGTGGAGGGAAGGAGCTTCAGAGATGGCTCCGTGGGAAAGAACATTTTCTGCTCTTGTGGAGGATGTAGGTTCAGTTCCCTGTACTTCCTGATATCTTCTTCTGTCCTCCTCAGGCAGCCGTAGACACAGGTGCACATAGCTCATAGATGCACATCCATATAAATTAGAAAACAACATGGCCTTAGGTCTGTGTGGTGCATACCTGGTGCATGCCTTTAATCCAGGAGGCAGAGGCAGTCAGACTGCTGTGAGTTTCAGGCCAGTCTGGCCTATATAGTAAGACTCTGTCTCAAAATAAATAAAAGCAAAACACTGTACATATATAATCTATAGTTTACTTATTTTTGTTTGGAATTGATTATTTGGGCTGGGAGTATAGCTCAGTAACAAACTACTTATCTTACATGCTTGGGTTTAATCCCCAGTAATGCAAAATAAGAGAAGAAAGGAAGAAAGAGATTATTTATTAACAAAGATCAATTTGGTACACTCAAAAGGGAGCACTCTTTCTCGAGGACTTTCCTCTAAGAGGGAAGTTACAGTCTGGAACCAGCACAGGAACCAGGCTGGGGATGTGGGATATAGAAATGTTCTAGAATCCAGATCTTGATTTTAGCAGTGGTTGGACAGGTGAATAGCAGAGAAGAGCTAATCCACTGTGCGTTTTATAACCTGCATTATTGAATGTGTATTTTCAGTAAAAAACGGCAGCTCTAACCATCTCACCCTCCAAGTGTAGTAGCATCACGTGCAAAGTAATTGTCCCAAAAGTTTTAATTCCAACAACCCCAGCACTACTAGACTTCTATGGCTGACCGTCTGAACAGCAGTGCTTGCTTCTCCTGCTGTTGTGAGTCTAGACCCCCAGGGGGGGATCACATAGCACATAGCCCGTATAGCAGGTATTTGCATTACAATTCATAACAGAAGCAAAATTACAGTTTTGGAGGAGCTACCAAATGATTGAGAATCGCTGGAAGGAGCGGCTCTGGATGTCCTCATTCAGGGTGATGAGCTCTTGAGCAATGGGACAGAAAGAGGAAGTGGAAACTCCTCACCACAGGTTCAGGAAGAGGCCAGGTTTGCATCCAAATTGCAGCAAGTCTAGTGGTTTGTTGTTGTTGTCTTCTGTCTTACTGTATAACCATGGCTGCCCTGATACTCCTGTGCAGACCAGGCTGCCCTTGAAGCTGCAGCAAGACACCGGGAGGCATACACTGCCATGCCTTTCCTGTGTGTCTTCTTTCTTTGTGTCCTTGTCTTAGACTGTTTTTTCCTTCACACATCTCCAACACACAGTACAGCCTTGGGAGAGGACACATCTACCTTCTCAGCGTAGCCCACTTTCCCATCTTCATTAATGGTTCGAGCTGACATTTGCTTTTATGAGTCTATTGCAGGAGTTCACATCCTGTGCATCCCGCCCAAAGGGAGCCTTCCATTAGTTTTTACAGCCACTCCATCAGACTTGTCGGCCCTGGGTTTTGAAACTGGGCTTGTTAACATTCGTTCCCACCCACATCTGTCCCCTCCCAGGCCTTCGGGAAATTCTTCTTTTCCACCTGGCTTTCTCCTCATCAGCAGCTGAGTTTTAAGTGTTTCTTTTCCCTGCAGCTTTCCTCAGGAAGAAAGAAAAAAGAAAACAATTACCTCTCAGGAAGGATTAGTCAGTGGACCAACTAAGGGCCTGGAAAAGGTGTGGGGGAGGGGAGCATCCAGAGCCCGGTGTAGACTGGGAGACAAAGTTATGGCCCTGGTCTTGTTTAAAATGATTGGTACTCGGTTCCTGTTTTTGTATGAACCGTGCTGGGGTCATAAGAAATACTTAGTACTTGCCAATACATGAAAAAAGTGACAGCGGAAAAGTGTCACAGGAGGTCGTGTAGGTTCTTAAACGTGTTACTCTTTGTTCTAAGACAGGGTCTCAATGTGTAGCTCTGGCTCTCCTATAATTCTAGACCAAGCTGGCCTCGAACGCAGAGATCTTCCCGCCTCTTTCTTCGGGATACTGGAAATAAATGCTTGCGTCACCATGTCCAACTACTTTATACATACATTTTAAAAGACATTTGGAAGCACATTTTTAAAAGAAAAATTGATTTATGTACGGCTTATCCAAAACAGGGACATTTCTGTGATGGTGTGTAAGTTCTATAGAAATGATGAAACAAAACCCAGGAAATACGGGTGTGATAGAGTTGTCAGAGCCCTGTGAAATCTTTCCCAGAAGGCAAGTCCCCCGCCTTATACTCCCCCCCTCCCCTCACCCTCCGCACCGGGGGTTCAGTACCTCACCTCCCCACCTCCACCCTCAACGGTTTGGGAATCCTGAGGAAATTTTAATTATTTGGTCTATTGTTTCAGTAAGCTGATAGCCGAGGGGAGGGGCCCTCGTCTCACCGGGATTATCTCCTCCTGCTGGGGCCTTACAAAAGCTCCGACTGCCACCGCACAATGACCGGGTACCGGCGGCGAGCACCGGGCTGCCAAGGAACGTTCTGAGGAGCAAATCTGCTCGCTGTTGTGGGGGTAGGGGAGTTGCGATTGGGACAGGGAACGACTACAGACATCCAAAATAAGTCATCTATTCGGACACTATAAATGGGCGAAGGCCATTGCCCACATTGAATCTGTAAAGCTGTCTACAATAAAAAGGAATCAGGCCAAGTGAAAACGTGATGGTTGCCACGTACTAGGCAAAGACGGAGGGCCTGCGGGCGCAGGGCTGTGCAGGTGGGGAAGTGACCCTGCCTGGAGCTGATAAGGAGCAGGTGGGGGGTGGGGTGGGGGACTGGCCACCGCCCTCGAGGCAGACTCTTGAGTAACCTTTTTAAGACTCCCCAGAGATGCCTCGGATTCCTGACACTGCACTTTCTCAGCCCCATCCGGTGGGCGCTGGCCGGCCCCGCCCCGCAGAGGGGACGTGCGTGCTGGCACGACGCCCTGCAGCCCCCGCGGTCCTTGAGTCGCCCGGGCGGGCCTCCCCCGCTGGCTGACTCACGCGCTTTGTGCTTTAGCTTTATTTTGCTTCTGCCCTTGCTTTCCACCTTCAGACATTTTGGGTTGAACTGGCCGAGGAGCGGGAGATAAAAAGACAGAAACAGACCTGGAAGTCCAAGGGAGACTCTAGTATTAAAAGGCCGGGCGGGCTGCAGACCACCAGGAACAGCGTGAAGAGGGTGGGGTGGCGGGAGGGGACCTGGGAAGGGGCAGAAGTGTGTGAGCATGCGCAGACCCCCCCCCCCCACGCGCGCGCAAATGCACGCCGCACGGCCCGCAGTGAACGGGACTGCAGTGGGCACTGTGGGCACACCGCCAGGAAATGCAAACACAGTTCCCGGCAAATCGGGGTTGGCATTGCGTGCCGCTCGCCATGCAAGCGTGCATGGGGTCGAAAAACATCAGAAGTAAAAGCCAGGGCTTCCTGGCCCTTCCTCGCTGTCCTAACCTCCGACAGTGAAGCGGTCCTCTATGGCGTTTACCTTTCTTCTCTCACTGCCCCAAACCAAGGAAGCACAGAGCGCTGTCTGCATTCTCATAGCCCTTCAGGCCATTTTAGGATTTTGGACAGATGTGTTCAGCATTAACACCAGCCACGGGACACAATGTGGCATGTTGTAGATAGACATTGGAAAGTCTGAGCGTGTTATACTTTAAAGATAGATACCTGAGGCAGGGGTGTAGCTCAGCTGGTAGGATACAGGAATCTCTGGCTTTAATCCCCAGAACCACATAGAATCCGGAGTTGGGCGCCAGTCTCCTGTAATCCCAGCACTTGGGAAGAGAAGGCAGGAGAATCAGAAATTCCTGGTCAGTTTTGGCTGCAGAGGGAGGTGAAAGCCAGCGTGCACTACATGAGACCCTATCAACAAAACAAGAACCGAAAAAGACCAAAACCCCAGTCTACTAATGTAGGGTAATGGCACAGGGGTAATTCCTCTAGGTTTTAGTTGCTTTGTTAAAGTCCACATCCTGTCTACAACACTAAGCTTCATGAAGGATGGTGGCGATAACCTTTGGACTTCAGTTTCTACCCCTGACTTTTGAGACGTCCACTTGTCCAGCCTGAAAAGGGACTATTATTATCCATTAGAAAGAGAAATTCCCCACTGAGTCTGTGCAGTCCTGTACACTCTGGCCTTGGTCATCTTCAACAGCTCGCTCTCCCGCAGTGGCTTTTGGTGATTCTCTGCAGACTTCCTGCCACCTTTAAGGGGGAGGGGGTCACAGAAAATGGACACGATGTGGAGGCAGGTGGAGAACTCAAACATCCGTCAGCCTGTCTTTCTTCAGCCACCCCTCTAAGCCAGCCCCAGGTTTTCCTCTCCCCGGTAGCATGGATGGCAGCCCTATGTTCATGGTGGCTGCCAGGATTTGGACGACTGAGTCTTTGCTTGTTCCTAAGTGGAAGCCAAGGGAGCACACACAGGACTGGTGGGCCCTGGATAAGTCAGCTTATAGATACAGCTTATAGAGTGAGTAGGAACACGCTCAGACTGGCGGGTCTTTGCCCATTCTCTGTTGCACGGAATGGGGGGAGGGAGGGAGAGAGAGAGAAATGCTTTCCTAATTAATTTTTCTGGTTGTCAGTAAAGGTAGGGCCACTTTTTACATTTCTTAGCAAAAAAATCCTCAAACTTTTACTCTTCGAGATGTGTATTTCCCACTGAGATGCATCATTCCTTGCCTCAAGCCTCTGCCACCACAGACAGTGCCTCCTTCCTTTGACCCTGGGTTACGGCCCGTGACCTCACAGCCTTACGATTCCATTTCATTCCACTCATCTACTGTCACACTTCGGAGTTGGCAACTTTTACTGTAACGGGTCAGATTATGTAAGTGTTTTAGGGCTTGTGGACCACAAAGTGTCTTAAGAGTCGTCTTGCCTCACCCAGCTTCACTTTCTCCCATCTCCATTTCCCTCTCCTGGAAGGCTCGCTCAACAGCCTCAGAACAGGGCTCTCACTGAGCCTCCTGGGAGGCTGGCTCCCTCCCTAGAGTCTGCAGCAGCTGTGGGAATGGGAGGGGACAAGAGAGGGTGGTGGTGAATGCGTGTGATCAGACCACATTATATACACAGATGGAACGTCCTGGTGAGACGTGTACACCTGAGAGCTGCAGATAATAATGATCTAGATCACACAATTATTACATGTATTCATTTGTGCGAAGGCGTGCCTCCCGTGGCATTGAAAGCACTTTTTTGCCCAGTGGGCCATTTCACCAACCCAACATCATTCATTCATTCATTTTTATTTGTTTAGTGCGTGCGCACACAGGCACACACCAGAATGTCATGCAAAAGGTGCTTTATACCAGGTGGGATGACCTGAGTTAAATTTCTAGGATTCGTATACGTGATGGAAGGAGAGAACTCACTCCTGAAAGTTGTCCTCTGCCTTCCACATGCAGATTGTGACAAACTTACACACACACACATATACACCCACACATACAACTCACTTGTTTTCTCTCTTTCTCTCTTAAGAAAGAAACAAAGCTGGGTGTGATGGCACACACGGTTAATCCCAGCACTCTGAAGGCAGAGACAGGAGGGTCTCTGAATTGATTCAAGGCCAGCCTGATCTACAGAGCGAGTTCCAGAGAAGACAAGGCTATTACATAGAGAAACCCTGTCTCAACAGACAAAAAAAAAAAAACCTGTAGCCAGTGTAGTGGTGCACATCTTAAATCCCAGCAATGGGAGGCAGAGGCAGGCAGATCTCTGTAAATTCATAGCTAGCCTGGAGTATATAGCGAGTTCCAGATTAGCCAGGAATATAGAGATAGACCCTGTCTAGGCAAATCAAAACAAAACAGAAGTGTATGAAGAAGGCAAATAGAGAAGAAAGAAAATGTTAAAATGTGCTGAACATGGTGGCAAAATACTGTAACCCCAGTACTTGGGAAGTATAGGCAAGAAAACGGTAAAATCGAGGCCAATGTGAACCACATAGTAAGTTCCAGACTAGTCTGGGATACGTAGGGAGAACCTGTCTCAAAAACCAAACAAGGGCCTTAGATTTAACTTAGTAGTAAATGTCCTGGCTTCAGTTCCCCATGTGTTGGGGGAGGGGCAAATAATAACAATAAGAATAATAATAAACAAAACAAAAAGCCCAGATGTGAAGACAACTCAGCTCTGTGAAATATAAGCTCCAAGCAGGAAGAGGCTGGAGGTCCCTGACAGCTCTACCCAGGCCTGAGTCTAAACCAGGCCTGGCAGTGTTGAAGGAGGAGGCTGCTTGTTGGTTCCTGGCCACCCAGCTAGCTAGCTTAGACCTGAAATAATCACACAGAAACCATATTATTTAAATCACTGCTTGGTCCATTAGCTCTAGCTTCTTAATGGCTAACTCTTACATATTAATTTAATCCATTTCTATTAATCTGTATATCGCCACGTGGCTGTAACTTACCGGGTAAAATTCCCAGCGCCTGTCTCTGGTGGCTCCATGGTTTCTCTCTGACTCTGCCCTTTTTGCTCCCAGAATTCAGTTCTGTCTTCCCTGCCTACCTAAGCTCTGCCTGCTATAGGTCCAAAGCAGCTTCTTTATTCTTAATGGTAATCACAGCACACAGAGGGGCTCCCACATCATGGCAGCATGCTCTTGTGCATCGTGCTGGCTAGTTTTATGTCAAATCGACACCAACTACAGTTATCAGAGAGGAGGGAGCCCCAGTTGAGAAAATGTCTCCATAAGATTTGGCTATAGACAAGACTTTAGGGCGTTTTCTTAATTAGTGATTGGTGGGGAAGGGCCCAGGTCAGTTCCGCATTGGGCCACCCCTGGTCTTGTGGTCCTGGGTTCTATAAGAAAGCAGATTAAGCAAGCCATGGGTGCAAGTCAGTAAGCAGTACCCCTCCATGGCCTCTGCATCAGCTTCTGCCTCCAAGATCCTACTGTGTTTGAGTTCATATCCTGATCTCCTTCAGTGATGAGCCGTGATGTGGAAGTGTGGACTAAATAAATTGCTTTTGGTTGTGGTGTTTTATCACAGCACAACCCTAACTAAGACACTTGTCTTCCAACCATTTGTCTGTCTTCAGTTTTGCTGTCTGTGATCTGTTGGTGTCTGTTAATAAACAGTATTGAGAGCCTGGTGGTGGTGGCACACACCCTTAATTCCAGCACTCAGGAGGCAGAGGCAGGCAGATCTCTGAATTCCAGGTCAGCCAGGGCTACAGAGTAAGGCCCTGTCTCAAATACACACACACAAAGATAAAATCAAAAAGATCTTAGGAGACACAGTGCAGTGAGAGAAGGTTTCGTGGTTGTGTGCAAGACCCTGGATTCAAGCTCTTTACTAGGGAGGAAAAACTAGCCTGAGAGCTAATTTAAAAGGTGGTTGTAGGCATAGGATCTGAGTTTAGAGACTTTGTAGGACCAGGTCACCAAAGGCAGGGATTATCCCACACATTTCCAAAGTCATTCCACAGTCACAAGTTTGCATATGAGCCATTCAGTCAATATTCAGGACCTTTTTACACCCATGCGATTTTGCAGATTTGCATCAAAAAAGAACAGAGAAACAGGATGAAGAGAATCAGGACCACGGTGAGATGCTGGCAGCATCTTTCAGCAACAGAAGAGGAAAACAAGTTCCACAGGAGGGGAGAGTAGAATAAAGGAGAGACAGGATTGAGTGATGGGACTAGTCACTTTGGAGAGTCCGCTGACCAGCTGAACCGTGCTCACCGCACGCCTGATGCCTGCATCATGCATTACGTCTGCATCAGCATCACAGCCCACCTCCAAAAGAAAAAAAAAAAAAGAGTGAGCCATAAGCAGGCGGGGCTTAGCCTACTGGGAAGACAAGGATAGAAGAGACACTTTGGTTTCTGAGCCCGCTTCATCCAAATGTTTCTGTGACTGGTGTTCTGCAGCGTAGATTTCATACTGCTTGTAAATGAAGTATATTCGGTAGGGATGGCATTGAGTCATGCAGTCGTTCCTAGCATGGTGGCTACTGTTCTCATTATGTAGTTCTAGCTGTCCTGGAACTCGCTCTTTAGACCAGGCTGCCTCGAACTCTGAGAGATCCACCTGTCTCTGCCTCTGGAGTGCTGGGATTAGAGGGGTGCATCACTATGCTGGTTTAAAGAATTATTTTTATATGTGTGTACAGGTGAGAGGTATTGTCCCAGGACTGGGGGCTTTCAATCTCTAAAGCTGGAGTTAACAGATGTTTGTGAGCCACCTAAGGTAGGTGTTGGGAATTGAACTCACATTCCCTGCCAGAGTGGTATTCACTCTTAATAGCAATAGCTGAGCTGGCTTTCTAGCCCTATGTGTATCAGAGAGGACACTTTCAGAGCCTTAGATCATGCCAAGGCCTTGAACATGCTAGGCAAGCTCTCTGATATTTGTGGATCCTATGGACTCTATCTGGACCACCCACAGCAAAAGCAAGACACATAAATGAATAAAATTTGGGCGTGGCTGTGCACGCCTTTAACCCCAGCACTCAGGAGGCAGAGGCAGGAGGATCTCTGTGAGTTTAAGGCCAGCCTAGTCTACATAGTGAGTTCCAGGACAGTCAAGGGCTACATAGTGAGACCCTGTCTCACAAAAATTTTGACTGGCCTCAAGTATCAACGTGTCCATAGTGCTAGGAACAGTACACCACCCTCCTATGAGGACCGGATGGTTTCGCCGAGTGTCCCCATACCAGGAAGGGTTGCTAGGTGCTTGTTCCAGCAGAGCCAAACAAAGCCTTTAGTATCTATACTTTGGTCCCTGTGGACCCAGGAAGATGGCCTTCCCTCAGTTCCTACAACTCCCAGCAGTCCCTCTAGCTTTGCAGAGTCTTGGGGACTGTGGCCCTCTCTCCTCTGAGAATATCCTCAATTACAGCATCTCATTTACTTTTTGGCGGTTTGTATACTGGCCTAGCCCATCATAGAATATCGTATTAATAAACAGCACCTCTGAGCATCATGTGGTTCTTCCCCCTCTCTGAGAGGTTAGGCTCTGCCAGACTCAAGGCCCACCAAAGTTAGGGGACAGACTTGCTCGCATAACACAGCCTTTGACTATGACATATCTCATTGAAAAGTGACCACAGAGCCGGACGGTGGTGGCACATGCCTTTAACCCAGCATTGGGAGGCAGGGCAGGTGGATCTCTGTGAGTTCAAGGCCAGCCTGGTCTACAAGTGCTAGTTCCAGGACAGGGTCCAAAGCTACAGAGAAACCCTGTCTCGTGTGGTTGTGTATTTTGAAAGGGGGGGGATATGAGTCAGCGTGAGTTATCATGTTATTGCTTTCCTGTAACTAAAGCAGGCAGGAAGCCCTGTGATAATGCCACCCCACAGCTATGTAGAGAAGCCAGGACCCTTAGACCTGGCATCTTTAGCTCATGCAAGTAGTAGTCTGGGGGCCTTCTTGGCATCTGTAGAGTCATGTGCATAGAAAACACAGCTGAGGGGCGAGGCTTGGTGGTGACCACCTTTAATCCCACGGCTGCCAAGACCCGGACAGGCAGACCTCTGCATTCTAGGCCACTCACACTGCTTTGCAGAGTCCCAAACCAGTCGGAGCTTCAGAGCGAGACCTTGTTTCCAAAAATTGAAAAAAGGGGCGAAGGGGCTTGTTGAAGACCTAGTTTGCTCTTCCAGAGGACTGAGTCTGACTTGAAGCTCCCAACCATCTGTGACTCCAGTTCCAAGAAACTGGACACCCTCTTCCTGACCTCCAACTCCCAGTGGCCGCTCCCAACCATCTGTGACTTCAGTTCCAAGGAACTGAACACCCTCTTCCTGGTCTCCTGGCAACCAGGCATGCACGAGTGCAGGCAAACGCAAAAAGTAAAAATAAATTTAAAAAAATAATAATAACTTGACTGAGGATCCAGCGAGTTAGTGGAGTGCATCAGTGAGCCCCAAGTTTGATTCCTATGCAAACCCAACCTGTTCTTGGAGAATGAGCCATTCAGGGTCGTCTTTGACTACTTAGGGTGCCAGGGCTCAAATCCAGGGCCTCGAGAATAGTACCAGCTGAGCTACATTCCTGCTCCATTAACGGCAGGGGGTTTTTGGTTTGGTTTGGTTTTCAAAACAGCATATCTCTGTGTAGGTTTGGTGTCTGCAGGCTGGCCTCGAACTCTTTTTTTTGTTTTTGTTTTTGTTTTTGTTTTTCGAGACAGGGTTTCTCTGTGGCTTTGGAGCCTGTCCTGGAACTAGCTCTGTAGACCAGGCTGGTCTCGAACTCACAGAGATCTGCCTGCCTCTGCCTCCCGAGTGCTGGGATTAAAGGCGTGCGCCACCATCGCCCGACAAAGGTCAGGTTTTAAAATTCTACCTCAATCAAATTTGACTTGACACGTGCTAAGAAGTGAAAGGCAGGAAAACATTAGAAACTGTTGTTTTCTGTAATTGAACCAGAAAACTTTGTATGTACAGTAAAGACACTGTACTGGGGAACAACAGTCTCAAGGCTGAGGTGTTTCATCTGTTGACATGCATGCTGTTATGGCGCGCAGGAGGCCAAGTGCTGTTGGTGTGTAACCCTGGGCCACATAAGATCCTGTCTTGGAAAAAAGGAGTCCCTGTGGAACCTTGATGCCGTGGGCCAGAGCGCTCAGGAACACCTCAGATTCGTTACGCCATGAGCTGGATTTTGAATTAACTTTTGACCATTCAGAAACCTTTTATGATTGCCAAGATTTTCACATCAACACTCACTTACGTAACATGGTCTTGAACGGTGACACACAGGTTATTAAGCTGGGCATAGTGCGCTCTACCTGTAATTCCAGCACTGAGAGGCCTAGGACTAGTCTCAGTGAGACTGGAGGCCAACGTGGGCTGCAGAGTAAGACCGTGCTCAGTGTACACACACACACACACACACACACACACACACACACACACACACACACACACACATATACATGGTGACTACCATAGGCTGCTAGCCCCGATGTACGACTGTGCCTCAGATGCAAGGACATCAAGGCCACGCTACTGTGGCCAACAGCTCTGAAAGCTTGAGTCAAAATAAAATTCTCCCTTACAATTGATTGTTTAGGCTCTTTGGTCAGGGGTGCACAGCTGGCTAAAGAAACAGCTGATCCCTTTAAGTTCAACTGTGCTAAGTATATTTATACTGTTATGAAACCAATCTCCAAAAACTTCATCTTGTACATCGGAAATTCTGTACCCAACAAACCACTTCCTCCCAGCGCTTCTAAAGAAGCCTCTCCACTCTGCCTCTGTGAATTTGACCTCCTTAGAGACTGTACCCAAGTAGAATCACGGAGGATTTGGGTTTCCGTAAAGGTGTTATTCCACTTACAAAACGTCCTCAAGTCTCAGCCATGTTACACAGATTTCCGCCGTCTTAAAATCCCATTTATTGTCTACATGTGCATGTGCCGGTGTTAATGTATGGAACCTGCTCTGCAGCCCAGGCTAGCCTCATGTTCACAGAGATCCGCCTGCCTCTGCCACTGGTTCCAGAGTGCTGGGATTAAAGGCGTGCACCACTGTGCCCACAGTATGAGCGTTTGATCAGCATGTATGTATGTGCGCCACGGCCTGTGGAAGCCAGAAGGGAGGGTCGGGTTCCCTGGAGCTGGAGTTATAAATAGTGTGGGCTACCATGGAAATTGAACCTGGGTCCCCACCGCTACTTGGCTAGAGGTTCAGACTGTCTCTGTCTCAGAAGTGCTAGGATTATAGGTGTTGGTTAGTGTGATTAATTTGGTCTCACTTTTATTACTTAAAGCTGCCAGGGCTACTTTTATTTTATTTTATTTTTTTTGAGTGTGGGACTCACTTTGAAATCGGGCTATTGGGTTTTGTTTTTGTTTTTTTGTTATTGACTTACAGAAACTCTTTGACTTTTTAACCATTTGTTAGATCAATGACTTACACATATTTTCTTTCCATTTTGTCAACTCTTACTCCACTGATTGTGTCTGTTGATATACCAGTGTGTTTGAATTTGATGTAGGCCTGTTGATTTTTTTTTAATTTAGTTTCTTGTGCTTTTGATGTTAGAGGCAAGAAATTCATATTCTGTTAGATTTAAGGTATAGCTCAGTGGGAGATGATGTGGTATAATACATAAGGCCCTAGGTTCAATCCCAGGCACCCTCAAAGAAAAAAAGCCACAAGTCAAAAAAGCCCAAGTCTATGCGATTGGGTGCTTCGCCTTCCAGGCCTCCTCGGCAGTAGCCTTGTCCTCTTGGCCCTCTGTAGTGGTCCCATCCCGCTGTCCAGGACGGCAGCTGGCTCACTGCACCTGAGGAGACAGCATTGGCCCGTGGACCTGTGTGCCTGTGGTGGGAATAAGGTTGATTATGGCATCACTTTGGGGGTCAGTGTTCTCTTGCACTGAAGGATACTGACTGTTCTTGGGTGCTATTGTTCCATTCCATAGAATTGTAGACATTTGATAGTCTTCATTTTGTCCTGTCTCTGTCCCTCCCGGCACAAGGTGGCCCATCTTTAGTCTTGTGCTAAAATAATGGCTTGTCAGATCATGAATGAACCTGTAAACTCTTTTTTTTTTTAATTTGTTAGGATAGAATCTTAGTATGAACTAGAAATCCTTCTGCCCCGACCTCCCAAGTCCTGAATTACACGTATTTGCCAACCCACCCAGGTAGTTGTGTTAAGAAAATGGCAGACAATGGAGAAACTGCCAGGTTGAAGAACGGGAGAACCTGATTGACCAAAGAAGCCACCAAACAGAAAACAGAGTGACACTCGCAAGCACTGAGATGATCCCTACCCCCATCCCCAAGACCTGGCATGATGCAGAGGCTGAGCCACCAGCAAGATGGGCAAAGCCACAATCACCGAACCCAGACGTTCTGTGCGGCTACTATGGGCCTGTGGGCATCTGAGGCACCAATTAAACTGCCCAATTCTTTAGTTTGCCCTGGAATATTATAGTGCTCTGTTCATGTGATTAATGAAAATAAAATACTTATAGCAAAAAAAAAAAAAAAAGGAGAAATATCTTCAGGTAAATGGCCAGTTCATTACAAGTGGGGAAAACAATATTGAGAAAGATGTTTTGTTTTGCTTTGTTGTTTTTTTTTTAACCTTTTTAAAAGATTTCTAAAAAGATTTTATTTTTATGTGCTTTGGTTATTTGCCTGCATGTATTTCTATGCGAGGGTGTCAGGCCCCCTAAAACTGGAGTTACACACAGTTGTGAGCCGCCATGTGGATGCTGTGAACTGGAACCTGGGTCCTCTGGAAAATCAGCCAATGCTCTTAACAGCGGAGTCATCTCTCCAGCCCCTTAGCCTTTTTAAAAGCAAAGATCTGCCCAAATACTCGTCCATTAATAGTAAAGTGTTTCTACCTGGGAATTTGGCAGGATCACCTTTTTTATATATTATTATTATTATTATCTCTGTATGTATGGAGGCTTAAACCCCAGGCTGTGGAAGTCCATTGTCTTCCACTACACACGTCCCAGGAATCAAACTCAGGTCATTAGGATCAACCACAAGGGCCTTTACTCGCTGAACTATCCGGCTAGCCCCAGAATCACCTTAAACCTCTGTATCCCTCCTAACAGTCTCTTCCAGTTGAGCTAGGCTTTTCCGGTATCGCCATAAAATTTCTAGCCTCTCCCATTGCCCACTTGCAGAGTTTTGTTGTTGTTTGTTTTTCTTTTCGAAATAGGCTCTCACTGTGTAGCTCTGGCTGTCCTTGAACTCACAGACTCATGCAGGCATTTACTACACCTGAACCCTACTTCTTGGAATTATTTCATCATTCTCCAGACAGACTAACAAATTCTAGAATTTGATCAAGGAGTCAGCTCACACCATTCTAGGGGCTGGCAAGTCTGCTGTGTGAATGGTTGGCAGGCAGTCTAGAGACCATACCCAAGACCATGTTGTGGTTGGCTACCTGCTGGCACAATTCTTCTTGCTCAACAAAGACTAGTCTCTTGTGCTCTTCAAGCCTGGTTGAGTTTTACAGTATAAAACAATCTGCTCTATTCATAACCCACTGATTTAAATCAAGTCTCATTCAAAACACTCTCACAAAAGCAGCCAGAGTATATTTGACCAAATACCTATTGGGTTGTTTTTTTCACTAGCACTGACGTCATTTTCCTGTAACTCTGTGAGGTGAACATTATAACCATGAATTTAAATACTGAATCGAGGGCCAGTGGGGTGGCTCAGCAGGTAAAGGCATCTGCTGCCATGCCAAAGGGCCTGAATTCAATCTCCAGGACCCACATGGTGGAAAGAGAAAACCGATTCTCACAAGTTGTCTTCTGACCTCCACATACTTGGTGTAATAAGTGTATACCCACACACCTGTAATCAAATGAGAGTTAATAAAGATTAATAATCCTAAATCCAGGAGAAGCCATATTTGGTGGCTGAAGAAAGGGTTCAGCAGTTAAGAGCACTGACTGCTCTTCCAGAGGACACAGGTTCAATTCCCAGCACCCACATGGCAGTTCACAGCTGTCTGTAACTCCAGTTCCAGGAGATCTGACACCCTCACACAGACGAACATAGGCAAAACACCAACACACATAAATTAAAAAATAAATTATATATATTTTAAAAGTTTTTTTATACCAGACATGATGGTGCTCACCTCTAATTCCGCTACTTGAGAGGCAGAAGCAGGGGGATCTCTTGAGTTCAAGGCCAGACTGGTCCACATGGTGAGTTCCATGACAGCTAGAGCTGTTATGTAGAGAAACCCTATCTCGAAAAACTAAAAACCAAAAAAAAAAAAAAAAAATCAAAAGAGAGGGGGAAAGAGAGAGAGAGAGAGAGAGAGAGAGAGAGAGAGAGAGAGAGAGAGAGAGAGAACAGACAAAAAGGAAAGGAAACTGCTTATGGGGGTGGTGTTTCAGTCCCCTATACCCCTATACCACTGTCTTAGGGTTAGAGTGGAAATCAGTTCCCCTATACCACTGTCTTGGGGTTTCTATTGCTGTGCAGACACCATGACCTTGACAACTCTTATAAGGAAAACATTTAATTGGGATGACTCGCTTACAGTTTCAAAGGTTCAGTCCATTATCATCATGGTGGAGAGAACGGCAGCATGCAAGGAAAAGTGGTATTGGCTACATCTTAATTAGAAGAAAACAAGAAATAGTCTCAGCCACTGCTCTGTATCTTGATCAAAGCCCACCCCAACAATGATACAGTTCTGATGTGGGATGCCCTTCTATACATGTGCTGCTTTTATTGATTGATGAATCAAGCTGTTTCGACCAATGGCTTAGCAGAGTAAAGCTACAAGGGAAATTCAAAGAGAAGAGAGAGAGAGAGAGAGAGAGAGAGAGAGAGAGAGAAGAAGAAGGAGGAGGAGGAGGAGGAGGAGGAGGAGTCAAAGAGACACCATGTAGCTGCTGAAAGAGACAGATGCCAGAACCTTACCAGTAGGCCACAGTCTCATGGTGATACATTGATCAATAGAAATGGGTTGATTTAAGATGTAAGAGTTAGTTAATAAGAAGCCTAAGCTGATAGGCCAAGCAGTATTGTAATTAATATAGTTTCTTTTTCTTATTTTGGTTTTGCAAGACAACAGAGTTTCTCTGTAGATTTGGAGCCTGTCCTGGAACTAGCTCTTGTAGACCAGGTTGGCCTCGAACTCAACAGAGATCCACCTGCCTCTGCCTTCTGAGTGCTGGTATTAAAGGCATGCACCACAACTGCCTGGCTGTAATTAATATAGTTTCTGTGTGGTAATTCAGGTCTGAGCACCTGGGAAATGAATGAGCAGCCTCCACTTCCACAGTTCTTCTAACAAAGTCACACCTCCTAGTAGTGCCACTTATAAGTTAAAAGGGACCAATTACATTCAAACCGCCACAACCATATTGGTCCTGGGAATGGAACTCAGGTCATCAGGCTTGGTGGCAAGCACCTTGACCATTTTACCAGTACTTAGTATTCTCATTATTACTATTAAATAACACAACAGAACACAAACGTAAAGCAACCTGGTGATGGTGGCAGACACCTTTAATCCCAACACTTGGGGGTGTGAGAGGCTCTTTGAGTTTGAGGAAAGCCTGATCTACATAGTGAGTTCCAGGACAGCTGGGGCTATATAAAGAAACCCTGTCTCAAAAAACAAACAAACAACAACAACAAAACCCCAAAGAACAGACAACAACAGCCTACAGCAAGCTAAATTATAAAGAGTTGAGGTTAAAGCCTGGAAGAGTTCCTGCCCGGAATCCCAGCATTCGGAAAAATCACGGCTTAGAAGCAGAGCACTTGCCAGCGAGACCACAGGTTTAATCTCCAGGATTGAATCACCTGAGGAAAAATCAATAAAGTTTCAGGCGTTGAGTGCTCTTAAGGGACAGGAGAGATGACTCAGTGGTTAAGAGCACTGGCTGCTCTTCGAGAGGTCCAGGGTTCTATTCCCAGCACCTCACAGCTATGTGTAGCTCAATTTCCAGGGCATCCAACACTCCCTTCTGGCTTTCATGTGTTCATTCTCATGTATTTCTCATATCCTGTATCCCTAAAATGTTTGACTTATCAAAGCGATCCTCCTTAAGCAGAAGTTGCAGCTTGGCTACAACCCTTAAGTCTGGGAAGGGGCATTTTTGAGACTTCAGTAAATCATTGACTGAATATTAGTGTATCCTTTCTATGATCATATTATATAGTTAGGTTATAGCTTATTTAGAAATTCAGTCTTCTGGGGCTGGAGAGGGGCTCAGCAGTTAAGAGTACCCGTTGGTCTTCCAGAGGACCCAGATTCTGTCCCCAGCACCCACACGACAGCTCATTCCAGTTCCAGGGACCTGACACCCTCGCACAAACATACATGCAGGCAAAACACTAATACGCGTAAAAATAAAAATAAATAAATAAAAAGAAAGAAATTTGATGTTCCAAAGAATGTTGTTAATCTTTGTGGATACAGAGTAAATCTCTTCCCAGGGAGAACTTGCTCACAGTTGAGGGAGGTGAATAATTGCCGTTGGTTTTGATAAACACTACATTATCAGAACGTTTGACGTAGAGAGTGGCACAAAGAAAGTCAGCGCTTAGGTTCCTCTGGGTGCTGGAAACCGAACTTTGGTCCTCTATAAGAGCAGCAGGTGAGTGCGCCTAATCAGTGACCTTCTCTCCAGCCTCCCCCACAGTGTTTTAATGCCTATGAGTGACAGATATTACTATTATAAAACGAAATGACCAAGCTGGTCATAGTGGTTCACACTTTTAATCCCAGCACTCAGGAGGCAGAGGCAGGTGGATCTCTGTGAGTTCAAGTCCAGCCGGGTCTACATAGTGAATTTCAGGACAGCCAGGGTTATATAGTGAGACCCTGTCTTGAAAAACAAAAACGAAAAAAAGGAAAGAAAGACTCTCTAGCTGGCAGATTTAAAGTCCCACAACTTCCTACAGAAAAGAAGAAAGCAACAGTGGATGTGGTGCGCACCATGCCCTGAACTAGGAGGTGGGGGCAAGGGGATAAGGAGTTCAAAATGAGCCCAGGTACAGAATGAACCTGAGGCCAACCTGCACTGTGGGGGCGGGATGTTAGAGAGACTGCTGCTGTCTGTGTGCTCTGCTATTAATTCAACGGCCGTCAAAGCTTTCCATGTGCCAGATACTTACAAACTTTAAAACTGTTTTCAAATCATGCGCATTTTTATTACAAAAGGCCTGTACATATATACATATGTCAGGTCTATACTTTTTTTTTTTTTTTCCGAGACAGGGTTTCTCTGTGGCTTTGGAGCCTGTCCTGGAACTAGCTCTGTAGACCAGGCTGGTCTCGAACTCACAGAGATCCGCCTGCCTCTGCCTCCCGAGTGCTGGGATTAAAGGCGTGCGCCACCACCGCCAGGCCAGGTCTATACTTTTATAGCTATCCAAACGCTCAACTAACAGTCACTAACACAGGAATATTCGTCACAGAAAGCAAGCAACACTGCCCATCTCCAGCATAGCAGAGTTTGTCAGTCTTGAGTCAGGCAGTTGTGAGCCACCTGATTTGTGTGCTGGGGATGGAGCTGCAGTCTCCCGCAAGAGCAACAGGACTCTTAGAGCGGAGCCTGCCGGCTGTTGTGTTTTCAGGATTCTGGGGATGGAACTCAGGTCACCATCAGGAGTCTGTATTAAGTACTTTGTCCATTGCGTCATCCTGCAGGCCTGGACTGGGACTGGGATTTTAAAATGGGGCGCAGAGATGACGAAAACCCCGTTTAACAGTGTCAGTCCAGTCTCTGTTGTTATAATAAGATACTTGAGCCATAACCCAACCTAACCTGGAATTCTTGATCCTCCCGCCTCATTCTCCCAAGTGCTAGGACTGAAAGCATATGCCCGACTTAGGAAAGAGGGTTAAGGGTTTGTGAGATGGCTCAGAGAATAAAGGCGCTTACTGCCAAGCCCGATAGCCGAGTTCAATTCCTGCGGTTCCGTGGTGGAAGAAGAGAACAGGTTCCCAAAAGTTGTCCTCTGACCCCCAAATGATGTGTGTGCTGAGGCACAGACACACACACACACACACACATGCACATACACACAGACACACGCATGCACATACACACACGCATGCACATACACACACGCATGCACATACACACACATGCACACACACACATGCACATACACACTCATGCACATACACACGCATGCACACACACCCCAATAAAGTGCTGGCCCAATATCTGACACGGTCACTGAATTTTTTTTTTTTTTCGAGACAGGGTTTCTCTGTGGCTTTGGAGCCTGTCCTGGAACTAGCTCTTGTAGACCAGGCTGGTCTCAAACTCACAGAAATCTGCCTGCCTCTGCCTCCCAAGTGCTGGAATTAAAGGCGTGCGCCACCACCGCCCGGCTTGATTTTTGTTTTTTGAGACAAGGTTTCTCTGTGTAGCCCTGGCTGTCCTGGAACTGGCTCTGTAGACCAGGCTGGCCTCGAACTCACAGAAATGCACATTACATTCACATTTGCTGATTTATCTATGGGTGGCACATTCATACCAAAGTGTGTGGTGTGTGTGTGTGTGTGTGTGTGTGTGTGTGGACAACTTTCAGAAGTTGTTGTTCAGGTGGTCAAACTCGGGTCACTGGGTTCAAGACAAGTGCCATTACCTGGCAAGTCCTACAGTTACCATTTTCTTCCCATTTATTTATTTATATTTTATGTGCATTGGTATTTTTGCCTACATGTATGTTTGTGTGCGGGTGTTGGATTCCCTATAACTGGAGTTACAGACAGTTGTGAGTTGCATGTGGGTGCTGGGAATAGAACCTGGGTCCTGTGGAAGAGCAGCCAGTGTTCTTAGCTGCTGAGCCATCTCTCCAGCCCCTACAGTTAGCATTTGTAAAGGGCTTTTCAGGTTGGGAATATAACTCAGTGGTAGAGTACTTGACTAGCATGGATGTGCGAGGCCCTACGTTGGGGGAAAAAAGAAAAAAACATTTCATGTTGATGTCTGAAAATTAACTGTTTCAGCTGAGGTGCACTGTGAGTGTAAACTGCACACCGGATCCTAGAGGCCTGATACAAAATTAGAAAAATAGGTTAATATGAGAATTTTGAAGGCTGAGACTGGGCCTGCTTTGCCTAGGATATATGGAGCTCCAGGTTTAATCTCCAGCATTGCAAAGAGAAAAAGAGGGCGAAGTGAAATCAAGAGTATTTGGGACAAATCAGATGGAATCAATAAAATTAACTTGTGTATATTTGTAGTTTTGCGTATAAAGCTGCTGGAATGTTCTACTCTTGGCAAATGCGCTTTGAACCCAGGCTTTAGTGAGTAATCGCTGAAGATGTCTGAGTAGATTGGTGTGATTTGAATTTTAACTGAGGGTTAGCACCGCATTGGAATTCGGTCCTGCAGATTTCGAGACGGGAAGATCTGCGGCGGTGGTGAGAACCTGCGGCTGGACGCTGTCTTCAGCTGCAGGGCAGTAATGAAGGGTTTGCTCACAGAGTAAACAGGGAGAGCAGCATTTCTCAGATTTTTTTCCTTTCTTCACCCCAGGGCTGCTGCTGCTGCTGCTGCTGCTTTTCATTTTAAACAGTGTTTTCAGACTCAAAGTGAGTTATGGAGACACCTCACCTGGTAGAGAAAGATTAAAACCAGACAAATCAAAGCCATGCACGTTGCCCTCTGTGAGGAATGGTACCATGCAAACAGTGGAATCTGGGCAGTCCTTGGAGCAGTCCTGGCTCGTGTTTCCCCAGGCCTGCTCTGGGCTATGGTTGAAGCCTGAGTGCTCTTTTGTAGGACCCTTTGTCTTTCTGCTTAGTTTTCACACTAGCGAACCTCAACACAAACCAGCAGGAGGCCAAACTAAGGTTTACATTCTGCAGGTGTTTGCATTTGGAACTGATATCCCTGGCTATTGTTCCCATTGTCCCCTTTCCACTAAGCACAGCGACTTTGCTCTTTGCTCCCAACTGGGTACATTTTAAAAGGAACCCTTCACACTTCCTCCTCTTTCAGATCTAGGAAAGACAGAAGAGCTCACAGAGATCTCACTGGCCATCCAAGGACTTGGGACTGCTAGGCGTTGAAAGTGCATCTCAGTCTGGAGGCCCTCTGTTGCCTACTCCCTCCCTCAGGGTTGGTCACCCTTCCTGGGCCTTGGACTTTTCAGTCTTTTAGCATCCACTCCCTTAGTGCACCCAAACCCCCAGGCAACAGGCAGCATCCTTTCCCACAGTGCACCAAGAACCCCACAAGCCTGGTCATGGTTCCGGCTCTTATCTGTTGCTCAAGATTAGGATTTTCTGACTTGGACTCTGGTTCAGGCCACGGTAGCACAAACTTTTGAGACTTGAGCATCTTTGCAGCTGCTGGTTTAGACAGCACTTGTCTCAATTTGTTCAGCACATTTTAGATTCTTAGGTTTCAGCTGAATTCCAGCTATAATCTTTCAAATGCACTCTTTGCTGCAAGTAGAACCCTCTCTGTCACCACCAGCACTTGGCTTTTCTCAGAGATCATCTCCAGCTTGGGGACACCCGTCTCTCCCAAATCACTAGCCCGCTTCCACTCTCTGCAGTCCCTTTAAGAAAGAACAAGGTTTAATCTTTATTTTTTTTAGTGCATTGTGGGTGTTTTGCCTACATGTATGTCTGTGTACCACGTGTGTGCAGTTTCTGGAAGTCCAGAAGGCATCAAATCCCCTGGGACTAGAATTACAGATGGTTGTGAGTCAGAACCAGGCCAATTAAAAAAGAGAAAGGGAGAAAGAGGAAAGAGGGGAGAGAGACAAAAATAAATTGCAAGTAGTCTTGTACTGAATTTTGCCAAAGAAAACAGGTCCAGGTCTGTCTCCCTTTCACACTACTACTCTGCTTCTTTCTTTCTTGTTTGTTTTTCTTTATTTCAAGATAAGTGTTTCTCTCTGTAGCCTTGGCTGTCCTGGAGAAAGGCCAGGTTTGCTTCAGTATAATCCATCAGTCTGGATTCTCAGCCACAACCCGAAGCTTTTTTTTTTTTTTGAGACAGGGTCTCTTTACATAGATTGGAACTCTATGTAGACGAGGCTAGCCACGAACTCAGAGATCCTCCTACCTCTGCCTCACCACTCCCAGCCAACACTACTTACTTCTTAACCAAGAAAACAATATTCTGTTACCGGCTTCAAACATCTAAGAATTGGCCCTCAGCAGACTCTTTCTCTGCATAACGTTACTCCAGTTGAGAGCAGGCACAATCCTGGGTTTTCACAATTCATTTATTTCCTCCAGTCAGTGTAGGCCAAGAAGGACCAGAGTCTGGGGGAGGATGTTCTGCCTTGCAGGGAGCAGCCTGGCTGCAGTCCACCCTTGTGGGGGCATTCCTGTGCTTTCAGGAAGAGAGAACAAACAACAACAACAAGAAGAACAACAAAAAAAAAAACTCAGAATTTAGACTCCAGAGCCACAGTGTGGTGGGCTGGGGTCCAGCTCCAGAGGAGAGTCCAGCCTGTGGGAGGCCCAGAGTTTTGTGTCCTTGGCAAGAGTGGAGAGGAGCTATCATGATACATAATAAGTAGAAATGAGAAGGAGAAAGAGACAGACAGACAGACAGACAGACATCATGGTCTTATTATAAGCTGCAAGGCTGGCCATGAGCCCCATGTGTTCTATGATGATAAAGAACCCCACTGGCCTTGGAGAACTGAATTGTTAGTTTGTTCATTTCTATGAGACAGGCAAGGAACGTAGACTGGCCTGAGACTTAGGATTCTCTTCTGAGAGGTGAGACTGTAGGCGTGCCACTGTGCTGCCCTGAATGGTTAATTTTAATGATATTAAAAATTTAAACTGGGCAGTGGTGGCACACACCTTTAATCCCAGCACTCTGTGAGTTCAAGACCAGCTTGGTCTACAAGCTACAGAGAAACCTTGTCTTGAAAAACTAAAAACAAAACAAAAAAAAAAAAGAAAAAGGAAGGAAGGAAGGAAGGAAGGGAGAGAGAGAGAGAGAGAGAGAGAAAGAAAGAAAGAAAGAAAGAAAGAAAGAAAGAAAGGAGAAAATTTTAAATAACAAGCCTGACAGTGGTGGCGGCAATTCTCTGTGAATTCGAGGCCAGCCTGGTCTATAAAGTGAGTTCCAGGAGAGCCGGGGCTACACAGAGAAACCCTGTCTCAAAAAACCACAAAGAAAAAAAAAAAAGCTTTGTGGAATGGGCTCTCTCCTGGCACCATGTGGGTCCTGGGGATTGAACTCAGATCTGCAGACTTGGCTGCAAGAGCCTTTACCTGCTGCACCATCTTGAAAACGCTCCCTGGGTCTAAAGAAAATGTAGTGTTGCACAAGTGGCTTGGACTCTATTTCTACTGGCTGGCACTGGCCTCTGGGCATTGTTTTTCCTGTAGTGGCTAAATTCAGTAGCTGTGGTAATTAATGGGGCTTCCGACCCAGTGCTTCTTAGAAAGGAAAATGGAGGGAGGAGGGGATGCAAGCTCGGGGCAGGTTTTCTTGGACGGCACGTTCCACCCAACCTCCGTTTTCTCAGATACTGATCGGATTTGGGAAGGCCCCTCCTTTAAGGAGAAAATGACCAGGTTTGCTTAAGTTCAGCCGTTCAGTCTGGATTTTGGGCCACAAGGCAAAGCTACTTTGTAAAGACGCTTTTCTTTCCCGGGTGCGTACAGCCACCCTCCCCCACCGTCTCCTGCAGGGAAGGGGGTTGCTTCTTCAGCAAGTCAGAGCCCAGAGCCCCAGTCACACCACGTGTCGGTCACAAGCTCAGCTGCTTTACCCACTAAATTCACCTGCAATCCCTCCTGCCTCCTGCTGGTCGTCATTGTCCTCCCTGGGCTGCCAGCCAATATTTTAGTTTTCTTGCACAGCACGGTAATCAGATATCTTTTTTTCTCATGCTTGTCTTTCAAGAAATGCACAAGCCCCAGCTAACAGGATTTTAGCAAACATTTCTTATGTGAGAATGTTGTCCTTGTCTATTGACTGACTGTGGAGGGGGGTGAACTAGGGCCTAGGCAAGTGCTCTACCACTGAGCTACACCTCCATCCCTTCCCTCCCTACTCCCCCCCCCCTTCTCTCACTGTCGTTCACTAAAGACCCAGAATGTACTCAGCAAATATCTGTTAAGTTGAATTTGGTATTTGCTGTGTTTCTAGATGTTGTAAACCTCAGAACAGGTGCCAGTGGCAGAATTCCCGAGGCGGGTAGTGTATACTGTGCTAAGGAAATGGGGCTGTGTTCCTCGGTTGATCTCTTTCCTGCAGCCTTGGTCAGTCTCCAAGACATCCATGCTGACTTCACAACTGGACAGATTCTTCCCAGTTTTCCCGGGGGCAGGCTCTCCTTTCCCTTGCACACCCAGACTAGAATGAAACCGCCCCTGCCAGTCGCAGAGGGTCTCTGATTCTCTGCTTCCCTCCTTGGATGACTTTCAGCTGAGAGCTTTCCTCTCTCCAGACTGATTCCATTCCCAGCGCCTTCAAATTTGCCCGCCCTCCAAACTTTTTGGTATTTTGTTCTGTGAAACAAAAAGGTTGTCGGCCCTTGAAAAGGGGAAGGAATTTGGATGGGCTTAAAAAAAAAAAAAACCCACAGGGAGGACGTGGTTAAAAGCCAGAGGAGGGTGGGGGGAATTGATTGCTTGCGAAGGCGAGGGGGTTGGGGGAGGAGCTGTGAAAATCAGATAATAGAGGTCACCAATTTCTCGGGTCAGAGGTTAAAGGCTGGGGGTGGAGGTGGGGGCGGGGGGGGGGCGCGAGCATAAAAGGCTCCACCCCTTGCAGAGATTATAAATAGGTAGGCTGGGCCATCTCGCTGTGATGGTCCTGAAGCCCTCTGAGTGCCGCTGAGCGTCGAGAGAGAACTTGCTGCCGAGGACACTGGCTGGGAACGGTGCCTCTGGAACCTACCTATAGATCGTCCTTAAGGCTTGAGAAGTAGATTAGGACCATGGGGACAGCGAAGGTAAGAAATGGTTATTTTTGCTCGTTTGTTTGGGGTCCTCGCAAAGGCAGGTCTTGGTGCCGATGGCCATGCTCCGGTTTCTCCTAAGTCACCGAGCCATCTAGAGGGAGGCCTTTTCGTTATCAGCCCCAGCATTCTCTGCTAGTGTTCTCGTTACCGTTCTGTGCATCTCATACCTGATGAGGATCCTTCCGGGTACCTTCCTATCGTGTGAAAATCACCAGAGAAGTCGTTTGCTTCCCGGCTGTGTTAAATGTAGCTGCGATGATAGCGAAGGGGTAGGGGCTTGGCCGTGGCGATGAGGAGTGGGTCTCGGAGCTCCCCGGGAGGTTTGGGAAAGCATTAGACCTTGGGAGGACCTGGGGTCGGCTTAGCCTTGCTCAGCATCCAGCCATCTCCCCAGTACTGTGTAGAGAGAAGTCCAGTTGCCCCTACTGTGGTTATCAGTGTAGGGTGTATCTGTTACTGTGGATGAAGGAAGTAGTATTTGTCAGGGAAAGACCTTTTCACGAAGATAATTTATTTGGAAATAAAGTAAATTAGGTGGCCGTGGGAAAAAAAGCGGGATAGAAGAGGGGACGGGAAAAGAGGCTTTTACTACAGGACTTTACGGAAAACCTGGGAGGGTCAGCACTTACCACGGAGGCTCGGCGGCTGCCGGAAGGTCAACTCGCTGGTATAAGCTCCCAGTCTGCCGCTTTAAGGTATGACCTTAGAGAAGAGAAACTTAAAGGACAGTTAAGGTGGCTGTGGTGGGCAAAGAGTTGCCGCAGCCCACTCGAGTGATGCCCAGTAAGGTGCCTGATTCCACTCTGCTAAAAATGGCTCCTAATGTGTTCAAAATGAGCCAGCCCAGCTGGGTGGGGAAAAAATAGTACCATATTTAGCGAACAGGAAGACTCTCAAGAGGGCCCCAGGATGTTGCTGGTAGCTTACACAGGCTAGAGATAAGTAAGAGCAGCCTGGCCCTAGGTGCCCATCAAAGGAGGAATGACTAAAAAAAAAAAAAACATAATGGTGACACACTGTGGTGTATCAGTCAGGGGTTAAGAAAAATGAAGCCAGCTGGCGGGTAGTGATACACTCAGGAGGCAGAAACCAGTGAATCTCGAGTTTGCGGCCAGCCTGGTCTAGTCTACAGCATGAGTTCCAGGACAACCAGGGCGACACAGAGAATAAACCTGCCACAAAAGGGAAAAAAGAAAGAAAAATGAAGTCATGTCTGTATGGAGCCGAGATGGATGGATGTGAAATAGGCCAGGTACAGAAGGAACCTGTATGGTTTTTCATACAGGTTTTCCATGTGGTTTGTAGAATTTAGAACCACAACTACAATCCCACACTTGAGAGACTGAAGCAGGGGGACTGAGGAGTTGAATTTGATATTAGCTTGGAAACATGTCTCAAATATCGCAAGGGGGTGTGGGGACGTGAGCCGAGCCGAAGTGGAGTATTGGGGTGTGGAGAGGAGAGCACTCTTAGTTTGTTGGGGGGGGGGCAAGCTGTTGCTACCTGCTACACTGGCCTCTGCAGAACGGTCAGTTCTTGGGGATCTTAAAGCTGCCTTCTGCTCTACCTTCTGTACTGTGGGGAGTTTGGGGTTTGTTACCTTAAGTCAAGGTCTCACTGTAGCCTAGGCTGACCATGAACTCGTGGCTATCCTGCCTTGGTGGCCTCCCCAATTGCTGGTATTATGGATTTGAGCCACTGGCATTTTCTGCCCTCACAGTTCCTGAGTGCAGCCCCACGCTTGCCTCTCTGGTGCATGTTTGCTTGTTTGTTGAATCTTTTCTTTTGAGACAGCCAATGCTTCACTATGTATGTAGTCCAGGCTGCCTTTGAAATCATGATCCTATGGCCTTGGAATTACAGGTGTGCACTACCAAGGTCCGGCTAATTGCAATGGTTTCTTCCCTCTCTTCCCCGCCCCCCCCCCATACCCTCCTCCTCCTCTCTTTTTGAGACAGGGTCTCACTGGGTTGCCCTGGCTGGCCTGGTACTTGCTATGAGGACTAGCCCAAAAGACTCAAATTCCTCTAACGGTCTCCCCAAATGCGCCTGAAATCCTAGCATTCTGAAACCTGAGGCAGGAGGATTGCCTCAAGACAGCCATTAGCCAGACATGCTGGGAAAGGGGAAGAATATCATTCATCCACATCTGTAAGAATTCTCACCTTGTCTTCCTAACAGGTGACCCCGTCTCTGGTGTTCGCCGTTACTGTCGCCACAATTGGCTCTTTCCAGTTTGGCTACAACACCGGAGTCATCAATGCTCCTGAGACGGTGAGTGTCAAGTGTTCTTTAGGATTGTGAGTTTAAGATGCCTGGCTGAGATGGGGGAGGGCAAACACCGTGGAAGAAGCCTGAGCCATGCTGCTTGCTTCTCGAGCTCTAGCCGCTTGCCCTCTCACCGAGTCGTGATCCACCCGTTTCCTATATTATTCCTTGGGGATTGCTAAAACCGTGGGAAGGCTGTGACTGGGTGGGTGCACTGTTGGACACTTGTGCTGCCACCTACTGGGTGTTTAGGGCACTGCTCCAGAATTGTCTTGCAAAGCCTGTGCCTTCCATCCTCTGAGGGAGGAAGTCGCCGCTGGGGATTTGTCTCCTATTCTCATCCAGATGTAACGGGCTGCCCTCCCACTGTGCATTTTATCATGCAGATCATAAAGGACTTTCTCAACTACACTTTGGAAGAGAGGTCAGAAGACCCACCAAGTGAGGTGCTGCTGACAACCCTCTGGTCCCTGTGTGTGGCCATCTTCTCCGTTGGCGGCATGATTGGCTCTTTTTCTGTTGGACTCTTTGTCAACCGCTTTGGCAGGTACTGATCGGACACTGGGCAAGAATTAGGCCTGTACTGTTTAGACTGAAGATAAGCGGAGAGCCTTGGAGCAGGGAGATGATATGACAGGCGTGCTAATTCATGCTCCAGGAAGCTCCACCCCCTGGCCTGGACTACGGCTGCCCTTGGAGGGCCACTGCCTGTGAAGCTCCAGCTGGTCTGTCTGGAGATCTGCTATGTGAGCACTTGGCCTCTCAAGTTCTGCTCTAATAGGGTCAGCTATGGTGTTTACTTGAACCCCTTTAAGGTTAGAGGTTACTTTTTCCCCTTGAGGCAGGGTCACTGACTATGTAGACCAGGCTGGCTTCAAACTCAAGGTCCAGCCACCTCCTTCTGCTTCCTGGGTGCCATAACACCCAGCCAAAAGTTAATTTTCATTACTGAATGGTTTTGGAGTATCTTGGAAGTCTTGATATTTTATAAAATTAGTATTTTTCTAATCCTTGACGTGTGGAAATGGCTAAATAATTGATCCCCCCACACACACAAGAGAAAATTGAATAAAATAATAAAATATCTTAAGAGGATTATACTTTAAGAGTTGAGTACAGGGGCAGGAGAGATGGCTCAGTGGTTAAGAGCACTGCCTGCTCTTCCAAAGGTCCTGAGTTAATTCCCGGCAACCACATGGTGGCTCACAACCATCTGTTAAAGAGGTCTGGTGCCCTCTTCTGGCCTGCAGATATGCACACAGAATATTGTATACATAATAAACAAATTTTTAAAAAAGAGTTGAGTACAAAAGAATCCATTAATAAACTAGATACACAGGCCCAGCACTCATGAAGCTTAGGTGGGACCATGGGTTGAGGCCAGCCCAGGAGCTGGTCTCATGGTCAACATGAGTTGACCTCTGACCTCCACAAAGCACATATTCCCTATGACACACATTTTTTTAAAAGTATTTATTTTTATGCATACAATATTCTGTCCGCATGTCTGCACACCAGAAGAGGACACCAGACCTCATTACAGATGGTTGTGAGCCACCATGTGGTTGCTGGGAATTGAACTCAGGACCTTTGGAAGAGCAGGCAGTGCTCTTAACCTCTGAGCCATCTCTCCAGCCCCTGACACACATCTTGTCACACACACACACACACACACAAATTTTGTCTTTAGATTTAAATTTTAGCTATTCTAGATATGCAAATTGAATTTAAGATAATTAGCAAAGCCATCTGTTGTTGGATGATGTTTAGTTGTGGTTTTTTGGGATTTTTTTTGAGGGGGGACAGGGTTTCTCTGTGTGTATAGCCTTGGCTGTCCTGGAACTTGATGGCCTCAAACTCAAAGAGATCACCTGCCTCTGCCTGCCAAGTGCTGGGATTGAATGGGATTGAAGGTATGCACCACCACCTAGTGTTTTTTTTTTTTTTTTCAATTTTTTTTTTTTTGTTGTTATTGTTGCTTGTCTTGTTTGTTTTTTCGAGACAGGGTTTCTCTGTAACTTTGGAGCCTGTCCTGGAACTTGCCCCAGCCTCCCTAGTGCTGGCATCAGTGTACCACCACCGCCCAGCTCATTTTGGTTTTTAATGGGGTCTCCTGATTAATAACCACTGTGGTTTTCTTCCATTATCCCAAGAACTGCATCAAGAGAGGAGGAGAATAATCTTCTTTTAAACTCTTACTGGTATTTGTGCACCTTGGCTGCGCATTTCGGGTCCTCTAAGGGAGCTTTTAAGACTCCCAGGGCTGTGTCACACTTGGGCCAGTTAAGTGGCCTCTGGAGACGGGGACCGTGTGTTAGCATTCTTCCCAGCTCCCTTTGCCATTCACTTGTCTATTTGGGTCATGGATCCCAGGCTCGCTGAGCACTGCAGTACTAGAAGGGCCGAAGCAGGTTAGGCTCCATTTATCTAGGGCTGCATAGTGAGACCCTGTCTCAAAGCCAGAGTCCCGGGCCTCTCAGCTGTAGGGGCCTTCCAGTGTTAATCTTTTATATCTTGTAGCTATCTCAGCGGCTTGGCCACCACTTAACACCTAAAGCTTTGGTGGCGCACGCCTTTAAGCCTTTAATCCCAGCACTTGGGAGACAGAGGCAGGCAGATCTCTATGAGTTCGAAACCAGCCTGGTCTACAAGAGCTAGTTCCAGGACAGGCTCCAAAGCCACAGAGAAACCCTGTCTCGAAAACCCACACACATAAAGGTTTAGTTTATTCCCTATCACTGATCAGTACTAGTTAGTCTAGCCCTTAACTACTTGATGCAGAGAGCTGAGACTAGCTACATTCTGAGAGTATTCTTTTCAGTGGAATGAAAGAACATTGTCCTACATATCCTACCACCATTGCACTATCAATTCTATGATGAATGTAATAAAAAGGGACCAGCCTGGTGGCTCAGCCTTTGCCAAGAAGCCTGATGGCCTGAGTTCAGTCCTTGGCATCCACATACAGGTGGAAAGAGAATCGATTCCTTCCATAATGTGTGCTGTGGCATACTGGCACACACACACAGTAATAAGATTTATTTATCTACTACACATACAGTGTTCTGTCTGCATGTGTGCCTGCCTGCCAGAAGAGGGCGCCAGATCTCATTACAGGTGGTTCTGAGCCTCCTTGTGTATGCTGGGAGTTGAACTCAGGCTCTCTGGAAGAGCAGTCAATGTTCTTAACCTCTGAGCCATCTCTCCAACCCCTAAACTTTATTCTTAAAAAAAGGAAAGAAAGGAACCATGGGGTGTAGCTCAGTGGTTCTCTCAAATATACAAGCCCACAGCAACAAATGCAAAGAGATTTATTTGTGCCTGCAGAGGCTACAGAGGAGCAAGGCCATGGGGAGAGGACACTGGAGCCGCTTTGCTGACTAATTATACTTTGTCTTTGGTCCACCGCACAGGCGCAATTCGATGCTTCTAGTCAACCTACTTGCCATCGCTGGTGGCTGCCTCATGGGCTTTGCCAAGATAGCCGAGTCAGTGGAGATGCTGATCCTGGGCCGCCTGGTTACCGGCATCTTCTGTGGACTGTGCACAGGCTTTGTGCCTATGTACATTGGAGAGGTGTCTCCCACCGCCCTGCGGGGTGCCTTTGGCACCCTAAACCAGCTGGGCATTGTTATCGGGATCCTGGTGGCTCAGGTACCTTGCAGCTTTCCATGTTTAGTGCGTGTTGACTCTGCTCTGGGAATGATGTGGGTGAGGCCCTCAGGGCCTGGCATGTATTCAGTTATGTTTTTATATGTATGTGTTTCAAATGCCATTACTATAGTTCATACAGCTAAAGATGCTGGCAGGGCTCAGAAAGGGAAAGAAACTATTTTTTTCTATGTATGGTTAAAAAAAAATGGATGATTTTTTTTTTTAATAGTGAATCTGTGGCCTGGGAAGTATGGTTGGGGTTCAGTATTCTCTTTGTCTGGTTTCTAGATCTTTGGTTTGGACTTCATCCTGGGCTCTGAAGAGCTGTGGCCTGGGCTGCTGGGCTTAACCATCATTCCCGCTATCATACAAAGCGCAGCCCTTCCATTTTGCCCCGAAAGCCCGAGATTCTTGCTCATTAACAAGAAGGAGGAAGACCATGCAAAGGAGAGTAAGTACTTTGACATCACCTCGGGAATTTGGCTTTGTGAGTGCTTCAGGGCGAGGGCATTGGATAGTTTGTTTGTCTGATAATTATTTATTTTTTATTTTTTGGGTTTTTTGAGACAGGGTTTCTCTGTAGATTTGGAACCTGTCCTGAAACTCCCTTTGTACACCAGGCTGGCCTCGAACTCACAGAGATCCGCCTGCCTCTGCCTCCCAAGTGCTGGGATTACAGGCGTGCGCCACCACCACCCTGCTGTCTGATAATTATTTATTTTTATGTGCACTGGTGTTTTTCCTGTGTAAGGGTATCCAGTCCTCTGGAATTGGAGTTACAGTTGTGAGCTGCAGTGTGTGTGCTAGGAATTAAACCCAGGTCCAGTGCTTTAACTGCTGAGCTACCTCTCCAGCCCTGCACTGGATGTTTTTGTCACCTTCCTTTCCTGCTTCTCCATGTGCACAGAAAGCTTTCTGATGACTGTCAGAGCCCAAGAACGAAGTGGGAAGACAAGCAAAGGTGGAGGCTGTAGGTGCATCCATCTGTGTGTTTCCTTGCCTGCTGAGTGACAGGAAACAAGGGGTGGTGGGGACACAGCCTATTTATTTATTTATTTATTTATTTATTTATTTATTTATTTATTTATTTATTGCCTCTTTCTCCCAGTCCTTCAGCGCTTGTGGGGCACCCAGGATGTGGCCCAGGAGATTCAGGAGATGAAAGATGAGAGTGTCCGGATGGCCCAGGAGAAGCGGGTCACCGTGCTGGAGCTCTTCAGGGCGCCCAACTACCGCCAGCCGCTCCTTATCTCCGTCATTCTCCAACTGTCTCAGCAGCTCTCTGGGATCAATGCCGTGAGTGTCCGCCATGACGTCAAAGGGGCCCAGCAATAGTTCCTGAAATGCCCTGATCTTGTTGGCAGGTTGGCATATGTCTGTAGAATGTAGTTACTCCAAAAGTTGGAACAGGACGGTCATTAATGCCCCCGAGTTTGAGGTCAGCCACTTCACACCAGTCCTGAAACATTACACATGATCGAGCGCACAGTCCTCGAGATGCCCCCCATTGTTCCCCCCTTGAGGAAATTGATTATTGCACTAGGATGGCTCCCCGTTCCCTCAATGAGCAGATTTTATCTGGGTATACTCTAACCCCAACTGCAGGGTGGGACTTCCTGAGTCTACCTTGCCAAGAGTGTTTTTTTTTTTTTTTTTTTTTTAAGATTTTATTTATTACATATACAATACAGTGTTCTGCCGCCATGTATGCCTGCATGCCAGAAGAGGGCACCAGATCTCATTTTAGATGGTTGTGAGCCACCATGTGGTTGCTGGGAATTGAACTCAGGACCCCTGGAAGAACAGTCAGTGTCCTTAACCTCTGAACTATCTCTCCAGCCCCCCCAAGAGTGTTTTGAAAGTAGCCTGGACTTGATTGTTAACGAGTAAAGCTAGCTGGGCGGTGTTAGCATGTACCCACCACCAGCACTCTGGAGGCAGAGGCAGGCAGATCTCTTGAGTTCAAGGTCAGCCTGATCTACAGAGTGAGTTAGTTCCAGGACAGCCAGGGCTACATAGAAAGGCCTTGTCTCAAAAAGGAAAAACAACAGAAAAGGGAATCCAGTCTACAGTAGGCATAGAAATTACTCCACCAACCTATTTTTGGGCAAGCAACGTATCCCTCGTTTTGTTTCTCGCCTTACAGAGTTAGGGATTAAATTTAGGACCTGTCGTCTAAGTGTTCTTTGCTGAGCTGTGTCGCCAGCCTTCAGGTTTTGTTGCTGTTATTTTATAGTTTTTTTCTTTTATATTTTTTTCTTTTGTTGCTGCTTTTCGAGACTTAATCTCACTGTATCGGTCTGGCTAGAACTCACAGGTTCTCCTGCCTCAGCTTCTTGAGTGCAGGCTGGGATTAAAGGTGTGTGCCCTCATGCCCTGCTTAATAACAGAAATGATGTGGAGGCAAAGGAGAGTGTGGTGGCACACACCACATCTAAATGTTATCCCTAGAGGGGACTGGGAATTGAGACAAACGAGGAACTAGGACTTACATCTTTAACATTTAGCGAAGTAGACATAAACTGGGTGGGCATGGTGGCTCGTTCCTGTGACCCCAGCACTGGAGAGGCAGAGGCTACAGAGGAAGGCGTCGTACACCCCACTCCCCACCAAAAAAAAAAGAAAAGAAAAGAAAGTAGTGGAACTAGACATTAGGAGAAAACAGTAGCTGGCCTGGATAACTGGGAGAGAGAGGTGCAGGACCCCAGTATTCCTGGGGTGCAATCCATGATGCAGTCTTTGTCTTCTTCTAGGTGTTCTATTACTCAACAGGAATCTTCAAGGATGCAGGTGTCCAGGAGCCCATCTATGCTACAATTGGAGCGGGCGTGGTTAATACTATCTTCACTGTAGTGTCTGTAAGTTGGGGTGGGAGGGACTGGGAAGAGAGGGATGGGGGGGCTGTGGGTGGTATATAAAATGAATAAAGATTTAAAATAACAAAGAAGAATGGGTGACAAGGATGGGTGAAACAAGAATCCTTCCTGCTAGGGGCTGGAGAGATGGCTCAGCGGTTAAGAGCATTGCCTGCTCTTCCAAATGTCCTGAGTTCAATTCCCAGCAACCACATGGTGGCTCACAACCATCTGTAATGAGGTCTGGTGCCCTCTTCTGACCTGCAGACATACACACAGACAGAACATTGTATACATAATAAATAAATAAATAAATAAATAAATAATCCTTCCTGCTAACATTCCAACATAGAGACTGCCTACCTTTCAGTGTCCTGCATTTAGTTAAATCACTCTTTTTTTTTTCTTTTTTCTTTTTTTTTGGTTTTTCGAGACAGGGTTTCTCTGTGGTTTTGGAGCCTGTCCTGGAACTAGCTCTTGTAGACCAGGCTGGTCCACTCTTTGTTTTTTAATTGCCCTGAGAAAAAAAATTCCCAGCATATATTGGAATGGATGAGAAAGGAGAGGTGTGGGAAGAATTAGGTACTGGAAATATGGGGTGAGGCACAGCGTGTGTCAAGTTGCAAATGCCTTGTCTTCCAGGTGTTCCTGGTTGAGCGGGCTGGGAGGCGAACCCTGCACATGATCGGCCTGGGAGGCATGGCTATCTGCTCCATCCTCATGACTACTTCCATGTTACTCAAGGTGAGTGCTCTTTGAATGGTGTTACAGAAGCTTTAATTGACTCTCTGTGGCAGCAGCCGAGGTCCTGGCCTTCCAGGTCATCAGTAGAGTCAAGTTGGAATTTTATTAAAGATGCATCTTCAGAGATTGGGAAACGAGTGTCTCTGTCCTTGTGTGCATGTGATAGGGCTTTTAGGGCGCATTTGTCTAATGTTTAGGAGAGGTCTTTTATAGCCAATGATGGCCATGAATTCCTAATCCTCCAATTACTTTCCATCACGTGGGTCTAGGGTCCTGGAGTCAGGTCCTCAGGCTTGGTGGCAAGCACCTGTGCCCACAGATCCATCTCACAGGCCCTGTCTGCTTTAATTCCTAACAGTCAGCTTGAAGGCCAGACATTGGCAGTAGTGCACACCTGTAAACCCAGTGTTGGCAAAGGCAGGAGGTCCTCCACAAGGTGTGGTGGTGCCTGCCGAGAATCCAGGCCTAGAGGCAGGTGGGTCTCTAAATTCAAGGCCAGCGTGGTCTGCAGATCAAGTTCCAGGACAGCCAGGGCTACCTAGAGAAACAGTATTTAGAAAAAAAAAACAAAAAGTAAAAATAAAAAAAATTGCAAAAGTCATCTTGTAGTTCCATTTTTACAGCTATTGAACTGATCTTGGTACAAAATGAGATGGAGCAGCTTGTATTCAGCGGCAGTAGGGTTTCGGACTCCCAAGCAGAGTGACTGTCAGCTTTATACAACAGATCCCAAAATGGGACCTACGCCGTGCTGTCTTTTTTTTAACCAGACTTTGCTGTGTTTCCTTCTCTTGCAGGATGAGTATGAAGCCATGAGCTTTGTCTGTATTGTGGCTATCCTGGTCTATGTGGCCTTCTTTGAAATTGGACCGGGCCCCATTCCCTGGTTTATTGTGGCTGAACTCTTTAGCCAGGGCCCCCGCCCAGCTGCCGTGGCTGTGGCTGGCTGTTCTAACTGGACCTCCAACTTCTTGGTTGGGATGCTCTTCCCGTCGGCTGCAGTAAGTAAATTTAAAATCAAACATTATCACAAACCAGCCTACCTAAGCCAACACACTTAGGATGCACCTTAGTAGTAGACGCTCTGGGGCAGATTGCATGTCAAGAGCTTTAAACCAGACTTTCCACAAGGAAACTGGAGAGGCAAGGGACGAGCCAGGCCTGGTTGGTACTGGCAATCCCAGCACTTGAAAGGCTGTGGCTGGCCTGGATATCACTCTGTAGACCAGGCTGGCCTTGAACTCTGAGATCTGCTCATTTCTGCCTCCTGAGCGCTGGGATTTAAGGCTTGTGTTGGGCCTGGAGAGATGGCTCACTGGCTGCTCTTCCAGAGGATCCAGGCTCTGTTATTCCCAGCACCCATAAGGTAGCTCATAACTGCCTATAAAGCCTGGCACACAGTGGTTCATAGACATACATACGGGCAAAACACCCATATACATAAGATAATAATTAGAAAAAAATAAAGTGTGCCACCACGTCTGGCCCTTCTGAAGATTTTGATCTTAGACATTTGACTGTAAGTTTTAAAATCCAGGTTTCTAGAAATACCCGTGGGAATAGAAAATGCTTTATGTAATAAATCAGAAGCAAAACAAAATCCTCCTCAGAAGGTGTTTGGAAGCATCTAGTTTGAGTGAGTGACTATAAAAAAGAAGGATACAGGGCTGGAGAGATATGGCTCAGAGGTTAAGAGAGAGCACTGACTGTTCTTTCAGAGGTCCTGAGTTCAATACCCAGCAGCCACATGGTGGCTCACAGCCATCCTTAATGAGAGCTGGTTCCCTGTTCTGGCCTGTAAGCATACATGCAGGCAGAACACTGTGTATGCAATAAATGTTTTTAAAAATAATACAAAGAATTACAGCGAAACAGTGCCATATTAAGGGAAGCAATCTTGCCGATTCATTCAATATGGAAGTGCTGTAGTTGAAGGCCGGCTAGAAATGAGCCAGTCAGCTGCCAATGACCAACCTTCCTCCCCTGTCTCCTAGGCCGCCTTGGGAGCCTATGTTTTCATCATCTTCGCTGTTTTCCTCGCTATCTTCTTAGTCTTCACCTTCTTCAAAGTCCCTGAGACCAAAGGCAGGACTTTCGAGGACATTACCCGGGCCTTCGAGGGGCAGGCACAGGCTGGGAAAACCTCTGGTATAGAGATGAACAGCGTGCAGCCCGGCAAGGAGAGCCCTGCCAATGCCTGAGGCGGACCTCCTGCACCTCCCTCCAGTGCAGCAAACAACCTCCCCGAAAGCCGGGAGACCTCATCAGGATTAACCAGGACTGCTTCTGAACGCTGCTATGTGATCCTTTCTCAGCCCACACACTCACGAACACTCAGCTGCACCCACGGCTGGGGTTAGTCGGATCATCAATGGCTTTGTTAACTGTTACATTTCTTGGATATTTCTCTTGTAATCTGGAGAGATCGAGTGAACCTACCTTCGTGTCAGGAAGGAGTGGCTGCAGCTCCCCTTAGGTTTTAGGATCCCCTCACCTAGGGAGTAGGAATGGGGTGCAGCCTTGCCTCCCCCAACCTCAGCTTGCAGGGAAACAAAGATTTTCACTCCCAGTGTTGGGGGCCATGGGGATTTAAGCCCTCCTCACTTGACACAGCTCCACACAGCTAAGTAACTTGAGTTTTATTTATTTTATCTTCAGGTTTTATTGCATAAATATTTATTTTTTTAATGTAATTTTACCAAATAATGAAAGAGTAAGAAAATTAGGTTGGAGGGAGGTGTTTAAAGAGAGGTACTAGAGGAACGAAGGTTTGGTGCTGGAGGGTGAAGGCGCAACCTGAATGGAGGGCAGACATTACTAGTGGGCGCGCGAGCTGCCTCCGTCCTAGACAAAGTCTCTTCGAGGTTCTCTCAGAAGAGTGAGTGCCTGTAGGAAAAGGCTCACAGCTTCCTGTGAGCCTTTTAAGATTAGAGTTTTTATGTTGTGTTACTTGAAATCTCTGCTTCTTACAAAGGTGGGCTTTGTAGTTAGTGGTGTTGGTGGCCTTTGATTTTGCATGGAGTCCAGAGAAGGGAGGAGGGCTTGCAGGATGCTTCTCCTTCACCTGGGCCAGACACTTCCCTCCTGTCCTGATGAACTCACGGTTTCTTTTCCTGCGGTCACCCCCACCACCCAGCTGGTGAGCGAGCCATACAAATGAGAGAAACGTCATACAGTAGTTCTTGATAGGCATTTCTTAGTTCAGTGTTGTTTCTTAAGAGATTTTGATGTGTTGATTTTTGTTTTATTTTTGGTTTAAAGGGATTCATAGCAAATTTGAACTTTGTTACCTCAGCTCTGGGAGAGGGTTTTTCCTGAATGATTATTTTTGAGTACCGTGTTGCTCTGTGGTCATGGCATGCTTGTCTATGCCTGGTACACTCTCAGGCTCCCACGTCACCGTGTCCCTGTGATAACTGTGCTAAGTGCCCGAGGGGCCCTGACTCTGCTGGACACTGGAGGAGCAGTGGGATTGTGCAGTGTGGCCCACGCTTGAGGAGATGAATGTGTGTGCACCGTCACTTTGCTCTGGCTGGGAGGTACCTGTTTCCCGTTCCTGTCATTTTCTTTTTGCTAGACTCTATTCAAGCTCATCCCTGTGTACGTGAGCTGCGGGGCCTCTGCCAGGCGGAGTTCACACCAGGATTAGATTGCACTCCTCTGGCTCCCTGTTCTTGTTGGAGAGGGCTGCTTCCTTGAGGTTGGGGGTGGCAGGCTCAGCCTCCCTTCAGCTGGGAGGGGTGATGGGACTAGGGAAAGTGTGATGTCGGGACTCCTGAGGACCCAGTTGTGTGGAGAGGGAGACTTTCTTTAAAGGAGCTAGGAAACATGCACTGTAGTGTGTTGGGAAGAATGTCAAGATTCCCTCCTGCTGTGGGTCAGAGATCCCCCTCCACAGCCATCCCCTGGATCTCTACAGGGCTCACAAATGGAGACGGCCCTGATAGTCCTCCCCCCTTTTCCATCAGTCACTGGACCCCTCTGTCCCTCTTGGTGCTCACACATTCCAGACCCTTTAGGAAGCCCATGCATATAGCAGTATTTTCAGTACTCAGTTTCAGTACCTGTTCATGACTCCCTGTGGTCATTGAGACTTGGGATTAAAAACTCACAAAGCTACGAAGAGGGCCCTTGCTGGGGAAAGATGGCTCCTCAGCCTTTCCTCTTCTGCTCCTCCGTGAGTTGGCAGTAACACTGGGTGGAATGTTTCCATTTGACAATGGCCAGCTTGTAAATATTTCCATATATACTTTCTATTCATGTTACTGTAGTTTTTGTTTTGAAATAAAGATTCTGAATGTATGCCATGTCCACAAGCTTATTTTTTTCCCATGTGTTCATTTTTCCTGGGCTTCAAGCAATCTCTTGAGTCCTGGCTGTGGGGCTGGGAACATAGTGGGGAGAGTGTCCTGTGTGCACAGCCTCCTAGATTCATCCACCGCTGCACACAGCAGGTGCGGCAGTATGGACTTGTGATACCTGCTCTCCTGAGGCAGAGCTGGGGTGAACCCTCCAGACACAGATCACAGGGAAGGATAGCACTGCTTCCTATACACCGGTTACTAAAGAGGTCATTCTGTGTTGTTCTTGCCTCTCCCCAACTTTGCTCACAGTGTTTCTTTTCCTGAAGTTCACCCCATGCCTTTACAGAGGTCAGTGTGACCTCACTCTTCTGGGAGAGCCATAGGCAGCTAGTTCCCAGTCAGCCTGTGGTGGATTGCACTCCCGACCAGAGCAGAATTGCTGCCTTTCCCTTCGGTTTGCCATTTATTTCCAGTCCCTGGTCATAGCAAACACACCTAATGTACCTGTTTCCATTCCACAGCTTCACCTTAGTGCTAACGGGACTACAGATATTTGATTGGGTTTCTCTGAGTAGCTGTGCCTGCCCTTGGTGTAAAGATTAAAGGACTGTACCACGGCACAGAGGGTTTTTGTTACTACTGGTCTGGAATTCACTATGTCGACTAAGCTGGCCTCGAACCTGGCACACTTGGCTTTGAATGGTTCTCTAGATGAGAGGATGGTGCACCCCCCCCCCCCCTTCCTATCAGGAAGCTAGTGGCTAGCTGTCTAGCCCCGGTTTTCCTCTTTGCTTCCTTGCAATTTCTGAGCATGAATAGAGCCTTCCTGCAGGTGCCCCACTGTTTAACCCTTCCAGTTATCCATCACTCCACGACCAGGACCAGTGAATCATCATGAGTCTCAAAACCTGCTTAAGACAGGGACTTCCGTAGCCCAGGCTGGCCTGGAATTTGGTAAGTAACTGAGATGATCTTGAATTCCTTATCCTTCTAGCCCTGCCTCCCATGGGTAGAGATTCCAGGCATATACCACCATCAGCTCCTATCAGGTCTTTATTATTGAGAACATGAATCCAGAGGGTGCTGTTACCCCATATGTAGTTTTTTTTTCCTTTTTTTTTTTTTTTTTTTTTTGAGGGTGATAGGAAGGAATTGAACTCCCATCCTCTTTTTTTGTTTTTGTTTTTTTTCGAGACAGGGTTTCTCTGTGTAACTTTTGGAGCCTATCCTGGAACTCACTCTGTAGACCAGGCTGGCCTCGCCAGAGATCCACCTGCCTCTGCCTCCTGTGTGTGCTGGGATTAAAGGCGTGCACCACCACTGCCAGACTCTTCTTTGACTTTTTAATTTTGATACAGGTCTCACTAAATTGCCCATGCTGGCCTTGAACTTTGATCCTGCCTCAACTTCGTGAGTAGCTGTTATCGACTGCTGCTACCAGAAAGGGTTGAATCAGGAGGACTAGGGCAAGTTTGAGACTAGTCTGGGAATGTAGTAGCTTCCAGGCCTCAAAAACAGAAGAAAAGGAGAGAGGAGGGGAAAGGGAGGAAAGGAAGAAGGAACAATACCTCTTACTATTCTGCAGCCTCAGCATCGCCATAGTGGGTACCAAATTTAGGACAAGAAAAATCATTTCCAAAATACAGCACAAATCAAGAACAATACCTAGTTGGGCAGTGGTGGTGCATGCCTTTAATCCCAGCACTCAGGAGGCAGAGGCCAGTGAACTCTTGTGAGTTTGAGGCCAGCCTGATCTACAGGAAAACCCTCTCGAAGAAAGAAGAAAAAGAAAAAAAAAGAGGGACAATATTGTGAGAAAATTTTTTTTTTTTTTTGAAGAAGTCATTAATAATGTTGTTTTCCATCAGGGACACCTAATGTCTACCAATTAACTTCAAAAGTGGGGCAGTGGTGGTGCACTCCTTTAATCCCAGCTCTCTGTGAGTTCAAGGTTAGCCTGGTCTACAGAGTTAGTTCCAGGACAGGCTCCAAAGCTACAGAGAAACCCTGTCTCAAAAAACAAACAAAGAAAAAAATCAAAACAACTTTAGAATTGATAAACTAGACATTCATAGAAGTAAAAAGTTAGATAAAATAATATTTTGACAGCTGGGTATTAATGGTGCACGCCTTTAATCCCAGCACTGGGGCGCATGTCTTTGAGTTTGAGACCAGCCGGTCTACATAGTTCCATAAGAGCTAGGGCTACATAGAGAGATTCTTGTCTTGAAAACAAAAATACCTTCCTCCTAGTAATGGATGGGGCAGCTTTAAAAATAACATATATTTGGAAGAACTCTGGTAGTTGTTGCAGTGCTCGGAGATGAAGGCAAGTGTCCGGAGCCCCTGGACTGCACAGGAAGCCGCGTCTCAATACGCCAACACATACACACTCCACAGACACGCCCCAACCCACACCAAGACACAAATACACACACATCACCAAGCCCCCACATTTTACATATACATACCATACATACACATTTTAAGTTTTTACTATTTGACACATTCTCATGTAGCTCATGCTGGCCTCTGTTGGGGGATATTTGATTACACTGTGAACCCCGAGTTTGCATTCATGTTAATAAAATCAACCTTGGGTCAGGAGGCAGTTTTAGCAACTAGTTGACAGAAAGTAACCACAGAGCATCAGAGGGCATCTCTGATGGGTAGAGACTCAGGAAGTAGTCAGGTGGGTTTTGCGGTTTGGTGAAGCGGAAGCATGTGTCTTTCATGGACACTTGCCAGGACAAAGGGTTACCTAGTTGCTACTCAGTCCCTGAGCTCGCAGATTTTCACTCTAACCTCTGAGTCTCTAATCTTATTCATAATTAGAATTATAGACATTTAGTTAAAGCTACCATATACCTATAGCGGCAGCTAGCTACAGGGCAGGTGCCTGCAGGAGCGGGATTCTCCTCGGGCTGCGGTCTGAGCCCGTGGCTCTAGAGAAGCAGGCCGGTAACTGCTGAGTTGCCATTGCTGGCTGAGATATCAGGAGAGTAAGGCTCCAGCCACTGTTGAAGTTAAAACAAGCTTCAAATTTACTAGGTAGCCCAGGCTCACAACATCTACAAGGAAACATCTCTGTTATGCCAGATCACAGGGATCCCCCCATCCCGGAAAAGACCACCACGGTGACTGAATCCGGTATGTTAAGAATGGTTAAGAGCAGAGTGTCCAGCCCAGGCCCGGTAGGGTTTTTTTCATAGTAGAGGTTTTGGGGGGAGGACCCTGATTGGCTGACATTTGTCTAGGGGTATCTTAGCAAAAGGGAAATAGTTGAGTCACGGGCCCAGGGACATCTGGTGATCTTATCTAATCTTCTGTAGAGGTTGAAATGTCAGGTCCTTCCCTTTAGATATTGGCCCTCCCTGGGTGGTGTCAGCTTCTGGCTTTTCCTGGAACCCAGTACTACCAGCCAGTAACAGGACAGCAGTGTGGCCAACCTGTTCTGGGTCCCACAATCTGAGGATGGAAAGTCGACCCTATTGCATCCAGGTCCTGGAAGCATCTTGTTCACGCTAAACACTGGACCAGCACAGCGACTTTCCACTTTTTCATCGGCTCTGAGCAGACTGAGGGGAACATGTGCTTTTTCAGAACAAAGTAAGGGCATGAACAGCGTGGGAGCTTCGAGGACTTCGGGTCCAGCAATGTCAAAGGTAACACTGCTTACCTTAACTATATTACCCCGAATTGCAGAGATCCCAGGCCTGTCTCTCACGGTGCCGGTTGGGCGTCTCTGTACTCTCCTGGAGTTCTTGGGCACCATTGTTTCCTGGTTCTCCCCCAGGTCTAGAATTCTGATTTTGAAATTAAAGCTAAGCAAAGTCAGTTCGTAGAGGGCTGCAGCAAAACATGAGGGCTTGAGTTGAGTCCCTCGGTGTCCAAGCGATACCAGGTCCCCAGGGCTTGCCACCACTGCAGAGAGTGACCGAGGGACGCCAGGGTTGACCCTTTACCTGAACACACATGCACACAACAAACAAGCCATAAAAGTTCCTAACAAAAATATTCTGGCTCCCTGGACGGTGGTGGCGCCTGCCTTTAATCCCAGCACTTGGGAGGCAGAGGCAGGCAGATCTCTGAGTTCCAGGACAGCCAGGGCTATTTCCCATAGAAACACTGGTGTCGGAGTGGGGGGAAGTAAAAAAAAAAATCTGGCTCCAGGATGAATTTTTCACTTTTTTTTTAGCAGTTCTTTGCTATGATGTTGCTTTTCTGCAGCCTCTGCTTCTTCCAGAACAAGCCAGAGCAACGTTGTGAAACTACGTTACTTTTTTTCTTGAAGTTGATTTGGTATTTAGTGAACATTTTATTGTTATTGTTCATTTTATTTTGTTTTAAGATATGGCTGGCCTGGAACTAGCTGTGTAGATGACGATGGCTTAAGTCTCACAGAGCCCTGCCTGCCTCTGCCCCCCAAATATTCCGAGTGCACTGCCATGCCCAGCTTCTTAAGATTATTTTTAATATGGGGGCTGGAGACATGGCTCAGTGGTTAAGAGCACTCACTGGCTGCTCTTCCATAGGTCCCGAGTTCAATTCCCAGCAACCACATGGTGGCTCACAACCATCTGTAATGAGATCTGGCGCCCTTCTCTGGCGTGTGGGCATACATGGAGGCAGAATGTTGTATACATAATAAATAAATAAATCTTTGAAAAAAGATTATTTTTAATAATGATAATGTGCTTATTTCATTTATTTGATGATATATAGTTCTGCAAAGTAGTCATTTATTGTAATTTTAAAAAAATATTTATTTATTATGTATACAGTGTTCTGTCTGTGTGTATGTCTGCAGGCCAGAAGAAGGCACCAGACCTCATTACAGATGGTTGTGAGCCACCATGTAGTTGCCGGGAATTGAACTCAGGACCTTTAGAAGAGCAGTCAGTGCTCTTAACCACTGAGCCATCTCTCCAGCCCCCTTGTAATTTTTTATTTAGGGGATTATAACATAATTACATAATTTCCCTCCTTCCCTTTGGTCCCTCTAATCCCTCCCATGTATTTCACCCTCTGTTTCCTGTCAAATGCACAGCCAGCTGTTACATTTCTGTGTTTTATATACACACACACACATACACACACACACACACTCATACACAGAAATTTTTTGTTTCATTTGTTTTTTGTTTGTTTGTTTGTTTGTTTTTCCAGACAGGCTTTCTCTGTGTTGAAAGTTCTCTGTCCTAGCAGTTCTGTCTGCCTCTGCATCTGGAGTGGTGCTTCCCAAGAGCAGGCAGATCTGTGAGTTCGAGGCCAGCCTGGTCTACAAAGTGAGTTCCAGGACAGTCAGGGCTGCACAGAGTGGTCCTGTCTAGAAAAACAAAAAACAGTGCTTGCTGGTTTTAGGAAAAAAGCGGAAATTCAGCAGCTGAACAGAGCAGTAACAAAGGGGGTTTGCTGTGGTTGTGGGGTTATTACGATTACGTGTATTTGCACTGAGGAGTAGAGAGGGGTGCATGCCACTGCCTGTGGAGCTCAGAGGAAGCTGTGTGGAGCCTTTTCTCTCGACCCCGTGGATCTGAGAGACTGACTCCAGTCATTGGCCAAGCACCTCTGCCCACTGAGACTTCTTGCTGGCCCAGTCTTTGGGGTTTGTTGTTCTGAGACAGGGTCTCAGCATGCAGTCCTGATTAGTCTGAAACTGACTGTAAAATCAAGTAGGCCTTGAACTCCCTGACAATCCTCCCGTCAGCATCTGCTTCCCTAGTGACTACAGATGCTACTGTGCCTGCTCAGAGACTAAGATTAAAGACTCTTGTTCTTCTCAGCTAAAGCAACAGCAGAAGCCATAAAATATCACAGGAAAATGGGACAACCGCTCTTCTAATCTGGTACTACTGCGACGGCAGACGCTCAAAAGACTTGATGCTGTCTTTACTAGCTTTTTGTGGGTAGTTTTCTTTTTAGATTTATTTTCCTTAGCAGTTGTGTGTGTGTGTGCGCGCGCGCGTGCACACGTGTGAGCATGTGTGCCCAGCTAGGCCAGAGGCAGGACAGCCCCTGGAGCTGGAGCTGCGAGCAGTTCACTGTAAAGCCACTTGCCCTGTCTCTAGGAACAGAACTGGGTCCCTCCAGAGCGGCAGGAGCCACCTGTCCAGCCCCCAAGCAACCTAATTTTAGCTTTAATTCACTGTGTGTAATAAGTCACCTTAAAAACTTGTAAAAGTCACCCCAAAATTGGGAAAGTATGAATTTAACTTAAGGATATTCTTCCCTCACCCCCCACTCCTTTTTTTTTTTTTTTTGGTGGGTTCACATCAAGCTGATGTGAGAGAAAGCGAAAACTCATCCACAGGCCAGCCTGTCTTTCCCTACCCTGCTTTTCTTAGAAACTTGCTTTCTCTACTTCTTCTCCCAAAGCGAAGACTTTATGTCTTAGTGTTTTAAAACTTCAGTCTTCCTGAGTTTTCTAGCTTTGTCATTTCCTTCTGAACCCAAGAGAACGAGCATGCTGGATTGAGTTTGCCTGTACTGGACAGTACAGACCCCAAGCTCAGAAGCAGCACAGGCCTGGTCAGTTACTCCCAACATCTGGCTTCTTAGGGTGAAGGAAAAAAAAAAGGGTTCATTCTGCTTTGAATAAACCCTGAGTCTTCAGAAAACCCAGTGGTGCGCCCGGGAGAAAACAGGTCCGGGGGTGAACTACAAAGGGAAGGCAGACAGCTGCCAGACGGAGGAGGGGGAGGGGCCAGGCAGGAGGAGAAGAGAATTTGTTAACTAAAGAAGTCAGCTGGGGGTCCCACGACAGCTCGGGACTCAAGAATCAGTTGACTGAGGCTTTGAATAGGTCCCTTGGGGAGAGGCTGAAGCAAAGTCGAGGCAAACCTCAGCTGGGGAGGTTTCTCAAACCCTCTCACCTCCCCGGTAGTTGGTGTAATCTCTTCAACACTGGAAAAGGTAAAACCAAAGATTCTCACACCAAGGACTGAGAATGTGGATCCGTGGTAGAGCCCTGGATTTGATCACCACAACCCCCCTCCACCCCCCACCCCCCCGCCCTGGATTTGATCACCACAACCCCCCCCACCCCCACCCCCCCACCCCCCGCCCTGGATTTGATCACCACAACCCCCCCATCCCCCGCCACACACACAAATGCTAGAATCCGAGGAAAGACTTGAAGTGAAGTGGCTTCTGTCCTTAGGGCTTGTGGCAATGGGGGGCGGGGGGGGGAGGGGAGGACGGGACCACCTATCTCCGTTGATGCAAATGGTCACAAGAACTAAACGCAAGGACAGAAGATGAAGGATGAAAATTTNAGCAGAGGCTTCCTGCACGCTAGGCTGGTGGTCTACCCACTGGCTGACATCCTTAGTCCCATTTGGTATATATATTTTTAAAAAGATTTATTTTTTTATGTATATGAGTGATCTATGATGCCAGAAGGAGTCAGATCCTATAGATGGTTGTGAGTCACCATGCGGTTGCTGGGGATTGAGCTCAGGACTTCTAGGGAGAACAACCAGCGCTCTTAACCCTGAGTTCCAATATTTCTGGTTACCAAAACAGTCCTCTCCTTAGTTGAGTGGGAGCTATGGAACCTATTCTACTCACAGTGCTGTGGGGCACCCTGGTGAGTGGTCAGAACAGATGTTATGACTGACAAGAAGGATGTTTACTTGTGGTAGTTACTAGATGTCTCTTGCTTCTTCCATGTTTTTCTGTGCTGTTTGAGCTAAATCTACTAAGACTGACCAATAATTAGGTCATCTGTAATTAGTACAATCGGAGTCACATTTACTTAATTTCCTTCCTGTGTCGCAGAGAAACAATGTTGACACACAGCTACCCCAGGTGGGTGTACCTTTTGTCTTATCAATAAATTCAAATCTTTGCTGGTTATTCTCCTAGCCCACCCTCACCCTTACTCCAAACTCACGTCTGAAACCAAGCATCCTGTCGGTCTCAGTGCCCCTAACACTTGAAGGCCCCCAGAGCAGGTGGGGGAGAAGCTCAGGGAAGAGCCTTGGCCTAGAATCAGGAAGCCCCAGATTTAATCCCCAGTTTACACAAAACAAGAACTGTTGAGCCCCTGGTTCCTGTGGCTCTCGCTGAAGCTCGGCTGAGTGTGCTGTCAAGCGCTCCCTCATGGATTCCTGTTTCACAGGAAGAAAACCCACTCTCTTGGATCACGGTTAAGTGTTTGTTCTTCCAGAGAACGGGAGTTTGATTCCCGGCAGCCACGTCAGGTGGCTCACGACCACCTGTAACTTCATCTCCAGGGGACCTAAGGCCTCTGGCCTCCTCGGGGGCACATATTTGTGATTAAAAAAAAAATAAAACATTCTTGAAACATTCATTTCTTATTCATTGCTCCCCAATACCTGAGGATGCAACATGACCAGCTGACCTCCTGCTCCAGTTATGACATCATTCCAACCACTGTGGTATAATCCTCCCAAGCTGTAAAGCACCCCTCCCCCCAAATTTCCTGGGACTGGAGAAATTTTTCTATTCTTGCAGAAGATCCAGGTTCTGTTGCCAGTAACCATAACTGTTCCCAACTCTAGATCCAGAGAGTCCAACCCGATCTTCTCACCTCACCGGCACAAGGCTTGCAAGGAATGAACATACATTACTATAGGAAGGCAAAACTCATATACATAAAAAAAAATCTAAAAATTGTTTGATACCTTTTAAGAAAGGACAGGCTTGTCTGTATCCGCCAGTCTTCGTAAGGTCAAACATGCTGATTTCAAGCCTTAGAGTCTCCTGTCTCCAGTGTTGTCAAGCTATAGCAGAACCCAGCTGAACGCCGACCAGCAACCACAAACGTAAGAAAACCCAGCATGGTTCTGTAGGAGATGCCTACATTTGGAGAAGCCCAATGGTGCACGCCTATAATCCTAGACGTCCATTTGAAGGATGCCGGGCCGGCATACAATGACAGTTAATTGTCTCTCCCTGTCTACTGCCACACTAGTTCCAAAAGCCAAGATACAGGAAAAGCCTGGATGTTCCTCAACAAATGGATTTAAAGAAAACTGTGGTATGTATACACAATGAAGTACTTTTCATGTATATGGGATTTAGCTTGCATGCTTGTTTGTGTACCACATGTCAGTAGACCGCAGAAGGCAGAAAACATGCTGGAACCGAAGTTACAGGAGGTTGTGAGACGCCATGTGGGTGTTGGGAACTGAATCTGGGTCCCGTCAGTAAAGCCAGGGCTCTTAACCCTTAAACCATTTCTCCACTCTGTAGTAGGAGCTGTGGGCCATGTTCCTGCCGTCCCAGCTCCTGGTTGCCTGGCTAGCTTATGCCCCGAAATAACAACACACAAATTGTATTCTTTTAAACACTGTCTGGCCCATTAGTTTCAACTTCTTAACCCATTTCTAATAATCTATGTAGCACCACGAGGTGCGCTTACCAGGAAAGATTCAGCATGTCTGACCTGGTGGCTGGCTGCATCGCGTCTGCCCTGGAGAGAGTTGTATGGCGTCTGGCCCTGAGAGGAGCTTCATGACTTCTGAGCTCACTTCCTCTTCCTTCCAGCATTCTGTTCTATTTACTCCGCCTACCTAAATTCTAACCTATGAGGGCCAAGGCAGTTTATTTAACCAATGACCTTCCTCCATCACCAGTCTCTACTGTAGTTTTGTTAAGCTATAAATAATGCATTTTTTATATTTATTTATTATGTATACAATATTCTGTCTGCATGTATCCCTGCAGACCAGAAGAGGGCACCAGATCTCATTACAGATAGTTGTGAGCCACCATGTGGTTGCTGGGAATAGAACTCAGGACCTCTGGAAGAGCAGCCAGTGCTCTTAACCTCTGAGCCATTTCTCCAGCCCCTAAATAATGCATTTTTAAGGTATAAAGAAAACAATTCCACCTGTGTGCATGGTGGCACACAGCTTAAATCCTAGCCCTCAGGAGGCAGAGGCAGGCACACCTTTGTGAGTTCGAGGCCAGCCTGATCTACAGAGTGAGTTCCAGGCCAGGCTCCAAAGCTACAAAGAAACCTTGTCTAGGGGAGAGGTCAGTCACACCCAGACATGGTGGCACATGCTTTTAATACTAGCCTCGAGCAGAAGCAGGGGGGGGGGGGGGAAGACCTCTGTGGACATGAGGGCAGCCTGGTCTGCATGGAGGATTCCAGGACAACCAGGGCTACCTACATACTGAGAGCCTGCTTCAAAACAGATTTAAAAAAATGCTATTCCATTCATTCCTAGAGAAACGGACAGAATTGAAACCAAGTGAAATAAGGCAGGCTTATTTCAGACTCTCATGCGTGAAGAGGAATGGGCAATCTGTGTGCACACACATCCGTAAGAGATGTGGATGGGATGGAAGCTAAAGAGGGCGCCTTGGGGGAAGGGAAGCGGCAGGGTGAGGAGTGGGGATGGTGAAGGTGGTGCACAGGACAAGCAAACAAAACCCAGGGGGCGGGTTTCGAAACAGGGTTTCTCTGTAGCGTTGGAGCCTGTCCTGGAACTAGCTCTTGTAGACCAGGCTGGCCTCGAACTCACAGAGATACCCGCCTGCCCCTGCCTCCTGAGTGCTGGGATTAAAGGCATTTACTACCACCGCTGCCGCCAGGCCAAAATCCACTCTTTTAGCACACACCAGATCACGAATTTCTCTCCAACATTACCCATACTCACAAAAAACTACAAAGCTATTCCAGTGTGGCACTTCCTGCCAGGTAGATTTTCAGAGGAGCAATCAGTCGCAGGAGATTTAATGTTCAGTACTGGGCAAAATTCTACTGGCTAACCATCTGTCTTTTCTGGCTGTTGGCTAGTTTACATCTATTTGGTGTGTGTGCACGTGTACGTCGTCAGTGTGCACAGGTGAGAGCTGAGGGCAGCTCACATGTTTGTTCTCCCCGCTTACAGCATGTGAGTTCCAGGGATCCAGTGAGGATTGTCAGACTTGGCAAGGCCATTGCCACATTGGGCCAGCTCATCCCGGGCTGTGGCTTATTGTGACAGGGTCTCACTAAGTAGCCTTGGCTGGCCTCAAACTCAGTAGATCCAACCATGAGCACCATGTCACATGATAGGTTTTTTGCTTGTTTGTTTTAAAGACTAAGCCTGTGCAGTCTGGTTGGTCTTAAACTTTTAATTCTTCCACTCAGCCTCAAGTGTTGGCAACATAGATTTAAGGTCAACCGGGGCTACATGAGACCTTGCCTCACAGACCAAAAACCCCACTAGGTGAAAGCAAGACAGAGAGGCAAGCACTACAGAACAAGTTAGTGTTTTATTTTAGACTAGTCAAGCAGGCATTGGTTCATCATGGGACTGTCAAATATGAACATCTTTCTACAGATAGGAACACAGCAGTCAAACAAAGCACACTTGACAGGTAAATCTCCTAATTGCCAATACCAAAATCTTCCTTCAGCCAAAGCTTTTCTTTTATTGTGTTGAGACATCATCTCTGCGCCGCTTGAGCTTACTGTGTATCGGGCTAGCCTCAAACTCATTATCCTTTTTGTCTCATCCTCTAGAGCGGCCCTTTGTATCTGAATAAAGCTTTATTCTTTTGCTTCAGATTCTGCGTCATAAAGACACTCAAAGTTAGTTCAACCTCCTTCAGATTCCAGTTAGACCCCACCCCTTAAATCGACACACCACACACACCAAGACCCAAGCTTCTAAGGAAAAGACAAGCCAGGATTGGGGTGGGTGTGTGTGAATGTGGGGGCGGGGGAGGAGACAGGTCAGTGTCCCCTTTAGGTTAATCTTTAGGTTAATCTCCAGTCTTTAGGTTAATCTCCCGCACAACACTATAGAATGTTCTATAGCTCTAAGACAATGCATGACGAGAGGCTGCAGGGTACAGCGGTAGATGGTGGCCCAGCATGTTCAAGGACCTAGATTTGCTCTCTGGCACCAAAAGAATAAAAATAAAAATATATAAAAATCTTTGAAAGAGGGGCTGGAGAGGTGGCTCAGAGGTTAAGAGCACTGCCTGCTCTTCCAGAGGTCCTGAGTTCAATTCCCAGCAACCACATGGTGGCTCACAACCATCTGTACTGAGATCTGGCGCCCTCCTCTGGCGTGTGGGCATACATCGAGACAGAATGTTGTATACATAATAAATAAATAAATCTTTAAAAAAAAATCTTTGAAAGAAGCCTGGTATGGTAGTGACAGAGAGATCTCCGAGTTTGAGGCCAGTCCCATCTATAGAAAAGTTCCAGGATATCCAGGGCTCTATTCAGAGAAACCCTGTCTCAAGAAACCACACCAGTTTGAAATCTTTGAAATCCCCGAGAGAAGAAATTCAGCCACTGCCCTGACTTGATTTTTTTTTTTTTTTTTTTTTTGGTTTTTTTCGAGACAGGGTTTCTCTGTGGCTTTGGAGCCTGTCCTGGAACTAGCTCTTGTAGACCAGGCTGGTCTCGAACTCACAGAGATCCACCTGCCTCTGCCTCCCGAGTGCTGAGATTAAAGGCATGCGCCACCATCGCCCCACCACTGCCCTGACTTGAAACTGGGTTGTCCACTCCTCACACCTCCCCTGGCATATTCATAGAGTAGTTCAGGAGTAGCTCCAACCTTGTGGGGTGCTAAAATATGTATGGCCTTCCCCAGGGGCTTCCAAACTCGCCTCCACATCACAGGCAGGGAAGTTTTGCTGGTACTGCATGTAAGGCTGCAGAGAATCCTCCCCAAAGTTATGGAAGGGAGTGTTCCAAGACTGACTATTCCAAGCTTGAGAACACCAGGACTGAGTGGTCCAGGCCTGGTTGCTCCAATTTGGGTTGGTCCAGGCCTGGCTGCTCCATGTTGGATTGACCCAGGCCTGGTTGCTCCAAGTTGGGTTGGTCCGGGTCTGGCTGCTCCAAGTGTTGGTCCATGTCTGGCTGCCCCACACTGGAAGGCTTCCGGATGTGTTCAGATAGCCCTGGGGATAGCTGAAATTGAGGCTGGGATACTCCACAAATGCAGAACCCTTCTGGAAGAGGTGATTAATTCAATGAGTGAAAAAGAAATTTAAAGCCATAAGCCAAAAAAAAATATGAAAAAGATCACCATGGGGGCACATGCTCCAATCCCAGCAGTCCTGAGACAGGCAGGAGGATCCCAGACTGCCGGGGCTACGTGAGCCCATCTCAAAAAAAAGAAAAAAGATTACTGAAAAGCTTTTGCCACCCGATAAACCTCTCTGCCAATGCAATAATCCAAATCAGACCAAATCAAACCCAATTAGAAACAGACCAGGTTTAATGGATACTTGGCGGTCCCAGGTGACCTTCTAGGCCCTAAGAGAGGAGATGGGGAAGACCAGGAAACCACCTGTTTGTTCTCTGTGTGGCTGTGTAAATACCCTGTGGGAGAGGTCTTGAGCAGCTCTGAGGAGGGTTTGGTGGGCTTTCTCGGGATAGGGAGCTTGGGGTGGAGCTTCCATCTAAACACCCCAGGCTCTTTGGGTATGTGGGTGCCAGGGGCTGGGGTGATACTTCCAACCAAACAATCACCACTTGAGCACTTGAGCGGGGAGAGGGCATGGGAGGGGACTGACGGAAGACAGAGAGACACAACAGGACAGGGCTGAAAAGGAACAGCGGTGGTTCAAATCCACTGACTACTTTCCCGGGAAACGGGCGCGGGCTCTCAACACCCGCAGGTGGGCAGCCCACACATGGCGCTGACCCTTGCGGCAGGGAGTGGGTGGGGTGGGGTGGGGTGGGGTGGGGATGGCAAAAAGCAAAGTGTGTAAATCGTCCAGTTACCTGAGTCACGCTGTTGCCAGTCCTCGGCCATTGGTTGTTCCGCCATCGCTTACATTTCATTCTTTGGTTTTGGAACCAGGTTTTAACCTGCAGAAAGTAACAGGGCTTTTTAAAACTTAAGACATGCAGACAAGGGGCTGGAGAGATGGCTCAACGGTTAAGAGCATTGCCTGCTCTTCCAAAGGTCCTGAGATCAATTCCCAGCAACCATATGGTGGCTCACAACCACCTGTAATGAGGCCTGCAGGAAAAATACTGTATACATAATAAACAAACAAATATTTAAAAAAAAAAAAAAGACATGCAGACAAGAGCACTCCCAGAGGACGCAGGTTCAATTCCCAGCAGCATCCACATGGTGACTCCAGTCCCAGGGGACCTATGCCCTCTTCCGACCTCCAATGAGTACTGTACATACGATACCCAGACATACACACAGGCAAAACACCCGTATACATAGACATGCAGATGAGCCAGCTTCATAAATTCTAAAAATAATATTGTTTATTTTTTATTAGCACGGAGGGGGACACATAGAGATCAGGGGACAAATTTCAGTTTTTCTTTTCTTTTTCCTTTGGGGTAGGGGAATAGTACTAGGGATTGATCCCAGGGCCTCACATACACTACAGTTATCCACACGAACCCTATTAAGGCACGTGCCACCATCACCTTGAGCTTTTCTATGATTTTATTGAGAGAGTTTTGCTGAGCTCCAGGCTGGCCTGGCCTCCTGAGCCTTCTGTCTCCATCTTGGGTGCTGAGAGTTTGGCCGCACACTGCCTTCTCATTCATTTCATTTCAGTCTGTAACTTTACCATTAAAAGGCAGACAGCCAGGCAGTGGTGGCGCTCGCCACCACTCAGCACTCAGCACTCGGGAGGCAGAGGCCAGCGGATCTCTGTGAGTTCGAGGTCAACCTGGTCTACAGAGAGAGTGCCAGGACAGCTAGGGTTTGTTACACAGAGAAACCCTGTCTTGAAAAAAATCAGAAAGAATCTAGGTTGAACTTCTTCTCTACACTGTTCCAGTTTTAGTATATGTGCTGATGAAGAGATTACTTTATTTGGTTTTTCTTTTTTAAAACCAGCGGTTCACGGAGCCTCATTTGTTTCCCAAAGTGCCGTCGTGCCTGGTTCAAATTAAAATAATAAAATGTTGGGTGTGGTGAGGACTGCTTTAATCTGAGCACCGGGAGGCAGAGGCAGGCAGACCTGTGAGCGTGGTGCCATTTTGGTTTACACATTTAAGTTTCAGACCAGTCGGGGCTGCGTTGTGAGACTGTGACCTGGGAGCCGGTGGTGGCTGCAGGGAACGAAGTAGATGATAAAGTAACTGATGGGACTCAAGGGGACAACATATGAACCACGAGTCACACATAACTATATGGTTCCTAACATGAGAAAGGATAGCCCTCGGTTAGAGAGGCGTCCAGGTGTTAACTCCACCCATTGGCAAATCAGCCTCGTTCTCTTATATTATATTCCGGCGGGAAAGAACCAATCCTACCTGCTTATAGCTAAGGTTCAGAATGGCAGAGAGTTCTTGCATCTGCTGGAGGCTGAGGTACCTTTGCTTCTGAAACCTGTCCCTCAGCGCACACAGCTGCGTGTCAGAGAACACGGTCCGGATCTTCGGCTTCCTGGCGTGGACCTTGTCCTCCGCCTTATTCTCAGCGCCCTCTTCAGACTCAGGAGCGGGGAGCGTTGTGGGACTGTTAGGAGCATCGGAGCTGTCCTGAGGTGGTGGGTCCACAGAGAAAGGGCAAGGAGAGCCTGCTAGGAATAAACAGATAATTTGTTAATAAAATGTTTTCAGCCGGGCACCGTGGCGCACACCAGAGGCAGGCTGATCTGAGTTCCAGGCCATACCGGTCTACAAAGCAAGTTCCAGGCCAGATAGGGCTACAGAAAAAAAAAAAAAAAAAACCAACAACAACTCCCAGATACTATTTAGGTTTAACATATTTATTGTCAAAGTAGTCATCATCATAGCCCTAAATCTAAGTAAGAGTAAAGCCTAATTTCTCTCAGTCAGGACTGTGACCTACGTACAGTGTGAGCTCTGGCAGTGGGGAGGTAGCACACACTGGAAGCCTAACTGCTCCAGAAGCTGACATAGGCTGAGACCAGCCCCAGTTAAAAAAACAAATAAAAAAGCCGGGCGGTGGTGGTGCACGCCTTTAATCCCAGCACTCGGGGGAGCTGGAGAGATGGCTCAGTGGTTAAGAGCACTGTCAGCTCTTCCAAGGGATCTGGGTTCAATTCCCAGCACCTACATGGCAGCCCACAACAATTTGTAACTCCAGTTCCAGAGGATCCGACACCCTCACAGACAGAGAGACATGCAAGCAAAACACCAGTGCAGATAAAATAAGGAAATTAATTAATAAATAAATAGCAAAAGCACTTAGCAGTCAAGAGCCTAGCATACAGTCTCTGGGTTTTTGTTTTCCCTCTCGATTCTCCTACTTTTACCTTCTGAGTGCTGGTTTATAATCCCAGATATCAGATTTTTTTTTAAATATTTATTTATTTACTATGTATACAATATTCGGTTTGTGTGTATGTCTGCAGGCCAGAGGGCACCAGACCTCATTACAGATGGTTGTGAGCGACCATGTGGTTGCTGGGAATTGAACTCAGGACCTTTGGAAGAGCAGGCAGTACTCTTAACCACTGAGCCATCTCTCCAGCCCCCCAGATATCAGATTTTAATACATTTATCTCCCCCAGTTTTTTGCATGGTGCTGGGAGTCGAACCCTGTTGGGACCGTTCGTGCTCTACCACTGAATCAGTTCTAGTCTAGTCATATGACAAGAAACATACATGAACTAACGTATCAATGAACTAACATGCACACATGAAAATGTCATAAAGAAATCCATTGTACTAAATGTTATGGAAGGAAATTTCCAAGATTAAATAAAATCATTTACCATTACCAATGTGCAGCACTGGGTTTAGTCCCCAATACTAAAAAAAAAAAAAATTGGGTTAATTAGCATTTTAAAGTCTAGTTTCTTGAGTTCTCTATATATTTTGGAGATCAGACCTTTGTCTGTTGCGGGGTTGGTGAAGATCTTCTCCCAGTCAGTAGGTTGCCTTTTTGTCTTAGTGACAGTGTCCTTTGCTTTACAGAAGCCTTCTCAGCTTTAGTAGGTCCCATTTATTCAATGTTGCCCTTAGTGTCTGTGCTGCTGGGGTTATACTTAAGAAGCGATCTCCTGTGCCCATCTGTTGTAGGGTACTTCCCACAGGGAAGCACATATCTTAGTTAAAAGAGCCACCTTAGTGTTGGCAAGAGACTTGAACCTAGAGTGGCTCCCAGGAGCCCAAGGCGATGTCCCCAGTTAGTCCCTTGGGAAGCTGAGGATAGGGAACCTGAAATGACCCTATCCTATAGCATTACTGACGAATATCTTTCATATCACCATAGAACCTTCATCTGGTGATGGATGGAGATAGAGACAGAGACCCACACTGGAGCACTGGACTGAGCTCCCAAGGTCCCAATGAGAAGCAGATGGAGGGAGAACAAGAGCAAGGATGTCAGGACCACGGGAGGGGGGGGGTGCACCTACCCACTGAGACAGTGGGGCTGATCTATTGGGAGCTCACCAAGACCAGCTGGACTGTGACTGAAACAGCATGGGATAAAACCGGACTCTCTGATCATGGCGAACAATGAGGACTGATGAGAAGCCAAGGTCAATGGCAAGGGGTTTTGATCCTACTTCATGTTCTGGCTTGGTGGGAGCCTAGCCAGTTTGGATGTTCACCTTCCTAGACATGGACTGAGGGGAGAGGACCTTGGACTTTCCACAGGGCAGGGAACCGCGACAGCTCTTTGGATTGGAGAGGGAGGGGGAGAGGAGTGGGGGGAGGGGGAGAAAAGTGGGGGGAGGGGGAGGGAAATGGGAGGCTGGGAGGAGGCGGAAACTTTTTTTTCTTATTCTCAATAAAAAAAAAGGCAGAAAAAAAAAAAAAAAAGAAAAGAGGCCTCTTTCCAGATGGTACTGTGACTGTGGTTCCTTCTGCTGGCACAAAAGCCAGGCTAGTGGCGCACGCCTTTAATCCTTGCACTCGGAGACAGGTGGATCTCTGTGAGTTCGAGGTCAGCCTAGTCTACAGAGCAAGTTCCAGAACAGGCTCCAAAGCTACCAAAACAACAGAGAAACCCTATTTTGAAACCCTACCCCATCCCAAAACAAAAACAGTCAGCCATTTAAATTATCGATACGATAATTATCAATACGAGGGCAAAATTCCAATGAACAAATGACTTTGTTTCTCTTTTCCTTGACCCTCTAGGTCTTCAGCTGGGTTTTGCTTTTGTTTTTTTTAAAATGAAGTCCCCCACTGCTAGGTTTTTAGTTGTGTGCCACAAGGCCAAGCATTTTGTTGTTCTTCTGAGACAGAAGAACCCAGAACCACCACCCAGCTTTGCCCCAGCACTCCCTAGCTGTAGCACCCTGGGTGACGCGCTGCTCAGCTAGCTGCTCAACCCTGACTCCGCAGTCTAGCAGTGAAGCAAGCCCCTGGCAGTGCTGAAGCGTGCGCGGGCAGCCTGTTTCTATCGGGCTTCACGGTCGAGTTGAGGACGACGGACTACCGGTTTCTTCCTCACACAGGCCTCAAAGCAGTACTGGCGCTAGGGACATTCACCAAACACACATCTGGAATTTGCATGCAAAGGATGTCCCCCACCCCCACCCCTCCACCGGCTCATCCCCAACCCAGCACTCTGCCACAACAAAATCACCAACCAAATAACAAATATTAAACCCAATGCTCAGAAAAAAGGTGACAGTGGTCATTGGCCTGAGTGTGTTGTTGTAATAGAATCTGCATATACTACGCGCGCGTGCACACACACACACACACACACACACACACACACACACACTGTAGCAGTCCTGGGTTGAATCTGCCCAGACCTTAGCCCCAGCAGCTCAGTAGGAGGAACTGAGGTTTAGTTGGGGTGCTCACAAGTGCAAGGCTGCTAAGAGACACCCACATTCCCTCCCAAGGTTGAGAGAAAAGCCAACCACTTCTTCAGGAAAAAGAAGCCATTTGGATACACTACAAGCTAATTGTACACTGAAAACCGGGTACTCGTCATTGAGTTGGGATGTTATGTCTCCCAGCTGCCGAGAACACCACCCACAACACCTGATGCCCAGCACTGTTAAGATGAGAGATTCACCTTGCTAAATTATTGCAACACATTTGTCTCCAAAGAGCCTAAATAAGAGCCTCGAATTGCTGTCACTGGCAACACTTCAAAGAGGGGTGTCCAGAAGGTTGATAATAACACCTGATCATGGACTACAATTGGTAAAGAGGCGATAACCCTGCACCCCGTTTCTTCCTTCTCGTCCCCTCATTAATTCGGTTCTTGGGGGATTGAACTTACCGATCTCTTCTTGGAGTTTCTCAGCAACAGATACTTGAAAGCAAGAATTGTTCTCCTCAGGATCGTGAACTTCAGGCATTGGTGACAAGTCTCCATCATTCACTGCTTCTGCTTCGTCAGAACAAGGCAGACTGTGGAGACCAGGGGGATCCACATTCATGTCAGCCAGAAGTCAGTAGGGGAAAAAAAGAAAGAAAAAGAAAAAAAAAAAAAGAATCAGCCACTTTTTTTTTTTTTAAAAAAGACTTTTAACAAGGCTCAGACTCTAAGGCTCGATGTTGAAGGGGGAAAGATCTTAGAAACAAAAAATCAATACGTTCCGAGTAATATTATCAAGAGACCAGAAGGAAGCGAGCCTCAGTCTACCCAGCAAGAAAGCAAGAGACAAGCTCAGCCTCGGAGAAGGCCGACAGACAGTTCAAGGCTCCAAATTTAAAAGGTGGTAGATTCCAGTATCCTGGTTCACTCCTCCCCCTCAGATCCCTTTCCTCCGCCCACCCCCTCGCCTCCTGCCCCCTCCACCCCAGCACCCACGCCCCACCATCCCAGTGAATTCACAGTTAATACCACCTGCGAGGTTCACCAAGGACATTGTAATGCAAAGGAAGCTGCAGAGTGACCCAGACAGAGGCGGGAAGGGAAAAAAGAATGGGGCCACCTAATCTAGAGACACACACCAAAAAAAAAAAAAAAAAAAGGAAAGAAAGGAGAAAAAAGCTTTTGTGGCTTTACCATATTCCACCGTTAAACCATGGCTGCACCCCCATCCCTGGACGTCTCTAGTGGGGCTATGGCCTCTTCCATTCTCCCTGCAGACATCATAAAATACGCAGAACTTGTCCAAGTCCCTGTTTTAAAATGGCGGTCCTTTTTAGCTCTTTTTTAGAAAGAACTCTTGGCTCTGTTTTAGTTTTCATTTGGGGGGCAGGGGGAGATAGGCAAGTCTTGCTAGCCAAAATGCCATGCTGAAGCAAAAGTCTAAAGGAAGGACCTGTGACTCGCTGAGACTCTTGGGCTTCTGTGATTCGCTGAGACTCATGGGCTCCTTCCTCAGTAAGCAGGTTTGTACCTTTAACATGCCCAAGTTGGTTCTGCTTTTGAGACAGGGTCTTGCTAGCTCAGTGTTTCGCCTAGGCTGGCTTCAAACACACAGAGATCTGCTTGCCTCTGCCTCCCCCACTGCTGGGATTGGAAGTATGCCAGGCAGCCACAACTTGAGGATTTTTTTTTTAATACATTTGGGCGTTTTTGTTTTCTTTTGAGACAAGGTCTCACTGTAGCCTATGCTGACCTCAGATTTGTTGCAATCCTCCTGCCTCAGCCTCCTAAGAAACAGACTAAAGAATTTATTTTATCTTTTAATTTGGTTTTGGTTGTTTCTTTGAAACAGAGTTGCATGTAGCCCAGGCTGGCCGCACACTCACTATGTTTCTGATGCTGGCCTTGAACTCTGATCTTTCTCCCACCCCCAGTTCGAGGCTTGCAGAGCACTGTTGTGCTCACAGATAGTGTTATTTTATACAAGTGAGTGAGTATAGCTCTAGCCTCGCTTGTTAAGTCTGTTTCTTCTGTGTGTGTGGATAGAGAGGGAAGTACCTGTTGTGTGTTTAGGAGTTATTCAGAGAAAATGCTATATTCTCATAACTTTGACCATGTCAAGACTATCTGTCACAGTGGGTACTAGTTGAGATTCTATGTGAATTTTATAGTACAAAACACTAAGTGTGAATGACTTTCTTTTTTTGAGATTTTTTTTTAACTTTAGTAGGCAACATGATAAAATTAAAAGCAATCATTTTTTATTTCATTTGATCACTATTAAATATAAATTAATGTGGTTGGCTGACCTCCACACCCAGCTGGAAGAAGGTGGAAAAGGACATTGGAATTGTACCCTCTTCCCTCGGGGTCTTCAGATTTACTAGTTTAACGACATTCTCTTTCTTCTACCAACTTTTAGGGGTGAGGAAATTTTTAAAAAGAAATAATACTTTAGAATTTTGTGTGTATATATATTCTAAAAGTGTGTGTGCGCCGGGCAGTGGCACTCGGGAGGCAGAGGCAGGCAGAGCTCTGGGAGTTCGAGGCCAGCCTGGTGTACAAGAGCTAGTTCCAGGACAGGCACCAAAGCTACAGAGAAACCCTGTCTCGAAAAATAAATAAATAAATAAATAAATAAATAAATAAATAAATAAATAAAAATAAAAGCGTGTGTGTGTGTTCGAAGACAGGGTTTCTCTGCATATCCATGGCTATCCTTACTCTGTAGACCAGGCTGGCCTCACAGAGATCTGCCTCCCGAGTGAGTGCTGGGATTAAAGGCGTGTGCCACTGTGCCTGGTGGATGAGATATTAATATTTTAAAGAATAAACAGATGGACTACAAGCCCCAAAGCAGAAATGATCCAACAAGGGAAGTGCTGTTCCGCTTTGCACTGCTCACTGGGCTGAGAACAAGATGGCTCTGGTGTGATTTGTTCCACTAGGCACTGCATGAGCAGAATGTTCAGAATATTAATATTATGTATACAATATTCTGTCTGTGTGTATGTCTGCAGGCCAGAAGAGGGTACCAGACCTCATTACAGATGGTTGTGATCCACCATGTGGTTGCCGGGAATTGAACTCAGGACCTTTGGAAGAGCAGGCAATGCTCTTAACCACTGAGCCATCTCTCCAGCCCCTTATTTTAGTTTTTTGATACAGGGTTTCTTTGGGTGTCCTTGGTTGTCCTGGAACTCACTCTGTTTACCAGACTGACCTCAAACTCACAGAGATCTGCCTGCCTCTGCCTCCTGAGTGCTGGGCGTCACCACTGCCTGGTTCACAACACTTAAATTTTAAAATAACTACTTATTCTTTTGTGGGGGGGGGCAAGGAGCTGGCTGTGTAGCCTGACATCCTCTCATCATTGGACTATGGGGCCCTCTACCCACAGCTGCACACTCTGCAACCCCAAAAACTGACTTCTATTTATAAACAAGACAGTACTCGGTAAGGATAGGTGTGTCGGTGTGTCCCGAGGGAGCCAGGATTTCAGTAAACACCTCTTTGTCTTCTCTGACCTTCCTCTGGGAGGAGGTACTGAGAACTGGACTTTTCACGGTTGAAGCCGGTTCCTAGTTCCTGCCTCTGGGTCCATGGGGTCAAGGCTACCAAATCCTTGCCCTTACCCCAACATCCGCAAAGGCTTGGTGGGGGAAGCACAGCTCCTTGCAGAACGGGTCTTTGTATAGGGGCCTTCGATGAATCAGCCCCTAACCCCCATCCCTGTCCTTCCTGCCTCTTTGTGTCCAGGGTGAGAGTCTCTGGGTGGAAGACCCAAGAGACAAAGGAGGCTGGCATCAAACGCCAGGCTGGCCACATTCCTTACCCAGGGGAGCAGTTTGAATAAGGTGGAGACTGTCTTGAAGCCTGACTTGGTTGGGACGGGCTGGGTGGGTGGAGGAGGGGTATGCTGAGTGAGGCCACAGAGTGGCAAAGCACAATCAAAACAGAAGCAAGAGATGAACTTAATGTTGTATGATCAGTACTGAAAAGGGGGTGGGATGCGCAGTGTCTGGGTCCACGCAGGTGGGGCAGAGGAGAGAAATCCAAAGCCTTGAGTCCTCCAGACGGGCTAGACGGCAGAAAAGAAATACTAAGAGATGGACCTCGGAAGGGAATTCCAGCAAGTTAACCATTTGAGGGAAAATTACAGATCCCGACCCTTCTGCTTTTAAAACCTCAGAAAAACGTTTTGTGGACCAGGGGATGCAGTGCAGTTGCTAGAGTACTTGGCCTTGCACACGTGAGGATCTGGGTTCGATCCAGAGCACTGTGTAACACTTTGGTACCAAGTCTGAATCCCTGTACTTCAAAGACAGGAGGATCAAGTCTCCATAGACAGCTCAGCAGGTGTATTTAGCTTCAGCTCTTCATCAAAGGCCATATCCCCATATCCTCCCCTGCAGCGCCCCCTCCCCAGGTAGAAGAGAATGTATTCCGACAGGTTGCATACTCACCCACTGCCACACAATATAAATAAATCAATAGTTATTTTATAAAAAAACATATCTGGATTCTACTGCTTTTTTACATTTTTTCCTTCTAAATGCCACCCCTTTTCATTGTTGGGTGAAAGTTGTTTTCAGTTTTCAGTTTTGTTTTTAGGATCTTTCTATGTAGCTCAGGCTAGACTGGGACTCATGATTCTCCTGCATCTTAAATGCTCTATTGTGCCTGTCTTTACTTCTCTTATATTGCTAATATTGTATCTGTTATCTATCTGTCTATCTATCAACTGTCGATCTGCCTCTCTGTTCGTTCATCCATCCATCCATCCATCCATCCATCCATCCATCCATCCACCCACCCACCCATCTATCCTATCTATCTATCTATCTATCTATCTATCTATCTATCTATCTATCTATCCCCTGCTGCCCCATCCTCCCCACCATCAGCCTGTTTTGTCTCATGTATCTCTGAACTCTAGAAAACGCTCTCACACCAACCATCAGCACCAACTTCTGTGTTAGAGACAGGTGCTAAGGACCAGGAATCTGTATTTCAGAGTTGTTGGATTTTTTTTTAATTGATTGATTGATTTATTAAGCATACAATGTACTGCTGGCAAGGAAGGCACCAGGTCTCATTACAGATGGTTGTATGGTTGTGAGCCACCATGTGGTTGCTGGGAAATTGCTGGGAATTGAACTCAGGACCTCTGGAAGAGCAGCCAGTGCTCTTACCCTCTGAGCCATCTCTCCAGCCCTTCAGAGTTTTTCTTAAAGCAGGATGTGGTGGCTCACATCTGAAACCTCAACCCTTGACAGAGAATCACAGCCAGGGTTTGGACTGAGAGATTCTGTCTCAACAAAAAGCGAGTTTCCCTTTGTAGACTCACAGCTAGCATGAAGAGGCCCAGGCTGGATACAACACACACCACAGACCATACAAGCTATCTTTGCATCTTTACTTGGTATTGAGAGCTGTTATTCTAGAACAAACAAACAAGGCATAAAAGTTGATACTTATCATATTATTAAAGAGAAGGGAGAACCGAGGCTTTGTATGCAAATCAAGTGGGAGCCACTCTTTCACACTTAAGAGACTTCTTTTGAACTTAGAGGGCCATTTTATTAGGTTTGAAAGAAAAACCATGGAGCCAGCAAGCTGTAAATCTTGGGAGCAGCTGGGAGGGGAGAGATAAGGAGTGGGACCGAAGTCAGGGGTGTCTGGGAAAGTGCACTGGATAAAAAAGAAAAAGGAAAACAGGCTTTTAAAATTCAAACATAGAAAATTGGTCAGAGTTAGCAGTAAAGATCTGCGTTGGAAGCTTCTTGTGTAGACCGTGGGGGCCTTGAACTCACAAGAGATCTGTTTGTCTGCTTCCGCCTCCTGAGCGCTAAGATGCTGGGATGAAATGCATGTGTCACCGTGCTCCACCAACTTAAATTTAAAAATTGCTTTTTCTTGTTATTTTTAAATTTGTGTGCACGTGTGTTTGTGTGTAGTATATGTGTGTGTGCACATGAGTGTGAGTATGTGTGTCTGCCTGGACAGGGGTACAGGGGAATTTGATTCTCTGGTTCTGAAGTTACAGTTGCTTGTAGCTACCCTTCGTGATCCTGGGAACTCCAGTCCTCTGCTGGCCCTGAACCCATGAGCCATCTCTTTGGTTCCCTTAAACATTCCCTTGAACAGGGTTTCTTTGTAACTTTTGGAGCCTGTCCTGAAACTAGCTCTTGTAGACCAGGCTGGCCTCGAACTCCCAGAGATCCGCCTGCCTCTGCCTCCCCAAGTGCTGGGATTAAAGGCGTGCGCCACCACTGCCACCACTGCCCGGCTAGGATTTTCCTCTTTAGGGTAGGCTGTCCTTGAATTCACAGGCTGCACCTGCCGCTGCCCCTGAGTGAGTGTAGGGATTTAGGGATTAAAGGCGTGTACTGCTACCTGGACACAGCCTCCCCCGCACCTCCCCCCCCCCCATTGAAATGCAATCTCAAGTATCCTCAGCCCTGCCTTAAACTCTCACCACTGCAAAGGATGACCTTGAACCTTTGAACCTCACACCTCTGCCCCTTGAATGCTGGAATTACAAGCATCTGCTGCGGTGGTGCAGCTGATTGAAAGGCCTATTTTAGGCAAGAAGTCTACCAAAGAACCCACATTTCCAGTACATTTTCTTTTTTAAAAAAAATATTTTATCTGGATGGAGGTGGGTGGTCCTTGGACTTCCCACAGGGCAGGGAACCCTGATTGCTCTTCGGGCTGTTGACGGAGGGGGACTTGATGGGAGAGGGGGAGGGAAATGGGAGGCAGTGGCAGGGGGGAGGCAGAAATCTTTAATAAATAAATAAATAAATAAAAGAAAAAATTATTTTATATATATGGATTTTTTAAAATTTTTTTATTGAAAAAAAAATTTCAGCCTCCTCCCCGCCTCCCGTTTTCCTCCCCGGCTCCCTTTTCCCTCCCCCTTCTTCCACTCCTCTCCCCCTCCCCCCACTCCCCTCCCCCTCCCTCTCCAGTCTGAAGGGCAGTCAGGGTTCCCTGCCCTGTGGAAAGTCCAAAGTCCTCCCCCCTCCATCCTGGTCTAGGAAGGTGAACATCCAAACTGGCTAGGCTACCACAAAGCCAGAACATGAAGTAGGATCAAAACCCAGTGCCATTGTCCTTGGCTTCTCAGCAGCCCTCATTGTCTGCCATATTCAGAGAGTCCGGTTTTATCCCATGCTTTTTCAGTCACAGTCCAGCTGGCCTTGGTGAGCTCACAATAGATCAGCCCCACTGTCTCCGTGGGTGGGTGCACCCCTAGTGGTCCTGACTTCTTTGCTCATATTCTCCCTCCTTCTGCTCCTCCTTGGGACATTGGGAGCTCAGTCCAGTGCTCCAGTGTAGGTCTCTGTCTCTATCTCCAACCATCTCCAGAAGAAGGTTCTATGGTGATATGCAAGATATTCATCAGTACGGCTATAGGATAGGGTCATTTCAGGTTCCCTGTCCTCAGCTGCCCCAGGAACTTATATATGGATGTTTTGCTTGCATGTTTGTCTGTGTACCACTCGGTGCCTGGTGCTTTCAGAGTCCACAGAGGGCTTCAGATCCCAAGAACTGCAGTTACCTCATGAGCCACAGCCATGTGGATGCTGGGACTCAAACCAGGTCCTTTGCAAGAGCAGCCAATGCTCTTAACCACTGTGATATCCCTCCAGCCCCAAGCCAATTTTTTTTCCCTTCTTTTTCATGTACTTATCTTTGGCTGGGCTCTAATTTGTGGGGTATCCTGTCTCTGCTCCCCGAGTGCTGGGAATGCAAGTATAGGCTGCAACCGACAGTTGCCTCCTTTTTTCTTTCGAGGTTCAGGAAGTTCTCTTAACTGTTGAGCCCTGAATGCTTGTCTCTTGAGCATTTTCTTGGTTCATTTCCATGACACAGTCTGGGCTTCGATCCTCCTCCCCAACCTCCCAATTTTTTAAAAAATTTTCTTCCTTCCTTCCTTCCTTCCTTCCTTTCCTTTTATTTTTCAAGACAGGGTTTCTCTGTAACTTTGGAGCCTGTCCTGGAACTAGCTCTTGTAGATCAGGCTGGCCTCCTACTCACAGAGATCCGCCTGCCTCTGCCTCCCGAGTGCTGGGATTAAAGGCAGGCGCCACCACTGCCTAGCCAACTTCCCAATTTTATAGTGCAGCGGCGCCTCTAACTCATGATCCTCCTGCCTCCACTTCCTAAATACTGGGATTACAGGCACACCCCCCACACACACATCCAGCCCATGCCTATAGAATCACCCCGGCCAGCGAATGGGGTGCCCCTCTTCCTCCACAGTCCCTTAGTGCTGGCCATTGCGCATTTCCTTGTGGATTTCTGTGTGCGCTTACACGCCCAGCTAAAACAATCCTTTCACGCTCGTTGTCGTGTACTGCTGCTTAAGTGGAGTCTTAAATCATCTGGGCGTCAGCATCACCCGAGAACGCAGAAATGCAGACTCTTACTTACCTCATACCTACTAAAGTGGAGCCAAGAAATTTGTCTTTGGAGAATTTCTAGCTGCTACCTGTGGTGCCGCAGGTTTGCAACCTGAGCATTTTGGTGGCCAAGGCGGGGAAAAAAAAAGCATCTGGGGTTCAATGCTAACCTCCTGAGCTTGAGGCCAGCCTGCTATATGTGAGCGCATCTCAGAAATATAAACAAAAATTGGGCTGGAGAGATGGCTCAGTGGTTATGAGCACTGGCTGCTTTTCTAGAGGACCCGGGTTCAATTCCCAGCACCCACATGGCAGCTCACAACTGTCTGTAACTCCAAAATTGGACATGCTCACTCTGACACCCTCACACAGACACACATGCAGGCAAAACACCACACCAACACACATGAAATAAAAAATAAATAAGCGAATAAGTTATTTTAGTTACTAGAACAAACAACAACAACAAAAAAGTGAGGGGGCTCGGGGGTGGAGAAGAAAGCAAGAAGGAAAGAAAGGAGAAAAGCAAAGAAAATCTAAAGACTGCCATGAAGAGACATAGGGCAAAGTACCGGGTAAGGGACTGAGGCACCACCACTGCTTCCGGTGGAGAGCAGTCTCGCTAAGATTGGGGTGGGTTGGGGTGTGGTGAAGAAGGGAGGATGAAGAGGGAGGGAGGGGCGGGAGGACGTGGAGGGGGGTATTGAGCGAAGAAGCCAATAGTGATAAGTATCCTTTGAGGGCCATGAGGACGCTTTGTTTCGGATGAGAGGAGAGTCAGAAAAAGGAGGAATTTTCTGTGGATCAGTCAGAAGTACTAATTTTTCATATCCCTGATCCACAGGACTGAGCCATATGATGGGAACAGTGGGACAAAGGTGCCCACAGTGAGCAGAATAGCAACCTGACTATCGGCACATTTAGGTCCATAGAAAATGGCGTTCCAAACAGCCTTCAATCAAGGGGATACCGTCCTCCACGTGCTGGCACGAAGCGGTGCAGAGAGGCCAAGCAGACTCCAGCAGCAGGGATCAACAGTGACCCTAACAGGAGATGGCGGGGGTCCTAGGGCAGTCTAAGCCATGTAGGTGCCGACAGGTGTTTTGCTTTCTTAAGACTGTGTCTATTTTTATTTATATATGAGTAGTTTGCCTGTATGTGTGTCTGTGCATCGTGTCACATGTGTGCCTGGTGCCAGAAAAAGGGTTCGCATTTCCTGGGACTGAGTTAGAGATAGTCATGAGTTGCCATGTGGGTGCTGGGATTTGAAACTGAGTTGTCTGGAAGAGCAGCCAGTGCTCTTAACCTCAATCATCCCTCCAGCCCCCACAGATAGCTTTAAATTGAGCCTTTGCTTGAATACTTGGTGTATTACTGTTGTTTTAGAAAGATTTTATCTGTCTGTCTATCTGTCTGTCTGTCTGTCTGTCTATTGTTTTCCAAGACAGGGTTTCTCTGTGTCACCCTGGCAGTTCTGGAACTCTCTCTGAAGATCAGATCGGCCTCAAACGCAGGGATCCACCTGCCTCTGCCTCCTGAGTGCTGGGATTAAAGACATACACCACCACTGCCAGAAAGAAAAGTTTATTTTTATTTATGTGTTTATATGTGTGCAATGTCCATCTGTGTACATGCCAGCTGTCTGTGGGCGCCCCCCTCTTCGGGTGGTAGGAACCCCCATCCTCTACAAGTTACAGCCAGCGCTCTAAACCACTTTACCATTTCTCCAGCCTCGTATGAATTGTTAAATACAGAAGTTTAGCTGGGCATGGTGGCTCATATCTGTGACCCCTGACCTTGTGACTTGGAAGAAAGGAAAGAAAAAAGAAAAGAAAAAATGAGAAGGAAAAAAAGAAAGAAAGAAAAGAAAAATGAGGAGTAACTAGCAAACAATCCCCTGGAAGGGCAGCTCTGACAGAATACTGATCTGTGGCCAAGAAGCACTTGCCTTGTGTGCACAAGTCCTTGGGACAATATCCAGCAAACCAACCTCCCTGCCCCCAGAGAGGGAGAGAAGTAATAGTACAACTGGGCATAGTGGCCTTCATGTATAATCTCAGTACTTGGGTGAGTGAGGCAGGAGGATTGCATGAGTTTAAAGCCAGCCTGGTCTACATAGTGAGTTTCAGAGCAATCTATACTAGGGAGTAGTACCTTAATAACAAGTAAAACTTGATTCAAAAAAACAATAAGGAGGTTGGGTGATGATGGTGCACGCCTTTAATCCCAGAACTCAGGAGGTAGAGGTAGGTGGATCTCTGTGAGTTCAAGACCAGCTTGGTCTATAGAGCGAGTTCCAGGACAGTCAAGGCTACAGAGAGAAACACTGACTTGGGGGGAGGGGGAGAAAGAAAAAAAAGGAAGGAAGAAAGAAAAAGAAAGGAGGGAGAAGGAGGAAGGAAAAGAGGAAGGAAGGAAGGAAGGAAGGAAGAAAAACGGCAGGCAAGCAGACAGACAGACAATAAATAGTAAGTATAGAATGGACAGATGGCTCAGTAGTTGAGAGTGGATACTGCTCTTGCCAACAGCTGGTGACTCCAGCTTCAGGGGTACCCAATGCCTCTGGCCTTCTCCTACACAGACCCACAAACATACACACTCATAATTCAAGCTCTAAGTGAGGGGCCTGGAGAGATTTGCTCCACAGTTAGAGGCTTACTGCCCTTCTGGCAGACCCAAGCTCAGGTTCCCGTCCCAGCAACCAGGTGACTTCACAGCTGCCTGGGATTCCAGCTGTGGGCTATCTGATGCCTTCTTCTGGTCTGCATAGGCAACAACGCGTATGTGCCTAGCCACACACATACACAAATAAACAAATACTGAAGATCTTAGTGAGTCCCAGCGTTTATAGACGCTCAACCTGCAGTGGAATGCTACGGACTTTCTCTATTCGAAGTGTTAGTGGCTGTCTCTAGCCGAGGTCCCATGCCTTGTTAACAAAAGCTTAATGAGTCCCAGTGATTGCCACCTTGTTCAGAACTTCAAGAGCACAGCCATGACACCAGAACTCAAAAGGCAGAAGGGGGGGGGGATCTCTAGGAATCTGAGCTCCCTCCCCCCCTCCCCCACATAGAGTGTCTCAGGGCAAAACGGCGCGATCCTGCCAAAAAAGAAAATTTCCACGGGTGCATGTTTCACAGTTTCTGTTGAAGGACACAGAGGCTAATTCCCTTTGCTTGCCGTCTCAGAAAGAGCTGCGAGTGTCTCTAGCCGGATCCAGAGGTTTCCAGCCTTCTGGGCACGTGCTGGGCACGTGGCAATCCTCTTTTGTTTCCGTGGGGGCTGAGTAGGTTACTCTCCCACCAAACAGTGGATAAGTGCAACCTTTCCTCCACGTTCCTGCTAGCCTGCATGGTCACCAAGTTTTCCTGAGACAGAATCCCTCTGTGTAGTCCTGGCTGTCTCTCCTAGAACTCAACATGGAGACCAAACTGACATCGAACGCACAGAGACCACCGGCCTCTACCTCCCAAGTGCTGGGATTAAAGGCGTGTGCCCCCACTGCCCGGGCTGGCTATTTTCTTTCCTTCTTTCTTTTCTTCTTGGTTGTTTCGAGACAGAGTTACTCCATGTAATAGCCTTGGCTGTCCAGGAACTGGCTTTGTAGACCAGGCTAGCCTCACAGAGATCTGCCTGCCTCTGCCTCCCCCCAGTGTAGGGATTAAAGGCGTGCGCCACCACCGCCCAGTTTTTTTTTCTTTTTTTTAAGTAATTAGTCACGCTGTGCATTTACATAGGTGTGGAGATTAGAGTTCAACTGTGAGAAGTTGGTTATCCTGTCTACCTTTACCTGGGTCCTGGGAATTGAACTCAGCCCAACAAGTGTCATTTTCTTTAGGAGCATTTACTTATTATTTATTTATTTATTTATTTATTAACCAGCCTCTGCCATAAAAGACCTTGTCTCAAAAAAAAAAAAATCATTCCCAATAACTCAAACACCAAAGAAGTCCTCAGGCCAGGGTGATGCCAATCTTTCAGGAGTTACTCCCTCTTTCCCACCCAGCCTTCCGGGCCTCTTTAACCTTAGGTAAAAATCAAAATTGGATGTTTTACTCAGTGCGTGTAGCCTCCAGGCCTGGGAGGAATAGCAAGGAGGGTCTACCACTACCAAACTTTGGGGAGCTTCAGACTGTTCTGGAATAGTCCGAGAGCAGAGGATTGCTCCCTACTTACTCTGCCCGCATTAGAGGAAGAACAGTTAGTTTTTCACCGGAGCTGAGTGAGGGTGAAGTGAGAATGTGGGGGGGTGGAGGGGTCATGAAAAAAAAATCTAGCACCAGTGTTCGGTCTTTATGCGGACTGAAGCTGTGGATCTAGTTAGGTGAGGTAGAATGAAATAGAAGATGGTGACTGTGATGACATTGTATCTAAATACACCCTTGGGCTGGTGGTGGAGGTTCAGTTGGGGGATCTCCCCGAGCTTTTTTTCATGACGCACCTGCAGATGGCGCACCTGCAGACAATTCTACCTCTTTCTCTACATACTTGGCAAAGCTCCCAAAGGGAGACTTGATATTATATTAACTACACAGAGCATTAGGTGGTTCCACTGTATTTTGTAAAAAATATTTATGTGCTCGGGAGGCAGAGGCAGGCGGATCTCTGTGAGTTCGAGACTAGCCTGGTCTACAGAGCTAGTTCCAGGATAGGCTCCAAAGCCACAGAGAAACCCTGTCTCGAAAAACAAAACAAAACAAAAAAAAAATTATGTGGCCAGGCGGTGGTGGCACAGGGCCTTTAATCCCAGCACTCGTGAGGCAGATTCAGGCAGATCTCTGTGAGTTCGAGACCAGCCTGGTCTACAAGAGCTAGTTCCAGGACAGGATCTAAAGCTACAGAGAAACCCTGTCTCAAAAAAATCCCCAAT
>NW_026068027.1:2341906-2423147 GCF_014885135.2 Alexandromys fortis
ACACACACACATATATACACATACATACATATATATTTATTTATGTTTATGGGTGTCTTGCCTGTATTCATTTCTGTGCACCGTGCATACAGTGCCTGTGGAGGCCAAAAGAGGGCACTGTGCCCTCTGGAAAGAGTTACTGATGGTTGCAAGCTGCCCCATGGGTGCTGGGAACCAACCTGGCTCCTCTGAAAGAGCAGTCAGTACTCTGGCTGAGGGGTCTCTCCAGCTCCACTGTATTATTTTCACGGGGTATGTAACTAAGCCCTCTAACCAGCCTGGATAGATCTGGAACTCACAGCACTTCTCCTTCTGGTCAAAATGTCTCCTCCAGAAATCTCGGGCTCCCAGCTCCCTTTCTCTAACATGACTCCAGCTGCTTCATGCTGTCTCTTTGGCTCTGCTGCAGGCTCATGAGAAGCTGTGTGCAACACCCATCCCTTTAGTGTTATTAGAATAGAAAAGCTACCACGTGAGTATGTAAAGACCTACTATTCCAGTTGGGCTGTCAATCACTAGATCAAGGGACCGGCAGCCCTTACAAATGCAGGCTCATTTTAAGGCACTCTAGAGAGACAGGCTAAGAATTAGTCCTTTAATTAGATACCGTACTTTCTCTTCCTACCACAGAGATCCTGCCTGTCCTATAGTAGCTGATAGAGCCAAAACCAAGGTTGGCCAATTTTCTGATTTAGAAAACTATAATAAAGTATGTTTTTCCTGTTTTATGTTTTATTTATTTTTTTGACAGTTGTGTGTGTGTGTGTGTGTGTGTAACTGCCCTGACTGTCCTGGAACTGGCTTTGTAGACCAGGCTGGCCTTGGACTCAGAGATCCACCTGTCTCTGCCTTCTGAGTACTGGGATTAAAGATGTGTGCCACCATCACCTGCCTCTTCCTTTTCCTTCCTTCCTTCCTTCCTTCCTTCCTTCCTTCCTTCCTTCCTTCCTTCTTTCCTTCCTTCTTTCCTTTCTCTTTCTCTCTTTCTTTTTTTGAGACTCAGTGTTTAGAGCTCTCCAGAGGACCTTGTTCAATTCCCAGCACACACATGGCAGGTCACAATCTATTATTCCAACCCCAGGGGAATCTGATGCCCTCTTCTGACCATTACAGGTACTGCATACATGCATTTCTTAGACATTGTAGGCAGAATACTCATACACATAAAATAAATAACTCTTAAAATTTGTATGGTCATTTCTTTATTGATTTTTTCCTTACATAAAATATGCATTAAGAAAATCTACACACACGTGGGCTGGAGAGATGGCTCAGTGGTTAAGAGTACTGCCTGCTCTTCTAAAGGTCCTGAGTTCAATTCCTAGCAACCACATGGTGGCTCATAACCATCTATAATGAGATTTGGTGCCCTCTTCTGTCTTGAAGGCATGCTTGCAATCAGAATACTGTATACACAATAAATAAATCTTTAAAACAAATCTACACAAGGGTTAAAAATAATAGAAGTTTGCTTATACCCCTAGATCCAGTTCTAGGCCAGAGTTAAGGGTCTTTCTTATCCTTCTCGGAGCCCACTTACACATAGAATGTTTCACAGTACTGTTCTATAGTTGACACACACCAGGATACATTCACTCTGCCATCCCTGGCAGCATAGTGCAGCAGTTCCATTGTAATACCTTAACCTGTAAGCCCCACCTGCCCAAGGACCAGGTAACTTCCTGAGATGCTGGGAGTTGTAGTTCCTGTTTTTTGTTTTTTGTTTTTTTTGTTTTTTTTTTTTTTTTGACACAGGGTTTCTCTGTAGCTTTGGAGCCCATCCTGGAACTAGCTCTTGTAGACCAGGCTGGCCTTGAATACAGAGACCAGCCTTCCTCTGCCTCCCTTTTGAGTGCTGGGATTAAAGGCATGCTAAAGAAGTACTAACTTAATTTTTAGAAAATAACTACAGGGCTGGAGAGATGGCTCAGTGGTTAAGAGCACTGGCTGCTCCACCAGAGAGGTCCTGAGATCAATTCCCAGCAACCACATGGTGGCTCACAACCATCCGTAATGAGATCTGGTGCCCTCTTCTGGCCTGAAGGCATGCTTGCAGGCAGAATACTGTTATACATAATAATAAAGAAAAAAAAAAGAAAATAACTACAAAGACTCATGGGAGATTACTATGGCCAGATGGTTTTCCTGAATAGTTCTGACCAAAGTCCATCTTGCTTGAATGATCTCTGAGTTCAAGGCCAGCCTGGTCTAAAAGAGATAGTTTCAGGACATGCACCAAAAGCTACAGAGAAACCCTGCCTTGAAAAACAAACAAACATCCCCCCCCCCAAAAAAAAAAATGAAAATTATGCCCTGGCAATACTGAAGCAGGGCAGCCCATGTATGGTGGTTCTGTTGAACTTCTCCATACTGGGTTTCATGGTCTGACGACTGACCAGGTCTCTTCAAGAGGGCGCCAGATCTCATTACAGATGGTTGTGAGTCACCAGGTAGTTTCTGGAAAATTGAACTCAGGACCTTTGGAAAAGCAGGCAGTGCTCTTAACCGCTGAGCCATCTCTTAGTATTTATTATTTAAATACAGCTTGCTTCAAATTAGGCTCAAAATGGTGGAGCTGGATTTTCTTTTGTGAATCTCAGGATTAACACCAGCATTTGGAAACAGCTGGGACACCCCAGACCTTGGGTCAAAGAACAAACAAAAAATGATGCAATCAAAATCTGGAAAAGAAGGCTGGAGAAATGGCTCAGTGGTTAAGAGCACTGGCTGCTCTACCAGGTCCTGTGATCAATTCCCAGCAACCACATGGTGGCTCACAACCATCCGTAATGAGATCTGGTGTCCTCTTCTGACCTGCAGGCATACATGCAGGTAAAACACTGTATACATAATAAAAAAATAAGTTGATAAATAAATAAATCAAAATAATAAAAAAAAATTGGAAAAAGGATGCGGGCGTTGGTGACACCCATGCAGTACTCAGGAGGTGGAAGCAGCCGATTTCCACAGTAGAGAGGCCAGGCCGGTCAACAGTTGAGTTCCGGGACAGCCGGGACTGCACAGACAAATCCTAGTATGAAAAAAAAAAACACACACACACAAGGAGAAAAACTGGAGAACAATTTCTACTGAAGAACAAGAGACCCATCCTAAAGTAAAACTTTGGAGACATCTCCACAGGGTAGCTTTGAATTTGGGCAATCCTCCCGCCTCTGCTTCTTGAGTACAAAAGTTACAAAAGTGTAACCATGACATCTGACTGTTAAAATGCATTTTGGAAAAAAAATCAATGACATGGGCTAAAGTGTAGCTCAGGGGTAGAAAGCGCCTTATGACGTCCTGCGGTTCAATCCTTAGCATTCTCTCTACATCCCAAAAGTTAAAAAGCTAAGGATGTTTCTTACTAAGAAAAGAAAAGGTACAAGAATAAGGACACTACCTATATTATTACTCTGGAATTCTGCCCCCTACACACACCCCATTTTTGTGACAGGACTTCTCTGTGTAGCCTGGCCTGGCTTGGAGCAGTCTATGTAGATCAGGCTGGCTTTGAGTTCACAGAGATCCTCTTACCCATGCCTCTATGCCCAGCCACACAGGGGTCTGAAACAAATAAGCACTCCACATAACATACAAATTGATAGAATATTATTCATGTTGTAATTACAAGCAGAAAGCTTTTGGAGTTGAGACAGGATAGTACCAAGTCAGACTCAGTCATTTGGGACTTGCTCCTTGGTGGTTAAATCACGTTATTTCCCAGCAGTTCAACGTCCATGTTTAGAGCAATGAATGCTGGGAAAGGCAGCCCCTAGGAATAGTCCGTCGGTTTGCTGAATTGGTAACTGGAGCAAAGTGATAGCTTAATCTTCACCAAATGAGGCCAGGGTCAAAATTTCTTTCTTCTCCCCCCTCTCCCCAGACAGAGTTTCTCTGTAGCTTTGGAGTCTGTCCTGAAACTCGCTTTATAGACAAGGCTGGCTTCGAACTCAAGAGATCCGCCTGCCTCTGCCTTCCGAGAGCTGGGATTAAAGGCGTGCGCCACCATTGCCCACCCTTCAGCTTAATGTTACTTTTGTGTAAATTAATGATTCCCAAGTACGCTCACTGGTCTGTATGACCTCAGTCATGAATTCATTCCTTCAGCCACTTCCTCGTCCCTCGGGTCGGCCACGTCCTCGTCCCTCGGGTTGGCCGTGTCCTCGTCCCTCAGGTCAGCTGTGTCCTCGTCCTTTGGGTCGTCCGTGTCCTCGTCCCTCAGGTCTACACAGCACTTCACTCCAGCTGTTTCTTCTGTTCTTCTGCTTCGCCATCTCTTCCTTGTATTTCTTCTTCTTTTCACGAAACCAAAGGTAGACCTGAGAAAAATGAGATTAACAGAGGAAAAAGGAGAGTGGTCTCTGTGAGCTACTTCCGTGTTATTACAACCAAGCAAAGCATGCTAGAGAAAGGAGGGAAAGAGCTGTTGGCTCCTGGTTTCAGAGTGTCCCACCCCTGGTCACTCTTCCCATTACTGGGGCCTGGGATGAGCGTCACCATCTTGGAAATGGGAATACATGGACCACAAGACTGGTCACCTTGTGGTGGACAGTAGACAGAGAAAGCAATACAAAAAGGCACCAGACACATAACCCTTCTTCCTTTAAGAGTCTTGAGGGCTTAATTGATTAGGTTAGAACCCCCAGGATCGAGTCACTATCCAACTGAACCTAGAAGACATGAATCAGGGCGTGGGCTGGACATTTCTTTCATTCTTAATTTAAATCCCTGGGAGCTGAAAAGATGGCTCAGCAGTTAAGAGCACTTTCTGCCCATCCGGAGGTCCTGAGTTCAGTTCCCAGCACCCATCTGGCATCTCAGAACCATTTATAGTGGGATCTGATGCAGACAGAACACTCATAATATAAAATACCTACATTAATAAAATGGATGACTAAAAACACAACAGCCTGGCAGTGGTGGTGCACACCTTTAATCCTAGCACTTGGGAGGCAGAGGCAGGCGGATCTCTGTGAGTTCAAGGCCAGCCTGCCCAACCTGCTTTACAGAGTGAGTTCCAGGATGGGCTCCAAAACTATAGAGAAACCCCATCTCAAAAAACCAGACCAACCAACCAAATGACAGTTAACAGCACCTATCGGAGAGTGACCTATCGGAAAAGGGAGAGGGCACTTACCTGCTTATCTGTCAAGCTAAATTCAAAGGACAGAGAAAAACAGTCTTGCACGGTGGGACCTTTTCTTAGTTTAAATTTTGCCCACAGAGTGTCCAGGAGCGGCTTGCTGACTGGCTTCTTGGGACTCATGCCTTCGTTTTCCTGCTGGGCTTGTTTTTTTGGTTTCCCTTTCAGCCTCTTTCTCTGTTCTCTGTTCCGTTTTGTTTTCCTCTGTCCTTTCTCTTTGCTCCTGCAGAATCGTTCCCATTGCTGTGGCAGGAGGTGTGTGACTTGTTTGCTTCTTTTCATGAGATCTGGAGGATAAAGACAAGCTGTGAGTAGGCCTTCAGATCATGGGAGCATCTTCCACATTACAATCTGTTTGGTTTTCAATGTGAGGGGGATTACAGCACTCTGGAGGCCGAGGCAGAAGGCTTTCAGGTTCCAGGACAGCCTGGGCTATGTAGAGAATCTGCTTCAAAAGTTTTATTATTATTATTACCATCATTTTTGGGTAAGGTTTGAATGTTTTCCCTTCTTGCCTCCATCTCTGAGTGCTGGGATCACAGGTGTGGCAGCAGCTGGGTACCCCCAGTGCTGAAGGTTGAGCTCAGGGCCTTGGGCCTGTCAGAGAAGTACTCTGCCAACAGAGCTAAATTCTCAACCCCAGGGCTGGAGAGATGGCTCAGCAGTTAGGAGTCCTGACTGCTCTTCCAGAGGTCCTGAGTTCAATTAAACAACTACATGGTGGCTCACAACCATCTGTAATGAGATCTGATGCTCTCTTCTGGCCTGCAAGGCAGAACACTGTATACTTAATAAATAAATAAACCTTTAAAAAAAAAACTTAAAAAAATTCTCAACCTGAAAAAAAAAATAGTTTTAAAATCATTTGTTTTGATTTCCCTTACTCCATTTAAGTTTTATTTATTCAGGCTGGAGAGATGGCTCAGTGGTTAAGAGCACTGACTGCTCTTCCAGAGGTCCTGAGTTTAATTCCCAGCAACCACATGGTGGCTCACAACCACCTATAATGAGATCTGGTATAAATAAATAAATCTTTTTAAAAAATCTTTATTCACTTTTATGGTGTTAATCTCACTGGTCAAGAATAAGAACACAGGGGCTGGAGAGATGGCTCAGCAGTTAAGATTGTTCTTTTTCCAGAGGTCCTTCCTGAGTTCAATTCCCAGCAACCACATGGTGGCTCACAACCACCTGTAATAAAATCTGGTGCCAACTTCTGGCGCAGAACATTGTACACATAATAAATAAATCTTTAAAAAAAGAATAAGAACACTACCAGAGTTTAAAGTCAAATTTGAAGCTAATTTTAATTGAATACTAGCCAGGTGAATGGCTCTGGCCAGTTCATATCCAGGTTCCCAGGAAATGGCCCCAAGTCACATTTTGCAGAGGCTTAAAAGGAAAACCCACAATTCAGGGCATTTCCTATCAGGTCCAATCAGGAGCAAGCATACATCCTGAATATGCACCTCCGGCCTACATCCAATCAGAGGCAAGGGTACATCCAGACATATTCTCCCATAAACAATAGCCTTTAGCATTTCAGGAACTGTCTGTCCTTGGGCAAGGGGCTTGCAGATCAGAGGCATTTGATTCATGGATCTCTTAGGCACAGTGATGAAAAGCTCAAATGTAACTTTGGCTCTCATAATGTGTTATTTGCCTTTCTGAGTTTACATGCACCATGTCAATGGAGTCCAGACAGGGTATTTGAGGAGCTCAAACTGGAGTGACAGAAGGCTATGAGCCTCCACGTGGGACTCAAACAATAGCCCCAAGTGCTCTTTCCAGCCCAGTTTAAAGTTCTATGCTTTTATTTACTGAGAAGTGGAGACTGGAGTGAGGATTAAAAGTTCAAGACATAGGACTACAGGACAGCTGTGTGAGACCTTGTTACAGAAAACCAAGGCAAACGAAAGAAGAAAGATGCAACCCGATGTGGTAGGTATCTGCTTCTAATCCTGGTACCCAAGAGGCTTGATGCAGCTGGAGGCATCATCAGGCCTGACTTTAAACAGGTCTACATAGTGATACCTTTCTACAGAAAAAGGAGGAGGCAGAGGAAACTATTTACAGTTTGGCTAGTGGGAGAACAGGGTTCTGAATTCTGGGTTCAGTCCCGGGTACTACCCAAACTATTTTTAATTTTTCCTAGTGTTTACTTTTGATTCAATTTTTACTTACTCCAACTTTTCGGTTTTGTGATCTTCTTGATGGCCAGAATTTTGGTCATGATGTGAGTATGCTTTCAGATCAGATCCTCTTAAGAGATTTAAAGGAAAAAAAAAGTCTTCAGAATTACTAGGTTTTAACAAAGCAAAGTCCTGAAAGAAAAAGTGTATTGTTACTGATGAAGCATATTTAAAGTACTTAGAAGAAATGAGTTTTCTGTTTCTTAGAACAGATTTGAAGAGATGGTTCAGCAGTTAAGAGCGCTGGCTGCTCTTCCAGAGAAGCTAGGTTCAGTTTGCAGTACCTACATGACAGCTCACAACCATCTGAAACTCCAGTCCTGGGGGTATGCTCCCTCATAAGTGGTACACAACCATACAGACAAAAAAAGGAAAAACAGTAACAGAAATCACACACAATGAATTTTTGTTTTTGTTTTTTTTTGAGACAGGGGTTTTCCATGTAGTTCTGACTGTCCTGGAACTTGCTTTGTAGACCAGACTGGCCTTGAACTCACAGAGATCCACTTACCTCTGCCTCTCGAGTGCTGGGATTAAAGGTCTGTGCCGCAGGCCCAGCATAAATTTTTAAAAGAACATCTTAAAGAACATTTTTAGGAAAGAACATCTCTAACATTAAAGAGAAATTATTAAACTTGCTGGATTCCGAACTCACTCTGTAGATCAGGTTGGCCTTGAACTCACAGAAATTAGCTAGCCTTAGCCCCCTAGAGTGCTGGGAATTAAAAGCACGTGCCACGGCACCCAGCAAATTTTAAATTCTTAAGAGAATATAGAAAGACCCCAAAAGCAGAAGGAACACAGCTGGGGGGCATCACAGCTTCTGACTTCAAATTACACCACAGAGCTACAGTAACAGAGTGCTTGGGACTAGCAAATCTACGTAGCTGTGCACACCTAATTTTTGACCAAGGCATCAAAAACCTTATAATGGATCCCAGATCCTGCACAGCAAAGGAGGGTCTCAGAAAGTCGGCTGGCTCAGAAGTGGGTTTGAGCCAGGCGGTGGTGGCGCACACAGTTAATCCCAGCACTCGAAAGACAGAGGCAGACCTGATGATTTATATATATGTAGTGAGTTTCAGGACAGTCAGGGCTACACAGTGAGGGCCTGTCTCCAAAACAACCCCCCAAAATAAAAAGGAAAACAGATGACAGAGCCCGTAAAGTGACTCAGTGAATAAAACAGACTGTCTCACAAGACTGGTGAGCCGAGTTCTGTCCCCAAGGCCAAGGGTGGGTGAAAAGACACTTCCCAAAACTGTTCTCTGACCTCCACAGTTGTGCTAGCTTCCTGTGAGCGCGCAAATAGGAAGATATTTCTTTTAATAAGAAAACAAAGCAAAAACAAAACACCACCCTAGCTGGGTGTAATGGTTCACACCTTAATCCCAGTATCCCCCACCCCAGGCAGAGGATCTAGGTGAGTTTTAGATCAGTTTAGTATATAGTTCAAAACTACATCCAGGACGCTGGGCGGTGGTGGCACACGCCTTTAATCCCAGCACCCAGGAGGCAAAGACAGGCGGATCTCTGTGAGTTTGAGGCCCTCCTGGTCTACAGAGTGAGTTCCAGGACAGGCTCCAAAGCTACAGAGAAACCCCCGCTCAAAAACCCAAACCAACCAATCAAAAAACATTCAGGACTTACATAGGGAGACCCTGTCAAATAAATCAACAATTAATTAATTAAAGGAGAAATCCCTTTGACTTTTTTTTTTTTTTTTTTAGATTTTCGAGACAGGGTTTCTCTGCAGCTTTTGGTTCCTGTCCTGGAACTAGTTCTTGTAGACCAAGTTGGCCTCGAACTCACAGAGATCCGCCTGCCTCTGCCTCCCAAGTGCTGGGATTAAAGGCGTGCGCCACCATCACCCGGCTCTTTTTAAATTTGGTGCTGGTGATTTAGCCAAGAGTTTCACACAAGCTAAGCACACAGTGTATCAGACAGTAAAATTTCTGATTTTTTCTTTAAGTTGTCGAGATTGAGCCCAGAACCTTCTATATGGTAAGTAAGTGGTAAGTACTCTTCCTACCAAACCCCATCTTCAGTTCCCAGAAGGGACCTTATGTTACTAATTACACAATATCACTGAGCTCTGACTTACCAAGAAAAAGATTGTTTCAGCTCTGAGCAAAGATCAGAAGGCTCCCAAAGGACGTCCTGGTCTCTGGAGAGTAGCGAAGCCTTGTGCGACTGCACCGTCACAGTGCCGGCTGCCGGCTGTTTAGCTCTTCTTATAGAAGCCGCAGAAATTCAATTACAGAGGTCACACCTTAACGATGACGTATCTAATCCTACCAATCTCCAAAGGTCCCACCCCAAAAAACAGCAAGATCTCTCCGCCCACAGAATACCTTACAGTAGTATTTAATAGGTTATTTGTCGTTTGCTTGAGACCCGCCCTATTCTGCTGTTCCACGTGGCTTTAAACTGGTTTCAAGTGATCCATCAGCATCAACCTCTTGGCGACTGGGATAACTTGGTATGTGCTGCCAACCCCTAAACCAGCGATTCTCAACCTGTGGGTCGCGTCCCCTTCACAGGCGGCTCATATCGACATCCTGCTCACCAGATATTTACATTACCATTTATAACTGTAGCAAAATTACAGTTATGAAGTAGCAACTAAATAATTTATAGTGTGTCACTGCAACATGAGGGACTGTATTAAAGGGGTCAAGACATTAGAAAGATTGAGAACCATACTTGAAGGCTTTGAGGGCACTCAACCCGTAGGCAACCATAGCAACCACGCGGAGATTGACAAGAAAGAAAAGGTCCTTGGGAATGGCGGTGAATGATGACACCTGACACAAACAGAGAAATATCTGGAAGACAAAATCGGCAAAGCTTGGGGGAATGGGAAAATGGCAGATGGTAAGTGAGGGGTGGTTATGTTAGTGGAAGATTTGTGGGAAGGCCCCTCACGGTTCAGGAGCACAATGCTTGCCTAGCTTGGCATTGTTAGATCTGGGCTGTTGCAGGGTGTCATTTTCTAGTCAAGGACCGGGAAAGCCGAAAATGCGGTCGTGATGGAAGCCGGCTCATGAATGATGCTTGCAGTTTGGTGGGGATAGAAACTATTTCCTGATTAATTAAAACTTAAGGGCCGGTACGGTGGCATTCACTCACCTTTAGTTAAAACTTTTTATTACAAATATGTATGTATGTATCTGTCTATCATCTGTTTTGTGTGTGTGTATGCATGTAGACAGTTTATTTCTTCCCGATGAGTAACATAACAAGGGGCTGACAGAGTGACTTTCGAACAAGAAGGTGCAAGAATGGAATTAGTATTTCTGGCCTCCTCACTGACTCTGTTCCTGGCTGCTGTTATTTTATGTTTTATTGTCTTAAAAATGTTATGTTTAATACATTTATATAAATTGCATTTAGGACATGGTAATTTGGAGTTATCTTCCCAGAAAACCATTGGGAAAAGTGCTGTTGTACATCTGAGAAGCAAACCATAAACAGACAGTCACTGGCTGCGTGTCGGTTCCAGGCAGGAATGCTCTGTCACCTGGCTGGTGCTGGTGCTGGCAGAGGGGCACTGAGCGGTGTCCAGTAGTTTCTGAGAGCAAGGTGTCTAGCTGCTTCTTTTCTCATTTTTTCTTTTCTTTTTTTTTTTTTTCAAGACAGCGTTTCTCTGTGGCTTTGGAGCCTATCCTGGAACTAGCTCTTGTAGACCAGGCTGGCCTCGAACTCACAGAGATCCACCTGCCTCTGCCTCCTGAGTGCTGGGATTAAAGGCGTGCGCCACCACGGCCCGGCCTTTTCTCAGTTTTTCATTTTTTTATTTTTTGTTTCGAAACAGTTTTTCTGTGTAGCACTGGCTGTCCTGGAACTTGTTCTATGGACTAGGCTGGCTTCGAACTTGTTCTGTAGACCAGGCTGGCCACACTATCTCTTTCTTCACTTTTTAGTGTGAAATAAAGAACCACCCTCTGCTTATTTCTCAAGAGGAGCCTGTAGAACTCAGTCAGTTTCTGTCATCAGAGCCAGAGGTATTCTAGTTGCAACTTCCTCATCTTTGCTGGATCCTCAATGGCCCCTTTGTGATGTTCCACATGCTGGGGGAGGGGTGACGGACACAGAACAAGGACAATGATATCTGCACACATGGCCTGGAGGTGCTCTAACCTGAAGTTAATAGTGTAATTACCAGGGGTGACCATCACAAGCTCAGTAAGAAATGAATTGCCTTACCAGATCTCTCCCGATGGGATCTTGTAGTAAATATGACAGTATCTATGCAGAGGACCTGAATCAGGAGATCTGGCCCATTGAGACACACTTCAAGGAATGGAGAGACTTCCCATGGCCCTTCAAATGTTCTCCACAAGGTATGTTGTGGGAATCTGGCAGAGTCACTGGAGAATGAAACGGCTGTCTTCATTCTATCTAGGGTAAATATCAAGATGAATAGGTGCTTTCTAGAAGGACTTAGAGCCTGAAGAAATCATTGTGGAAAGCTGGGTGGTGGTGGCACACACCTTTAATCCCAGCACTCAGGAGGCAGATGCAGGTGGATCTTTTGAGTTTGAGGCCAGACTGGTCTACAAGAGCTAGTTCCAGGACAGGCTCCAAAGCTACAGAGAAACCCTGTCTCAAAAAAACAAAACAAAACAAAAAAAGAGAGAGAGAGAGAGAGAGAGAGAGAGAGAGAGAGAGAGAGAGAGAGAGAGAGAGAGAGAGAAAGAAATCATTGTGGAAAACAGTGATTGTTTTTGAGACAGGATTTCTTTGCGGCTTTGGCAGCTTTGGTCTTGAACTCACAGAGTCATCCCTCTCTGTCTCCCGAGTGCTGGGATTGAAGGCCTGTGTCACCGGCTAATGATTGTTTTTTGTTATCTATAGTGTTCTTTTTTAAATAATTTATTTCACTTTATTTTATATGCATTGGTGTGAAGGTGTCAGATCCCCTGGAACTGGAGTTACAGACAATTATGAGCTGCCATGTGTGTGCTGGGAATTGAACTTGGGTCCTCTGGAAGAGCAGCCAGTGCTCATAACCACTGAGCCCTCTCTCCAGCCCCTAGAGTGTTTTTCTGAAGGGGTTTTACAGACTGCATGACTTTGGTCATAAGGAAGTCCTGGCACACCTGGAGCATCTTGAATTTTTGGGTACTGCACATGGTGCACAGTAAGAACTAAACTGGCAAAAGTGTGATGTTTTCCTTCAGAAAACACATAGATTAGATCAGGGGCTTTGGTATGAGGAACTAGTTTTACCCACAAAACAGGTGTTGTGTGATATTTTGATTGTGTTTTGACAAAGCTTGCCTGGAGGCACAGGGCAGAGCTAGCTAATAGCTGACCACAGAGGTTTGGAGAATTGTAGAGAAAGAAGACAGGAGGTAGTAAGGCAGGGCTGAGAGAGGATCTTGGCTCTTTCGGATGGAGGAGATGAAGAGGTAGGAAGCCTCTGGCGGCTGCTCTGTTTTCTGATCTTTCAGGTTCTTACCCCAATATTTGACAGCTGATTTCGTATTGGTAAAGATTAATGAGATTAACACTTCCCTTAACAACTTTTGTGTAACGATCAGTTAAGTGTATTTTTGCACAGCAGTTCAAGGCTCAGTTCCTACAGACTGTTCCTCCCTGCTGCCAGAGATTCTAAACGACGTTCTGGAGCGACCCTCTTCCTTCGACTGACCTGTGTTGCACGGAACACCCGATGACGGTGGACTGAAGATGAGGATACAGGCGACAGAGAGAACATGTCACCAGGCTGACAGAAGGAGAAACTGAGGCATCTACTGCAGGACACCTTTGCTAATAAATAACAGACTTTGGACAAGTTAGGAAAAAGTAGGGGAAGCTAGTGAGGTGGGTTGGTCGGTACAAGGCTGGCCGTGCAAATGTAAGAACCCGAGTTTAGATCTCCAGTACCTATAGAAGAGCCAGGCTGAGTGGATCCCTGTGCAAGCCCAACACTGAGGGGTTACCACTGAGGGGTTAGAGATGGAAACCTGGACCTATCGGGTAGAAAGTGTACCCAATCAGCTTGCTTCAAGTTCAGTGAGAGACAGGTGTCTCAAAAAGGAAGGTGTTAGACAAATGTTGACCTCTGGCCTTTGCCCACATGCACACATATGTACATGTACCTGCACGCACACATGAGCTTGTCTGTGTATTACTCAGGGTTCTTAGAGCATAGATCTCTGGTGTGGGAACCCTTTTGTGTATGTGTTGCTTTTATTGGCTAACAAAAAAGCTACTTTTGGCCAGTGGCTTCACAAAATATAGCCAGGCTAAAAAAGATATATAGAGAGAGTAGGCGGAGTCAAGGAGAAATGCCAGGTAGCCCCGCCAGAAGACAGACGCTGGACGCCTGACAAAACCTTACCGGAGGCCACAACCACATGGATATACATAGATTAATAGAAATGGGCTAATTTAAGATATAAGAGCTAGCTAGGAATGTGCAGAAGCTAATAGTCTGAGCAGTGTAATAATACAGTTTCTGTGTGACTATTTTGGATCTGGGTGGCCAGGAACGAACAAGCAACCACCGCCAACAAAATGGTATGCTAAGGTGTGCTGACTCCAGCCACTTGGAACCTGCTTTGTGTCTGAAAGACGACTGAATGAACAAACAGGTTAGTTCTGGGGCTTGGATAACACACTCCAAAATGAAGGTGTCGCCGGTGCAGAGTTTAGAGGTAGGCCTTAAGGAAGTGATTGGATCATGGAGGTCCGGCTCAATCGATGTGTTAATCTGTTGAAGTACTCAGAATCTGACGGCATCATTGGTAGACAGTATAAACTAGGGGTAGGATCTAAGTCGATGAAGTAGGGTACTCTGGGCCCCTTGTCCTGGTTCCTCTCTCATTCATGATCTTTGCTGCTTGGATCCCCAAAAGATGACCAACTTTCCCCTTACGATCTTCTAAAGTGATGTTTCTGCCTGTCACAGGGCTATTAAGCAACGGCACCAGGGACCATAGACTCGAACCTCTGAAACCACGATTCAGAGTAAATCTTCTATTTATTTATTTACTTATTTATTTAGTCTTCATTTATTTATTATGTATACAGTGTTCTACCTGCATGTATGCCTACAGGCAAGAGAAGGGCATAGGATGTCATTACTGGTGGTTGTGAGCCACCATGTGGTTGCTGGGAATTGAACTCAGGACCTCTGGAAGAGCAGCCAGTGTTCTTAACCACTGAGTCATCTCTCAGCCCCCACCCCCCTTTTAAATTAAAACATGACTTCACTATATATCCCTGGTTGTCCTGGAACTCATAGAGATGCAGCTGCCTCTGCCTTCTGAGTGCTGAGATCAAGGATGTGGAACACCACACCTGACTTTTTTTCATACAATATATTTTGATCATATTTCCTTCTCCCTCAACTCCTCCCAGGTCCTATCCACCTTTCTACCACCCAACTTCATGTTCTTTCTCTCTCTCGGAAAAGCAAAAAACAAAAATAAAAACACAAAACTAGGAGGTGGCACACAACAGGCAGATCTCTCTGAGTTCAAGTTCAGCCTGGTCTACAAAGTAAGTTCCAGGACAGCCAGGAACTTACTGATACTTCTGGGTTCCAGGACCACACATGTGTGGTCAAGCCCTCAGGCATGCCCCCTTGGAGGCACAGTTGCATCACCTACATATGAGTCTTTTTGTGCATGTGTGAGCTCCGTCATCTGTGTATGACATAACCATGTCATCCCCCTGTATGCATGTGCAACCCCCTTAAAAGCTGGACACACCATCTTCAGCCCTCTCTCTCTCTGCACACTGACTTCACCAGGCCTGTACACTGCCCCACAATAAACTCCTAAGCAGCTTTGTTGCGTGTTCTGTGTTTCCTTCTCACTCACACCAGGTAATTTCATTGGTGCCATGAGATTCAGGAGGCTCTCTCTCCCCTCTTCCGGGGTCAGGATACATAACTGGGTATGTTTTCCATAACAACCACGTGCTCCATCTGCCTGAGAGTGACCTCTATGCACACCACTGGCTTCAGTTGGTGAGTTTCCCCATTCTGGTCAGCTTGACTGTTTCTCTGAACCTGAGGAATTGACTGTTGAGCTCCCAGCAATCTTCTGGTGTTCATAGAAATGGGGGAAAGCTCCCCAACCATGGCCTTGACAGCTATGGTTGAGCCCTTCACTGACATTCATCTCTGGATTGCTTTCCTTAGCTAAAAACATAATTGGACAACCAGGGTTGCCTGCCCACCCCAGAGTTTTCTTTTTCTTTTCCTTTTTCTTTGGAACACTTGTCAATGGTCCCCGCCATGAGAGACCACTCAAAGTGGCCTCTAGCCTCTCTGGCTTCCCAGTCATTTTGACGCCCCATCTGCAGATAGAGGACGTTCATCTACAAGCCCTTCAGTGTTTGCTGCCATTTCATATCCTGCCTATAGAGGGGAGACATCCCCCTATAAGCCTTGTGGTATTGCTGGTTTCACGGTTTCAGCTATGGGTAGCAAGTCATCTATGACCATCAATCCAGCCTCCTTACTGGGGTGCCTTTTAGAGGCCCTAAAACCCCAGGCTGTAATGCCCTACTTACAGATTCCCACACTTGTCCATCTTTGTTCAAAAAATGGCCTCGTTGCAATTTAGATATCAATTTAAAGTGGCCGCCTAATGTCTCCTTTGATCCTGATATTCTACAGGAGCTTTTTAACTACTGTCAGTGCACAGACAAATGGAAGGAGTTTGCTTTTACTACCTGAGCTCTACCTCTTTCATTAAGCAATCCCTATATATTACCCCGTCTTATAATCTCACCTTTCATGAAATCCGTATGATCCTATCTAATAACCTACTTCCTGAAAAGCATAGGCAAGTTTGGGAGCAGGCCAGATGACATACAAACACATCCCCCAGGGGCAAAGGTGGTCCCCTAAGCAGAAACCACACCGGGATTATAACACCCAGGTGGAATTTTTGCTAGGGACCAGTTTTTGATTTGCCTTCTGGCAGGTCTCCATAAGGCTGCCCACAAGCCAGTAAACTATAATAAGCTCTCAGAAGTCATTTAAGATATGAAGTAAAATCCTTCTTCATTTTTGGAACGCCTCACTAAAGCCCTGCTACAATATACTAACTTAGATTCAGAAACCACGGACAATTACTCATGACTCATTTTTTTTTTCAGTGCTACCTTGACATTAAGGCTAAACTTAGATGTTTGGAGAAAGGCCCCTTGACTGCAAAGGCAGAAGTCTTAGAGTTGGCTTTTAAGGTGTACCATGCGAGGAATGACAAAGCCCACAACAACTACTGTCACGTGCTAGCCAGGGCCGTCTGACAGCCCAATCTGTGCTGCTCCCTTACCCAGGGCTCAAGAACTGCCAGACCCGTGGTTCAAATGTGTAGAACTGGTCACTGGGGCTGAGCATGCCCTAATCCTCATCTTTGTCCAAGATGCCATAGGGAAGGACATTGGGCGGTTGACTGTCCTTGTGCATATGATGGCATGGAGACATCAAACCCAGAAAATTCCCAAGTTGACCTTCTAGGTCTGGCCATGGACAAGTGAGGCTTCCTGGGCTCCTTTTACCTGACCACAACCATTGTCTATAATGGGGGAACCGCAGGTAAGCATCATGGTACCAGGACAGCCCATCTCCTATCTCTTGGACACAAGAGCCACATACTCGGTACTGAGGGAATTCTGGGGGCCTACCTCTCCTTCTAGTTTTCCTATTGTCAGGGTAGGGGGACAGCCTTATCTACCTCAGCAGATCCCACAACTTAACTGTGTTTTTAGGAATATTTATCTCACTCATTCATTTTTAGTCATGCCAATCTGGCCTGGGAAGAAATTTTTTTAAATTTATTTATTATGTATACAATGTTCCTTGTGCAGGTACATCTCCATGTCAGAAGAGGGCATCAGATCTCATTACATACAGATAGATGGTTGTGAGCCACTATGTAGTTGCTGGGAATTGAACTCAGGACCTCTGGAAGAACAGACAGTGAGTGCTCTTAACCTCTGAGCCATCTCTCCAGCCCCCAGGGGAAGAGATTTTTTTAGCAAAAGTGGGAGCTTCCATTTTGTTTGCTCCTTCCACTCACCTTACCCCAGACTCACCAACAGCTCCCCGTCTACTCCTTCTAGCCTCCCAACCTCCCAGCTCCAATGTGTCTTTTCCTTTACCAGCCTCTCAGGTGGACCCCCAAGTCTGGGACACCTCAAACCCCTCCATTGTTAAACACCATTCCCCCACTGTTATCCAGTTTACAAGATACTACTAAGTACATTACCCAAGCTCAGTAGCCCCCTCTATCTCCAGAACCTTAGGGAGTTAAGCCTATTATCTCTGACCTTCTAAGAAAAAAGCTACTTCATCCCCACCTCTTCTCCCTTTAACACCCCTAGACTTGCTGTTAAAATACTAACGGAACCTATCACCTGGTTCAAGACCTCCAGCTCATTAACTCTGCAGTGATCCTCTTCATCCTGTAGTGCCTAATCCTTACACACTTCTTTCCACTCTCCCTCCAGGAACCTCCCACTTCTCAGTTTTAGATCTTAAGGATGCTTTTTTCCTCTATTCCTCTCAGCTCTTAATCTCAAAACATCTTTGCCTTCACCTGGACTGACGCTTACACTTACCTCTCTACACAGCTCACCTGGACTGTCCTTCCCCAGGGATTCCAGGACAGCCCACACCTGTTTGGCCAAACTCTAGCTTCTGATCTACCCTCACTGTCTCTCCCTAAGTCTAAACTCATACAGTATGTAGATGATATTTTACTTTGCAGTCCATCCTTGGATATCAGCAAAACTGATACCTTCGCTTTTTAAAATTTCCTGCCCAAGGGGCTGGAGAGGTGACTCAGTGGTTAAGAGCACTGGCTGCTCTTCCAGAGGTCCTGAGTTCAATTCCCAGCAACCACCTGGTGGCTCACAACCATCTGTACTGAGATCTGGCACCCTCCTCTGGCATGTGGGCATACATGGAGGCAGAATGTTGTATATATAATAAATAAATAAATCTTTTAAAAAAATTTCCTGTCCAAAAAGGGCTATAGAGTCTCACCTTCTAACGTCTGACTTAGGATTAACTATTACCCCAACCTAAAAAGCTATTACCCTAGACAGAAAAAGCTAATTCAGTCTCTTGTAGCTCCTTCTACAAAAGAAGAGGTTTTATCATTCCTAGGAATAGCTGGCTTCCTGCGTTCCTGGGTCCCATCTTTTTCCCTCCTTGCCCACCCCTTATAAGAGGCAGCTCTCAGCTCTTGGCATGAACCCCTTCTCAATCCCATTACTAAACCCTTCCAGGACTACAGCAAGCCCTTATCCAGGCCACTGCTCTTCATTTCCCAGATTTAACTTGTCCTTTCTCCCTCTATGTAACAGAGAAGGAGGGATATGCCCTTTGGGTCCTAGGACATCAGCTGGGACCTTCCTTTGCACCTGTAGTGTACCTGTCAAAGAAGCTGGAGTTCACTACTCAGGGCTGGGCATCCCGCACACATGCTTTAGTGGTTGCTGAGCTTCTTATTCGTGAGTCAAAGAAACTAACCTTTGGGTCACCCACCACTGTCTTCTCCCACCACAATCTGTCCCATGTCTTAACTTACAAAGGCTTACAAACCTTACCCGCTTCCCGAGTTCTTTCCCTCCAGGTGGCACTAGTGGAAGATGCCATACTCACTTTCCAATCCTGCCCACTCCTTAATATCTCAAATCTCCTACTTCAACCTAACACTAATTATTCCCCATCTCATTTCCGCATAGAAACCTTAGAGGACCTATTGTCCCACCCCTCACATATACAGGAGGACAAACTGTCCCAGGCCACTTACACCTGGTACACATATGACAGCTCCTTTTCATGTGAAGGGACCCGTAGAGCAGGCTATGCCATCGTGTCAGATACTGGGGCGGTGGAGGCACAGGCACTCCCCGCCCATACCACTAATCAGCAGGCTGAGTTAATAGCCCTTACCCATGCCTTCCGTTAGCAAAGGGACAATCTAAGTGTTTACAGACTCCAAATAAGCCTTTCATATCCTCCTGTCTCACACAGCTATTTGGAAGGAGTGTGGGCTTCTTACAATGAAAGTAGGATTCATAACTAACTCAGGTTACATTATGGACTTGTAAAAAGCCTCCCATCTCCCCAAAACTATAGGAATTATTCACTGTCCGTCTCATCAGACTGACAGTTCCATTATTTCCAGAGGAAATAACCGGGCTGACCAAGCAGCTAGAACAGCAACATTCCAGAGCCCAAACCTACCTCAATCATGGGGTTCATACAGTATAGCCCACATTTTCACTGACACCTGGAAAATATAGGTATCAGTTCTTTCATCCTAATAGCAAGGCTCTGTTTCATTTTCTCAAGGCTCACCTCAAACCCACCTCTGAGGACTTAGAGTTCTTAAAAACTATCACTGCCTCTTGTAAAATTTGTCAAAAGTCAGATCCCAAGACCAAATATTGTAGCTTCCGTTTTCCCACCCACCAGGCCAGGGGTTCCCTTCGAGGAACTGACTGACAGCTTGATTTTACACATATCCCATAGTCAGATGAGTTAAATATCTCTTGGTTTTGTAGACACCATATCTGGGTGGATAGAAGCGTTTCCCACCACTAACAAGAGGGCCCAGACAGTTTCTGTTGTTCTTCTCAGAGAAATTATCCCCTGGTTTGAACCCCAACCTCTCTTCAGTCGGATAACAGCCCAGAGTTTACCTCCCAGATCTCTCAAACTTTATCTAGGCTCTTAACATTCCCTGGCATTTTCCCCCCTCCCTCCCTTTCCCTCTCCCTTTCCTCCCTCTCTCTCTCTCTCTCTCTCTCTCTCTCTCTCTCTCTCTCTCTCTCTCTCTCTCTCTCTCTCCACACTGACCTTCACCAGGCCTGCATACACACCCCCCAATAAACTCCTTAATGGATTTGTGTTCTGTGTTTTCTTCTCATTCCCGCCAGGTCATTTCACCTAGGTGTACTGAAACTCACAGGGATCCACCTGCTTCTGCCTCCAGAGTGCTGGGATTAAAGTCATTTGCTACTACACTTGACTCCTTAAAATATATTCTTAAAGCTTTTGAGACACTGAAACACTCCTTGGTTGTGGACCAAATCAAAGCAGAGGTTCTCTCGGGTCTATACTGTTCCCCACGACTGTGAACCATGATCTCTTTCTTTTGGTGGATGGGCAGAATTTGTTTATTTCAATCTGATAAAGTAAAGTTCAAAGCAAATTCAATCTTGTATGGAGCTGCTAGAAAATATTGGCATAGGAGACAGAAGTCTGCGTTGGCCATGTGGAAAACTGCCTAGCCTAGACAGCTTACATGGGACTTTTAGATCATCTGAGGCACTCACTACAGAGAGAATCAAAGATGTGGTTTGATAGTGAGGACAGTTTTAAAGGAATGTTTGTTTAGAATGGGAGGCGTTAGAATAGGTTTTTTTCTTTCTTTGTTTAGTTTTTGTTGTTAGTGCTATTTTGGTTTTTCAAGACAGGCTTTCTCTATGTAGCCCTGGCCACCTTGGAATTCACTCTGTAGATGAGGTTGGCCTCGCACTCACAGAGATCCACCTGCCTCTGCCTCCTGAGCGCTGGGGTGAAAGGAGTGTGCCGCCACCACCTGGCTAGAATAGTTTTGAGGCTGATGGGAGCAGTCTGTAAAAGAAGACGAAAGAGTGACTGGTGCAGAGACTGCTGGAGAGTAGAAGTCATGTTCACGTGCCAAGTTTGCCATTAGGTTCTTAGAAAGGCCAGCCATTGTTATGGGCCATCGGGTGATATTAAGCTGGAGACAAATTTCAACAAGAATATTCTTTAATTTTAAAATACTTAGTAGGGGCTGGAGAGATGGCTTAATGGTTGAGAGCTCTGTCTGCCCTTCCAGAGGACCTGGTTTCAATTCCCAGCACCCACATGGCAGCTCACAACTGTCTGTAACTCCAGTTTCAGGGGATCTAGCACCCTCATACAGACATACATGCAGGTAACACCAACACACACAAAATAAAAATAAATAAAATTCAAAAAACATTAATTTTTTGTTAACAAACATAGGGATAGGTGTCATTAAGACATTTTCATATAGATGAGTCATCTTAACAGTGTGTTTATCTTGAGACAGAGTTTCATATATCCATACTGACCTCAAATTTGCTAGTAGCCAAAGGTAACCCTTCTGCTTTCATCTCCTGGGTTCTGAGTTTACCTGCGCGCGTGCGCGCGCGTGCGCACACACACACACACACACACACACACACACACACGAATAGTGTATATATGGAATCAGAGAGAACTTGTGGGATTTGTTTCTCTCCTTCATGTAGGTTCTGAGGCTTGAACTTCACTCATCAGATTGGTGCCTTCCTGCTAACCCATCTCCCCAGCCCCATCATCATCATCATCACCACTGCCACCACCACCATCATCATCATCACCACCATCATCAACATTATTGATATTATTGTATTTTTTGAGAGAGGGACTCACTATGCAGCTCTGGCTATCCTGGAACTGAAGGCAAAGGTAGGTGAATCTCTGCATTCTGGGACAGTCTGGTCCACAAGGTGATTTCCAATACAACCGGAGCTATATAGTGAGACTCTGTCTCAATAAAGAAAAAGGAGGGGGCTGGAGAAATGGCCTAGAGCAATGTTCTTCCAGGGGTCCTGAGTTTAATTTCCAGCAACCGCATGGTGGCTCACAATCATCTATAGTGGGATCTGATGCCCTCTTCTGGAATAAAGCCATGCATGCAGGTAGAGCACTCCTATTCTTAAAAAAATAAATTAATTAATTATAAAAAGTTGCCAACTTAAACAGAAGAAAAGAAAAGCTTTCTTTCTTTCTTTCTTTCTTTCTTTCTTTCTTTCTTTCTTTCTTTTCTTTTCTTTTTGTTTGGCTTTTCCAGTCAGGATTTCTCTGTGTAGCCCTGGCTATCCTAATAACTTGCTTTGTTGACCAGGTTGGCCTTGAATTCAGAGATCCACCTGCCTCTACCTCGAAAGTGCTGGGATTAAAAGTGTGCCACCTTCCTCAAGACCCAATAATACCACTTTTGTGTATATATCCAAAGGATGCTCAATCATGCCACAAGGACATGTGCTCAACTATGTTCATAGCAGCTTTGTTTGTCATAGCCAGAACCTGGAAACAACCTAAATGCCCCTCGATCGAAGAATGGATAAGAAAAAATGTGGTACATTTACAAAATGGAGTACTACACAGCAGAAAAAAATAACAACAGCTTGAATTTTGCAGGCAAATGGATGGAGCTACAAAACATTATTTTGAGTGAGGTAACCCAGACACAGAAAGACAATTATCACATGTACTCACTCATAAGTGGTTTTGTTTTGTTTTGTTTTTTTGGTTTTTTCGAGACAGGGTTTCTCTGTGGCTTCGGAGCCTGTCCTGGAACTAGCTCTGTAGACCAGGCTGGTCTCGAACTCCTAAGTGGTTTTTAAACATAAAACAAAGAAAACTGTTGAAATAGGAGCGGCGGGGCTGCGTCTATCGCTACAGAGTGGCGCCCGATGTGATGGGCTAAATCCACTTAAAAACCTGAGAAGGCTTAAAAATAAGGGAGAGAGAGTTTAACACAGATTTTTGCTGTTTGTTGGTGGCGTGCTGTAGAGAAATTTCCTGATTCAGCAACAGCAGCAAAAAAAAAAAGCTGCGTCATTTTAAAGCTGTGCGGCTTCCTGGGGCTGTACTGCCAGCGTGAACTCTGGTTTTAAAGCATTTCAAGGTTTTTATGGGACTGGATGTTTGTGTTCCCACTTGGGATCAGAAGGAGAGTGCTCCTAGACTGTGCTGATGGCTCAGCGCTCCCTGCCTGCACCTGGGCAGATGGCCGAATCAGGCTTAGGCAGGCAGAAGAGCATGACGGATTAGAACTGTGCAGTGCTCTGCATGTCAGATTTGAATGTAACTTGGATGAAAAGAATTTCTGTGCTGCACGCTCAGTCTCAGAATTAAAATGCTGAGTGCCGCTCCTACCTGGCGGCCCCAGAGCTAGCACAAAATGGTATGTCCTCCATTTTGAAATTTTCCTGACTCAGCAGCAGGAAAAAAACTGGCTGTTTTAAAATGCTGGCTTTCTGGGCTATGCCACTATTGCCATCTCTGTCTGGCTCCTGCGGGAGACAGAGCTTATGAATGGAACATTTGGATTAAAGTGCTACGATTTGTTTGATGGCAACTAGACTGCTGTGTGCCTAAAAGGGGGACATTGCGTGCCGCAGCTCAGAGGCACAAGCAGCTCCACCATGCTAGTGGTGCAATGTGCAAGGATCAGAGGCATGAGCGGCTTCCGCCATGTTGGACTTGGCGGAGCCAGCAGGCAGTACCTGTTTTTGACCTAGGAATGTCACAGCTTAGATTCTTAAGCGCTTAGTGATTTAAAGGCGCAAAACAAAGTGCTCCTGGATAGTAAAAGAATTACAGATTCACAATAGGACAGATTCAGACATAAAAGATCTTTATGGATCACATTGTTGGATGAATGTACGTAGGCTTGGGAAAGAGAAGAAAAAGAATATAAAGAATAAAGTTAATGTCTTAAAAAGAAAAAGGGTAAAGTCTTTAAAGAGACAGAGTACAGAAGTACAGATAGTTATAGATTAAGAGAAATAAAGAAAAATAAGCCACGTAAAAATGGAAAATTCACAGAGAGTCTGGATTATGTACATTGTGTTTTCTTTAAAATTTTTGACTGTGAAGGAGCTAAGTACAGAGAGACATTTCATTATATGGGCTGCCAAGCTAAACCAAAATGGATTTCATGAGGGTATTATGATTTCAGAATTTGGGTCTAAGGATATGATGCTTTGGAGAGGGTCTTCTTTTGTTTTTGCAGAGGATGAGACCCTGTGGATTGCATCTATTCCGATTTGGTATGATAGACCACGCCCTCCTGAAAGGTTGCTGTGAACACCCTCAAAAAATTGCTTCGCTCAATTGCCAACTGAGATGAAACTAGCACACAGGTTATATCATGAACGACCTAATTAACGACGCCCCTATTCAGCAGGAAGCAGTTTGGAGAGAAAAAACTACGCCCATGTTCCCAAATATTGTTTATAAATGTTCTTTTACATTTAAAGGGGGATATGATATAGATATGAATAATTTGCATTGGTATGGATTTTAAGGTCAATTTTGTTATATGTATATGTATTTTTGATCTTGATTAAGGTATTGTGATTGTGTAGTTCATTTAAAAATGTAATGTATAATTAGGAAATATAGGTTGTTAATGGATAATCATCGCTAATAGTTAAGCTTGTAGTCATGTTAATTAGATTTTCTAGATATATAGAGATATATTTCAGTTAGATAGGCATTCTTCATATCTTTCAAAGACTGCAGAATATGGCATTTAAAATATTTTAATAACTTAGGACTTTTCATGACAAGGAGACACGTCTGCTCCTGGCAGCACCAGCTACTTCAAGAGGAAGATGGGCATCGAAGAGGATCCTTATGGAGTTGGATAGTCATTTGGGCAAGAAACTGCTCTTGCCTGGACTGTTGCATAAACTGGACACAGAGAACCCTCAGAGAGAGGACTGCTGAACTTGCCTAAAGGTGAGATGGTCTTTCGGGGTTCCTGATTCATGAAAGAGTCTGCGAGACATTCTGCAGGACACAGCAGAAAATGACTGAACTGTCTTTGAAATTTCCTGCTTCATGGAAATGTCTCTGGATACCATGGGCCTGTAGGCCGAAGATGGATGCCCCAACGGTACAGAGGAACTTTGGGTGACTGTCCAGGCAGCGAGATGTCTCTGTCATTTCTAGAGTTTTCTTATTTCTTGTTTACTTAGATAATATTATATCCTTCTGGAGTCTTTGATGGAGTTGAAGAATAAATAGTTATAGTTTTCCTTAGTTATGATAAGAGATAAAATAGATATAAATATTGTAACTGTAATTCTTACTTGATAACTGTTTTGTTATATGTAATTTTACTATGCTAAAGTTAAAGCCTTTCTTTTTTGTTTAAACGGAAAAAGGGGAAATGATGTGGGAATGATTTCTTACTAATAAAGAAACTGCCTTGGCCCATTTTATTGGATAGAAAATTAGGTAGGCGGAGTATACAGAAGAGAATTCTGGGAGAAAGAAGGTTAGAGGAGGAGTCGCCATGATGCTCCCACTCCAGACAGATGCAGGTTAAGATCCTCCCTGGTAAGCCACCTCGTGGGCTACACAGAATATTAGAAATGAGTTAGAACAATATGTAAGAGCTAGCCAATAAGAGGCTAGAACTAATGGGTCAGGCAGTGTTTAAAATAATACAGTTTCCGTGTAATTATTTCTGGGCATAAGCTAGCCATGCGGGCGGCCGGGGTGCTGGGGACGCAGCCCCGCTGCTCCTATTTCAACAGAAAACCAGCCTACAAACCACAATCCCAGAGAACTTAGACAACAATGTGGACACTAAGAGACTTTACATAGATATAATCTACATGGGAAGTAGAAAGTATAAAAAGACAAGATCTCCTGAGTAAACTGGGAGAATGGAGACCTTGGGGGAGGGTTGGAGGGGGAGGAGAGAGTCAGGGAGGGGAATAGAGAAAAATGTAGAGCTCAATAAATATCAATTTAAAAAAAAGTGTGCCACCACTGTCCAGCAAGAAAAGCATTTTTAATAGCTTAACCGTCTGCACAATTTCTCCTTATTGTTTTTCTGGGAAATTCCCAAAACCCACCATAAGAGAGTTACATCAACATATCTGTAAAAGGTTTTGAACAATCATGAAAAATTGTTGTGGGCAAAGGTCTCACATCAGAGTGCTTGTGTCCCCAGAAATAGCTGCTCCTAAGTCATAATGGACAATAAATGTTCAATGGCTCAAGGCACAAAACTCTCATTACAGCTCCAAGGCCCCCTGGGGTGGGAGTCACACACTTCCCTCCAATCTCAAGAGTCCTGTGTGCTTTCTTTCCTCCTCCTTTTTTACTTTTTTGAGACAGAATCCCACAGTGAAGCTCAGACTGGCCACTAGAACCTGTGATCCTCCTGCCTCAGCCTCCACAGTTCCAGTGCTGAGATGACAGGTGTCCCCACCCACCGTGCCCAGTTCCTCAAGTCTTTCTAATTTTCTATATTCACTCATCCACTTCCCCCCCCCCCCCCATAAAATCTGACCTGTATGTAGTCTTTGCTGCTCTCCAGCTCCCACCCTCCCACCCCAACAGCTGGCTTAACACATGTAGTCTAAACCCCATCTAAAGGTTTTAACTAGGGGTTGGAGGCTAAGAAGACTGACTGGCTGCTTCTCCAGGGCTTTTGAGTTCAATTTCCAGCAACCATGGCAGCTCACAAACTTCTGTAACTGTAGTCTCATAGGATCTGATGCCCTCTTCTGGTGGTGTGCATACATGCAGTCAAAATACCCACATGCAAAAAATATATAAATAAACAAGAGCTTAATCAACTGTGTGTGTGTGTGTGTGTGTGTGTGTGTGAGAGAGAGAGAGAGAGAGAGAGAGAGAGAGAGAGAGAGAGGAGAGAGACAGAGATGTTGTATGGGGAACAAACATACTTACGGAAGACAACTTAGGGAGTCACGTGCACCAGGCAGGTTGACTAGATTGAACTCAGGTTGTCAGGCTTGGTGGCACATTCCTTGACCTACTGAGATATCTCATTGGCTCACATATAACGAAGTGTTTATTTTGTTTTTCAGTACAGGTATTGTATGATAGTTCTAGTTCTGTCGATATTTTGTTTTTGTCATTATTGGCAAGTTGATGGGGTTTATTGTCATTTTAAGTTTAGTATAAGCCCAGAATGCAGGGCTGGCCCATCACTGAGGAAGTCATAAATCTGATAGGATGGCAGACAAGTCCAGGCAGCCCGACATCCTGTCCACTCTTCCTTCCTTGGACCCCCATCCCTAAAGCCTTCTCCTGACCATTGCTCCATTTGCCCCCCAAAAACCTGAAAGCTTGGGTCAGGCAGCTTCATGATCCCAAACTTCACAGCTCCAAGAGGCTACCAGAACTGCCCCCAGAGAGCTGGAAGAGAGGAGCCATGGATTTGGTCCTGAGAGGGACAAGTGGTGCCTTGTTTGTCTGCTGCACAGCAGCTGCCCCGGAACCTACCGCCATCAGCTACTGATTACAGCTCTGCAGCCACCTCTGCCTCTGCTGCTGCCTCAGCCACCTCCACAGAGGGAGGCAAATATTGTTTGTGACTAAGTCTCTGTCTTTTTATTATACCAATGGTGTTATCATTTATAAAAGGGGGTGACCAGAGGCTGTGACAGATCTCCATGCAGGTGGGAGACTGCTATGGGTGAGAGACAGACAGACAAGCCACTCGGAGAGAGTTTGGGTATAGAGTTTATTTAGTGGGTTATGGAGGGGGAAGGGAAGGAAAGGGGGAAGGAGAGAGAGAGGCAGAAGCTGCCTCACTAGAAGAAGGAGAGAGAGAGAGAGAGCAGACAGAGAGCAAGAGCCCGCTGGAGAGGAGGCTGGAGATTGGCTTGACTCAGCAGGGCGTTGGGGGGTTGGGGAGGTGGGGGAGGTTGGGAGTGGGTGGGGCTTGTCTCCTAAAGGGACAGGATAAGTGTACCCAGGTGACAGGCCAGGCCAGGCCAGTAGATTACAACACTTGTGAGCCAAATGCTGGGCTGAAACTGAAAGATGGTATGGGGAGACTTTCACTCAAATCTTGGGATAACACGACACCCCCCAGTAGCTCACGAGAGACCATCCTTGCTGCAATCACATGAGGTTTATTTGACAGGACAGGAACCAGTGCACTGGGGCCAAGACTCATAACCCATGCAGGGGAGAATTTTGACCCCGAGTAGCTGGGAGAAGGGGTATTTAAGGGAAGAAACCACAACTTAGTGATCCAAAGAGTGTAGGGAGGGCATCACTGGAAAATTCCAAAAATACCAGTGATCGTTGAAAATTGTGAAAATACCAGTGATAATCACAAGGGGGTAACTCCCTGTTTCTCAAGATTATTCTCAAGATTACAACCTAACTTTATCTTCAGCTAGTTCCTGAAACACAGTCACTGAACCCTGAACTGGCTAATCCTAGATTTTTGGCTCTTCTCTTCCTGCTAGAGGTGTCTGGATTTATCCAGGTCTTTCAAAACCAGCTAGCTCAGAAAGGCAGAGAAAGCAGGCTGACCTTCCTTCTCTGCTGTTGTCCCAGAAAGAGAGATCTCTCCTATGTTGTCTGACACACAACTTCTCCAATCAGATGTTCCTTCCTTCTACTTCCTGTTTCTCTCCCCAACCTTTGGACTTTCCCTCACTCTGTGGTTACTTCTAGTCAGCTGGTTGCCTGCTCTGCCTCTTGCCCGGTGGTTGATTTTTTTCTAAGTAATGCAATCTCGGGGTTCACAGTGTGATCAAATATCCCACGACAGGACTGAAAGAAACATTCATGGGCAAGTAGACAGAAACACTGAGATACCGACTTAACTTGTCTGGTTAGGGTCTTCTCCAGACACAGGGTGCATGAAGTTCTGCCATTGTCTTCAGCAGCACTCTGCTGGGAACTCCCAGATCTTGAAATTCAGCCAGTGGTGCTGTGGGACAATAATCTTGTACCCTATAAAGATTTGTTACTTGTATTTTAATAAGACGCTGATTGGCCAGTAGCCAGGCAGGAAATAGAGGCAGGGTGACCAGAACAGGAGAACTTGGGAAGAAGAAAGGCTTGGTCTACAGTCATCACCCAGACACAGAGGAAACAATATAAGAATGCCTGACTGATAAAAGGTATCAAGCCACGTGGCTAACACAGACAAGTATTACGGGCCAATGTAAGTTATAAGAGTTAATGAGAAGCCTGAATTATTAGGCCAACCAGTTTATGATTAATGTAGACCTCTGTGTGTTTCTTTGGGACTGAATGGCTGTGGGACCCAGTGGGACTGAAACTTCTGTCAACACAGTGGTTCTATTAACATCTCATTAGTAGTGTGGTTTTATGTCCTGGTCTCTCTCCAACTCCCTAACTTGGTTCTGAAAAATCCATGTTAGGTCAAACTACTGTTTCTCCCTGGGTACCTGTGACCTTTCTCCCAATTCCACAAAAATTGAATAATTATGTTCATAGATTAGCACATTTACCTCCAACCTTTATATCTTGCCCAAGAGCATCTGTGAACTCTGCTACTTAGTCAGTGCCTCTCCCTTGGGCAATCAATTGATTCTGCCCCATAAGTCTGCTTTTGAATTCTTTCAAAGATGAGAGCAAGAGCCTCCAGGACCACTGAGTTCATCCTGGGCAGTGGGCAGGTACATTCTTTGAAGGGATACAGGCAGCAAAGACTGTAGGTTTGGGGGGGGGGTGGTTCTTAGGAGAAATGGAGTGTTAAGTCATTTCAGAAGCTTTCAGAGGTGCAACTGACCCTACTCAGATCCTGCTTAGCTCTCTCTCTTACTGTGTTGGCAATAAGGGCCTTTCTTACCCCTGAACCGCTGCTGGACCCAGATCCTGTCTAGTTACTGTCTAATTATCATCAGTTGAATACCAGATATTATATTAAAAACTTGGTGCAGAGCTGGGGCAATGGCTCAGAGGTCAGGTGCACACTTGCTGAACTAGCAGAGGACCCACGTTCAGTTCCCAGCATCCACATCAAGTGACTCACAGAAGCATAACTTTAGATCCAGCATGTGTGTGATACATGTATCACTCATGCAAGTGCACACACATACACATAAAAAAGAGTAATGAATAAATCTTTATAAAGCTAAAAATGACACAGTTGAACTCACCTCTGAGTGACAGTTGCTTTCAGAATCTTTCCTTCAAACAAGACTACAGAGACGTAAAAACCATGGCCAAGGGCTGGAGAGTTGGCTCAGTGGTTAAGAGCATTGCCTGCTCTTCCAAAGGTCCGGAGTTCAATTCCTAGCAACCACATGATGGCTCACAACCATCTGTAAAGAGGTCTGGTGCCCTCTTCTGGCCTTCAGACATACAGACAGAATATTGTATACATAATAAATAAATAAATATTAAAAAAAAAACATGGCCAAGGGGTTCAGGTTAATGGAGATAGCAGTCCATTATGATTCATATGTTCATAGATTCATATGTCTGCCCCCTTGAAATGAAGTGATAAAGGTAGAACTTTATACCTTTGTGCTGTGGGACAATGGCCTTGCACATTGTCACTTGTATCATTTTAATCAAATGCTGGTTGGCCAGTAGCCAGGCAGGAAGTAGAGGCAGGGTGATGAGAACAGGAGCATTCTGGGAAGAGGAAAGATTCAGTTTTCAATTATCACAAAGGAAGCCAGACACAGAGGAAGCAAGATGAGAATGCCTCACTGATAAAAGGCACCAACACAGACAAGAATTATGGGCTAATTTAAGATGTAGGAGTTAATAAGAAGCCTGTGCTAATAGGAAAACCAGATCGTAATTAATGGCCGGGCGGTGGTGGCACACACCTTTAATCTCAGCACTCGGGAGGCAGAGGCAGGCAGATCTCTGTGAGTTCGAGAGCAGCCTGGTCTACAAGAGCTAGTTCCAGGACAGGCGCCAAAACCACAGAGAAACCGTGTCTTGAAAAAACAAACAAACAAAAAAAGATTATAATTAATGTAAACCTCTGTGTGTTTTTTTTTGGGCTGAACAGCTGTGGGACTGGGCCAGACAGAAACCTCTGTCAACACCTGCGGCTTTGTATACAAGCTCAAAGGCCAACTCATTATGAGAAAAATATCAGACAAATTCTAGAGAGGGACATTCATTCATTATACATACATACACTCATAACAGTAATTCATACACACATGCATACACACATGAGCAACAATTTATACCTGTATCCATATATAACCAGTAATCTTCTTTCAAGATTATTGCACATGAGGTAAGTCCCAGACAATGGAAGTCTAAGGAAATCTGACCTCTAAGTGTATAGAGGAATCTTTTTTTTTGTTGTTGTTGTATTTTTGTTGTTGTTGCTGTTGATTTTTTCGAGACAGAGTTTCTATGTGGCTTTGGAGCCTGTCCCAGAACTAGCTCTTGTGACCAGGCTGGCCTTGAACTCACAGAGATCTGCCTGCCTCTGCCTCTGGGATTAAAGGCACGTGCTACCACCTTCTGGCCGAGGAATCTTATGTAAATGCTGCAATGCAAAAAGAACATTAGGTTAAAAATTAAGGGTATTTAAATAAAGTATTGATTTTCTGCAATGTTAATATGTTCCTTAACTGTAGCCATATGTATGGTGTTACTAACATGAGCAACTGGGCATGTGGTCTATGGAGACTCTCCATCACATTGTCTTAGGTTTCTTTGTATCTCCCTATCTGTCCTAAAATAAGTAAATAAAGGAATTTACTTTTGGCCTAGAAAGATGGTTCAGTGGTTAGAAGTACTTGTTCCTCCTTCAGAGGACCTGGGTTCAGTTCCCATCTCCTACAAGACAGTTCACAGCTGTCCCTAACACAGTTCTAGGGATCCGATATACAAGCAAAATATTCAAGCACAAAAAATAAAATAATAATTGGGAAAAAATAATTTGGAGTGAGTGTGGAGAGATAGTTTAATGGTTAAGATCAGTGGCTGCTCTTCTAGAGGACCTGGGTTTAATTCCTAGAAAACACTGGCTGCCTCACGATTGTCTGGAACTCTATTTCCAGGCCATTCAATCCCTTCTTCTAGCCTCTGTAAGTACCAGACATTCTCCAGGTGCACAGAAATACATGCAGACAAAACACCCATGCACATAAAATAGAAGCTAAAAAAAATAAAAAATAAAAGACCTCAGCCTTGTCTACACCCTGAGATTCTGTCTCTAAAGATCAAGGGCTGAGATAGAGTTTGGGGGTAGAGTACTTTCCTAACACACGCAAGGCCCTTGGTTCAGTTCTTAGCAGGCAATATAGCTCAGTAGGTAAAGGACTTGCTGCCAGGCCTGGTTACTTGGGTTTGAACCTGGAGACCTACAAGATAGAAGAAGAAAATAGACTCCCACAACCTGTCCTTTGACATGCATGCTTTTACACATGTGATTATGATCTCTTTCCAACAAACTAATAAGTATAATAAAAATGTTTAAAGAGCAAAACTGGCACCAGGCGGTGATGGCGCACACATTTAATCCCAGCACTCGGGAGGCAGAGGCAGGTGGATCTCTGTGAGTTCGAGGTCAGCCTGCTCTACAGAGTGAGTTCCAGGACAGGCCAAAGCTACACAGAGAAAACCAAAAACCAAAAACCAAAACAAAACAAAAAAAAAAAAAACACGAAAAAACAAAAAACCAAAACCAAAACAAACCTGGCAACAGGCACACAGGCTATAATATATACTTTTATTATTATTGTTTTTTTGACAGAGTCTCACTTTGTAGCACTATGCAACCCTGGCTGGCTTGGAACTTACTTTGTAGGACAGGCTAGCCTCAAATTCACAGAGATCTGAGGTATATACTACCATGCCTGACAAAAAATCATATTTTATCTGGCAAAATTTTTATTTCCTTAATGACATATAAGGATTTGATCAATAACATATTCAATTTGCAGAATGTTATAATATTAGCTACTGTTAAAATCCTGGGACATTTGGGCAATGGTGGCACACGCTTTTAGTTCCAGGACTTGGGAAGCAGACACTTGTGAATTTCTGTGAGTTTGAGGCCAGGGCTGTTAGGCAGAGAAATCCTGCCTCGAAAAACAAACAAAACAAAACCAAAAAGCCAAAAACAAACAAACAAACGAACACCCCTGGGACGAGCCACGACGGTGCCTATTTAACTTATCAAATAGGACGTGGCTTCAGGTCTTCTCGTTGTCTGTTCCAGGGTGTGACTGCACAAGCTGCCCTTTACCCTGATCTCTCTAACCCAGAGACTGGGCTGCCCTTCCCCCAGAGGCTGGTCCCTGTATAATCCTGCCATTTTGGTTACCTGGTTCCTTTTTACCTTCTGCCCTCCTGGCTGCTGCACTTGATTCCCCTCTCCTCTCACGACTCAGGGTCCCGTCCTCTCTGTGCTCTCCCAGATGTCTCTGCCTCTGCCCTCCATTTCATCCCCGATAACCTTTCTTCTCCACCACACCTAGCCTTGCTTCCTTTTTATTTCTTTTTCTTTCCATTCAGTTAACATTTGCTGAGGTTTTTTACTATTGTTGTCAGACAGGGTCTCTCTGTGTTGCCCTGGCTGTCCTGGGACGCTGTAGTCCAGGCTAACCTTGAACTCGCAGAGATTCACTTGCCTCTGCCTTCCAAGTGCTGGGATTAATAGCACGTGCCACCACCGCCCAGTGGGAAAGTATTTTTAAAAATTCTTTTGGCATAGTTTTCTGAGACCAGCTGATCAGGAAAAAAATCTGGAAATGTATTTCTCCTTTCTTTCCCCCACAGAAAGGGTCTTGTCTTGTCTTGTGTAGCTCAGGTTGGCTTCAAACCTCTTTTCCTATCTAGGAAGTAAGCCAGAAGGATAGTTGTTCAATATTATTTAAGTTTGACAGTTTCCCTTACACAGGAAGCATGCTCTTTGTAGTCGTGGACTGTTCAGAGAGGAAGAGATTACTGGACGAGATCCTCCAGAAAAAGGTCTGTACAGGATGTGGTGCAGAGATAGAGACCGTGCCTAGCATTCCAAGTAGAACCAGGAATGTAGAACCTGTGTACAAACACTATTGCTTCTCAAAGGAAAGAAACTCTTGCACAACTGGTGGCTCACGCCTTTAATCCCAGCACTAGGGAGGCAGAAGCAGGAGGATCTTTGTGAGTTCGAGGCCAGACTGGTCTATATTGTGTGTTCCAGGACAGTGGGGCTACCAGAGAAACCCTGTTTCGATAAACAAACAAACAAACAAGTGTAATATTGAGTTGGAAGTGTCACCCCAGCCTGCCAAGCACTTGGACTCCAATTTCCAGCCTGCTGGACCACTCCCACAGGGTATTAAACATCTTGCCAGAACAAGGAAGTGGTTTTGGGTCCCCACAGATGCTCACTCTGTCTTCCTCCTGTCTTGTACCCAGGACCAATGTCTATTAAACACAGGCGTTTAATTTGGTTTAATCTGGTCTGATTGGATTCCTTTGCCCCGCCGGAGAGGCTCTGTTAGAAAATATTTTTCTTTTTTTTTTAAAGATTTATTTATTTATTATGTATACAACATCCCTTCCATGTATGCTTGTATGCCAGAAGAGGGCACCAGATCTCATTATAGATGGTTGTGAGCCACCATGTGGTTGCTGGGAATTGAACTCAGGAAGAGCAGTCAGTGCTCTTAACCTCTGAGCCATCTCTCCAGCCCAGAAAATATTTTTCTTTTCTTTTCTTTTTTTTTTTTTTTCGAGACAGGGTTTCTCTATGGTTTTGGAGCCTGTCCTGGAACTAGCTCTGTAGACCAGGCTGGTCTCGAACTCACAGAGATCTGCCTGCCTCTGCCTCCCGAGTGCTGGGATTAAAGGCGTGTGCCACCATTGCCCGGCTAGAAAATATTTCTAACATAAAATTAAAAGGAAGGAAACTTCCTCAGCAGAAGCCCCACGTCTGCTGAGATGACCTTTCTTCCGGGTGCCACACACAGCCCCAGAGAAAGGTCACTTCCAGGCTTCCTGGGTGAGAGCCCACAATCCAGTCGTCATATTTTTCTCCCAGATAACAGCGCTGTTTTCAGAGTTCTGTAGGAATCTCATCTTGTCTCCCTCCATGTCTCTCCTGCTGGATCTCCACTCAGTAGGAGATTTTGTTACCTATGGTGCCGGAGAATGAACCCTAGGGTCTCACGAATGCTGGGCTAGCCTCCGACCACTTAGCCAAGTCCGACAAATTTCCTAGTCTTGTCAAGATTGATGGTTCAGTCGGTGGCCAGCAGCTGAGAAACTCCAAGTAGGAAGAAGCAGAAACTCTTGGGAAAGGAAAGAGCGGAGACTTGTTCTGTTCACGAGGTAGCATTCCAGGGCGAGTTGTCACCGGCTCCACCAAAAATTCCAGCGGAGGTGGCGATAACAGAGTATTTCGGGCATCAGGTTCTTAGCTGGAAGGAGACACGAGTGCTTTAACTTTTCCAGATACACGGAACTCTTTCTGGACCCTTGTCTTTATCTTTTTATTTTGTTCTTCAGCCACACTGCAGCCCCGTCCCCCACCAACACCGACCACTGCATGTATAGTACAGACTGAATACACGCAGTCTGGCTGGGCCTGGTGGTGCAGGCTTGTAAATACAGCACATGGGAGGCCGAGGAAGAGGATTACACGCCAGCCTGGGCTACCCAGGACTGTGTCGAACAAAAGAAAACCTGCGAAGTCTATTATATCCAGTACTGAAGACATGCCTGTCTCTCCTGGAGACAGAGTCTGCAGTCCTGGGCATTACCCAGGACCTGGAGAATGCGAGGCAAGCTCTCTGTCACCGAGCCACGTCTGCAGTTCCAAGGACTGGGGTTAACACCAAGACAGATAAAGTTGGTTTCTGCTTTTTTTTTTTTTCTTTCATGGTTTTCATTATCTTCCCAGAAAACCTCCTGACCAGCATGCTTCCTGTCAGGACCATTAAGATATTATTAATTAATCCTTGTCAGGCCTGGGATAATTAGCCTCCTAAGTGGGGGCCTAGGAGGCTAATATCATCAGACTGTCAAATTTTACTTTCATTAAATAAACTATAAAGCTTTGTCTGAGGGGATATTTTTAGGGCCGCAGAGGTTGTATGCCCTTGGTTCTTTATAACACACAAAATATTGATTTATTTAGTATAACCCTGCAAATGGAAAAGTTTACCCATTACCCATTGAAAAATATTGCTATATTTCAATATGACCACCTTATTTATAAGTTATATCTCCTTTCCTTCTTTTCTCTTTTCTTTTCCTCTTTCTTTCTTTCTTTCTTTCTTTCTTTCTTTCTTTCTTTCTTTCTTTCTTTCTTGTTGAGCTGGAATCTCTCTATGTAGCTCTGGCTGGCCTAAAACTCTCCGTGTAGACAATGCTCGCCTTGAACTCACAGAGATCCTTCTGCTCTATCTCCAAGGCGCTGAGATTAAAGTACCACACCTCACCTTTTCCCTCCTTCTTCCTTTCCTTTCCTTGTTTCTTTTCCTTCAGGATTTCATTAAATTATCCTGGCTAGACTTGAACTTGAGATTATCCTGCTTCAACCTCCTAAATTCTAAGATTTCAGGTTTTCCTTTGGCTTCCACAGCACTCATTGTGGTTCTGTTGTCCGCACGCTCTAAAAGCTCAACTGCTGAAATCCTCGCCCTCGCGGCGAGGGGCGGGGTGGGGGCGAGGTCTTTGGGAGGTGTTTAGGTCATGACAGTTCCACTCTCGAACCTGCGGCTCTAAAAAGTTGTCTTTTACTCAGGGAGTAAAGGCGGACAGACAGACTGAAAAGGGCTATCCTGGGCTAAAATTGGAGTTCAAGGCAGGCAAGTCTGGGCTACAAAGTGAGCTCTTGTATAAAAATTAAAAAAATACAGCTGGTCACAGAGGCAGAGGCAGGCGAATCTCTGTGATTTCGAGGCCAGCCTGGTTTACAAAGTGAGTTCCAGGACAGCTAGGACTGTTACACAGAGAAACCCTGTCTCAATAAACCAAATGAAATAAAATACAAATAAAAAATAATAAAAATTAAAAAAAGTTAAAATAATTTTCTAAACATTTATTTATTATTTTATGTGTACTAGTGTTTTTCCCTGCATAGGTGTGAGTGTGTGTGTGTACCCTGTGCGTGCTTGGTGGCTGTGAAGGCTACAAGAGGACATTGGATCCTCGGGAACTGGGGTTACAGATGGTTGTGAGCTGCCATGTAGGTGCTGGGAATCAAGCCTGGGTCCCGTGCAGGAGCAGCAAGTGCTCTTAACCATTGAGGTATGGCTCCAGCCAATGGGCTTCCGGCTGACTGTGTGGAGGGGCTTGGGTAGGGGTGGTGGATTTCAGCGCTCCCTCCATTAGCTTTGTCGCTTCCTTCTCCCAGTCCTTCCCAGGCCACACAGAAGGCAATGGCAGAATTAACAAAGGCAGAATGTGCCCGGGGAAACTGGCCTGGCTGCCAGCCATTGCTGCTAGGGTCCAGCGGTTCTTCTCAGCGCATATCAACTGCATAATATAGATGGATATTTGGGGGTGGGAGGGTTGGTGGCAGGGTTTTGCTCTAGCTCATTTGGCCTCGAACTTGAAGAGATTCTCCTACTTCCGCTTCCTAAATAATCGGATTATGAGCATGAGTCACCATGCCTGTCTCTTTTTAATTTCTGAGACGAAAGATTCTTGACAGCCGCAGCAGGTGACGTCATGTTTTCAGTAGAGCCCCCGCTCCTTCTCCTTTTTTCTCTTCTTCCAAAATAGGGTCTCGCTGTGTAACACTGGCTGTCCTGGAACTCGCTATGTAGATCAGGCTAGCCTCAAACTCACAGTGCCCTATAATCATTTTTTCCATCAGTCAGAAAATTCTGAGTGACCTAGATGCCCTTCGGCTCCCCTCCCCGCCCCTTCGTCTAGGAACTTGTTCGCGTTCCCATGGCGCCATCTGCTGCTGAGACGAGGAACAGCGCATCGCCCTTCTCATCGGGACCTCGCAAAGCTTTGTGAGGTTTGGGAAACAGCGCCCCTGGTGGGAAGCTTTCTTACACGAATCCTCCAGAAATAGCGTTAGCTGCTCCCTGATTTATATAGGCCTCAACATTAAGGACACTCCCAGTTTTCCTATCCCTTACGATAGGTTTTAATTATAGGACGAATTTTCAACGCACACACGGCGTTACAGACGCCCACTTTTATGGCATTGAAGTGTGATTTCCTGGGAAGGTTTTTATGTTTCTAAAACATTTTCAAGTCGGGGAATGAAGAAATGATGACATCTGCTACCAAACCCGGCACCTTGAATTCCATCCCTACAACGTGGTGGTAGGAGGGAGTTCCGACTCCCACATGGGCACCGCGGCATGCATGCCCCTCACCCCCGCACACAATTTCAAAGATTTAAACAATGGAAAAATCCGAGTCTATGTGCTGGTTTGTTGTCCCTGTGACAAATGCTCTAGAAAAACAATTGGAAGAAAGCAAAGAGTTACATTGGCTCATGGTTTTAGAATGCAGACCGACTGAATCATTATTGTGGACCTGAGCTGACGCAGAATACCATGGCAACCACATGGCGTGTGGGTGGCACACCATTCCCCAGGCTGGGATCCCACTCACTGAACCCCCCTGGAACAAAGGAAATCCTATTTCTTCGGCTCTAACACATCCAGCCTGAGCAATTCTACCTTGAAGGCAGACCTGGAACTCACTGAGATTTGCTTGCCTCTGCCTCTCAAGTGCTGGGATTAAAGGTGTGTACCACTACCACATAGCTGCAGATTTTTTTCATTTTCATTTTATTTCATGTAGACAGGTGTTTAGCCCGCATGTGTGTCCGTCACCGCACATGTGTCTGTCTGTCACTGCACGTGTGTCTCTGTCACCGCATCTGTGTCTGGACCCAGGGAGGCCAGAGGTCCCTCTCTGGCTCTTTAATGGCTCTTTGGAGCACAGTGCCCTCCTCTCTAGGGAACTGAGGATGCACGGGCATTGGGGATGAACAGGGGCTCTTCCCAATGCCTGTCAGGCATCTTTGTCCTTTCGGGACAGAGAGGATCCTTGACGCCTGCAGTTTACCAGCGGGACCTGCAGGTGGATGGCACGAACTCCAGATGATGTTTCCAAGGTGGACTCCCCAGCAGCGAACGCACCTGAGTGAAAGCTGGAGTCTGAGAATGGAGCGGCCGGCAGCACAAATGGTGTCTTCGTCACATACATTGGCTTTCTTTCCTTCTCCTCCTCCTCCTCCTCCTCCTCCTCCTCCTCCTCCTCCTCCTCCTCCTCCTCCAGGGTTTCTCTCTGTAGCTCTGGCTGTCCTGGAACTCACTCTGTAGACCATGCTGGTGTCAAACTCACTGAGATTCGCCTTCCTCTGTATTCGGAGTGCTGGGATTAAAGGTGCGCCTTCTTGAATTATCCAAAACAGAGGAAGCAGTTTAACTTCTGCTGAGCGTCTTGGGTGCAGCCTAAGGTAGAGACCTCACCTTAACATGGACGGGCACTAGGGGCCTGGAGCGGGTGCTGCCGATGTCGGGAATGGCCACACAAATCTCTCATTGCCCCGGCTTCTCTTTAGGCAGTGTGGTGAAGAAGCACGAGGCTAGCCGGTGTTGCTAGCATCCAGCTCCAGCTGGCACCTCTGCGGCTAGACTGTGTGGGCAGCCTCTCCATCCCAGGTGCTTAGCCTGCTGTACCCCCAGGGGATCCTGGGTGCTTCTGGAAGTTCCCAGGCTCAACAGGCACCCGGGCCTGTGCGTAAGCAAATGCTTGAGCTTCTCCTGTGGATCCAAACATGGGCAAGAGAGACGGGCGCGGTGGTAGTCTTCCAGTACACGTAAGCTCACGTATTTGGCTTGGGAGTCACTTCCGGATCAAGATGGCAGACGTAGCGCACTGGCAGTTGCCCCTTCCTTGTCCTGGTTGAGCACCTGTCTGCTGGAGGGGAGGGACGAGCGCATTTTCAGGAGCTCTGCCCTGTAGCTCTCCTGGGAACAGGAGGGGAGCTGGCCATCTACACGCTCATGCCCTTGAGGAGGAACGGGATGGACGCTTAGGATAGAAGTCGACAGCGAAAGCATAGGGATAGGGTATAGGCAGAGTGATGGACACGGGGCCCAACACGTAGCTGGATTTCCTACAGGGTATGACTTACAGCCGGTAATCTGTGGCGTTCCCGCTGAAGGACGCTATAGTTCATAGGGTTCGTAGTCACCTGCGGGAACTGTGTGGGCTGGAAAGAGCTGCTCAGATGGTGTCGCCTGCCTTGTGTGGAGGGCATTCAGAGCACAGCCGGCCAGGACAGTCTCCTCCACAAGGAGACTTTACTAGTCAGTGGGGAGCAGCTCCCTGGCGATCCAGAAGTCACGTGACCCATGAAAGGTTCCTCTGGTGAGGCAGTTTAGATAACAGCTCTCCCGTTCCGTCCAGATCTGCCACCTTTCTGCTTAAAACAAAACAAAAACAAACAAACAAAAAACCCAAACAAACAAAAACCCAAACACCTGACTCTGTAGCTCAGGCTGACTTGGGGCTAGCTAGGCAGAGCAGGTAGGTTTCCAACTCTTGAAGGTCGACCTGCTCCCGTCTCCCTCGTGCTGGGACTGAGGCTGCGCACCGCCCGCACCGCCCGGAGCTCCTCTGCTGTTTGCTCGGCTGTATTTCTGATTCCTTTTCTTGTTTCTGCTACGTCATTATAGTCGAATGAGCAGCCTCATCACTTACAGTGTAGCCCACAGAGCAGAGAAATGAAAACGGGGAGACTCCCAATGGGCTGGGCCAGATGGGAGAGAAGCGGGATATAAAGCAGGGCTTGCCTAGCATGAAGGCAGCCTGGGAAGAGATCTTCTCCCTTTGCTCCGATTCCTCACGCGTCTCAGTGGATGGCTTCAAAAACGCCCCTTCCCCCACTAAACCTCATTTGGTTTTGTTGTTGTTGTTTTGTGTGTGCATGCAGGCATATGTGTGTGTGTGTACACGCATTGTGCATGTGTTGGGGATGGAACTCAGGACTTCAAACCTACTAGGTAAGTGTTGTACCACTGGGCTATAGCCCGACCCGGGTAGGATTAGGATTCCAGAATGCCCGGGTTATTTATTTCTCAGCATCGTTTTGCTCCTGTCATCGTTGCTCAGCCTGAACATCTGTCTGACCAGCACAGGCCTTCACGGGCTTCGGCGAGATAAGATTACTCTGCACATATCTTGCTGTCAGGGGTTAGCAGAGGTCCGGAGTTTGGGGACTGTGTGTCTGGAAGAATTCTCAAACTTGGGATAAGTAGGAAGCTTCCCTTTGGACATTATACAGCCCGTGGGACTCTGGTCAGCACGTTGTTCTCCCTTAGCCAAAAGGATGCTGGAATGTCTCTGGCTGCAGCTGATCCTTTCAGACAGACCTCAGCATTATCCGCCCCGTAATGACATTTTGTGAGTCTGTGGGCGTTCACTGTACCCGTCCTTGATGCTATCAGATGTTTATCTTCCTATGCTCGGACACTCTGTCCACTAAATACATGTAAATATCAAATTCAAAGCTGATACTTTACACAGAATCTAACAAAAAAATAAAATCAGGAGTAGGAAATTTATTTAAAGCCTCCTGGTCAGGTGGTGGTGGTGGTGCACGCCTTTAATCCCAGCACTTGGGAGGCAGAGGCAGGCGGATCTCTGTGAGTTTGAGGCCAGCCTGGTCTACAAGAGCTAGTTCCAGGACAGGCTCCAAAGCTACAGAGAAACCCTGTCTCGAAAATAAAAAAAAAAAAAAAAAAAAGCCTCACTACAGATAAAATCCACTGAGTGTCTAACTGCACAGAAATCTAATAGAAAAGAAGTCACTATACCTATAAAGTCTCCCCACCATGACTGCCCATGTAAGGGTCTGAGGAGACGCTGAAGGAGATCCCAGATTCATACCAATAGCATGCAAAAGCAAAGAGTTTTTTTTTTTTTTTTTTAAATCACTACTCCAGCATATGCATGGTGGTTCTTCTGTACAAAATTGCAATGATCCCAAGAGGAGAAAGCTGGCTTCTCTTAAGCACAGTTAAGGGGAATTTCAGGAACAGTTAGGTCAATTCGTACATAATTGGTTAGGCAAGGAGCAGCTACACTAGTATACTTTTAATTGACTGAGGTCTAGTCTTATCATTTTTGGACATACTTGCACAAGCCAGGGTAAGTTAGGGTGTGACTCAGAAGGGGATTGCTGGATTTGTCCCTGAGACACTGTAAGGCTGACCTGACTTAGGCTTTGGGCTTATTTTCTCTCGTCCCTGACTGTAAGGTAGTGTGGATAAACGGCCCTTCGTGAGAGAGATCCCTGCTTTTCCCTTCTCAGAGAACTAACCTCAGTTGTGAGAGTAAGGGAGTTTAACCCCTTCGCTCAAGCATGAACTGACCAAGGACGGCACCAACAGTGGATGAAGACAAGCCCATGGGGCCTGAACCTTATACGAAGAACTTCAGGCACGTGAGGAAAGCCGAGACCAGGGGAAGTAGCCTTCACCAGGCAAGAGCACACTCCAATACCAAATGGTCAGCTCAGAAAACATACATACAAGTGACATCATACAGACCGAGCAGGTTTTATATATAAGACTATATATGTATATGCATGTATGTATGCAATATCAGTTAATGGAAAAAAGGTCATGAATTTGAAAGATAGCAAAGAGGCATATATGGGAGAGTGTGGAGGGAGGAAGAAAAAAATGTGAAATGTGTTTATATTATAATCTCTAAAAAGAAAAAAAAAAGAACCCAAGTCTGTATATATAAACCAAGCTGTGTATTGTGACACCTGCCTTTAATCTCAGCTCTTGGGAGGCAGTGACAGGGGAAATCTCTGTGATAAACAACAACAAAACACCTAAACAAATAATGAGGCTGGAGAGGTGACTCAGTGGTTAAGAGCACTGGTTGCATTTGCAGGGGACCGAGGCTCTGTTCCAAGCACCCAGGTGGTGACATGGTGGCTCACAAACATCTGTAACTCCAGTTCCTAGAGATCCAATGCCCTCTTTTGTGGGTCCCAGGTGCTTCTTGGGTATATACATGCATTCAGGTAAACACCCACAGGCCTAAAGAATGAGCGAATGGTTAGACCTATAGCCACACACTTTTGCATTTTTCTCATTCCTCTGAGACAACCAGAAAAGCCTAGAGAATTCTGTGGAGGGCGGAGAAGGGAGAAACTAGGCTCACAGGCGATGGGATGACCTTGGGGGAAGTTGAGGGTTACTCACAAAAGAATAGTGACTTCAACATGGAAGACCAGAAAAGCCACATACCCAAGACAAGAGTTGGGAAATCAAGAGGGGAAACAAAGCCCAAACCAACTCAGGCCTGGAACCCTGAAAGAATACACACTTGGAGAAGCGAGAAATCCAAGACCGAAGGCCGGCAGTCTACATTGTTCACAACGTCGACTTCATGCTGCAGGCTTCGCTACCCTTGAGTGTGTGCCAGGGCAAGCTGCCCACAGGCCGTTCTGGCCATCTGAGCTCCCTGCCCGTGCAAGAGCACCTTGTTTTCATGCTTGCAAATGCATGGGATCAGAGCTGGACACCACATTAGACATGGGGTTCTGTAAGTCACACCTCTGTCTATCTGAGTGGTGACTTGGTCAGACGAGGAGAGCGGGGTTGTCTTCCAACCTCAGTCACGTGTGCCATCCCGTTTCCACCCATGGAAAACAGGAGTCTCTCTTCAGTCCATTCCCAGTGACAGAATGATTGCAAGCCTCAAAATCTGGAAGTATCTGAACAACAAGACCCCTTGAAGTGTCTGTCCCTTCAAGATGGGGACACTGTGGCTGGACTCAAGTTTCTAAAATATTTGTTCTTTTTTTCTTTTTGGTTTTTCCAGACAGGGTTTCACTATTTAACAGCCTGGCTGTTGAAATAGGAGCGGCAGGGTTGCGTCCCCGGCACCCGGCCGCCCGCATGGCTAGTTTATACCCAGAAATAATTACACGGAAACTGTATTCTTTCAAACACTGCCTGGCCCGGCTAGGTCCAGTTTCTTATTGGCTAGCTCTTACATATTGTTCTAACCCATTTCTAATATTCTGTGTAGCCCATGAGCTGGCTTACCAGAGAGGATCTTAACCTGCGTCTGTCTGGAGTGGGAGCATCATGGCGACTCACTCACTCAGCTTCTTTTTCCCAGAATTCTCTTCTGTCTACTCCGCCTACCTAATTTTCTGTCCTATGAGGGCCGAGGCAGTTTCTTTATTATTACAAGACCCACCTCCATCACCTGGCTGTCCTGGAACTCGCTTTGTAGACCAGGCTGGCTATCAGCTGACAGAGATCTGCTTGCCTCTGCTCCCAAGTCCTCTGCCTCTCTAGAATTAGGATTAAAGGCATGCATCACAATACTCAGCTAAGGAAATGACTGTTTTATTTTATTTTTAGACCAGGCTGGCTTCAAACTCACAGGTTTGCCTGCTTTTGCCTCTTGGGTGTTGGGATTAAAGGCATGAGCCACCAAGTTTGGCCGTATTTGATGTTCTTGTGCCAGATGTTCACACTGTAAGGCTACAGATGTGTGGGCTGGGGTGTAGGCTGTACCGGGCAATGGGGAACAGTCATGCTGAGCTTAGAGTCAGGCCTGGGTTCAGGTGTACCCACAGTGAAGAGTAATTCTGTTACTGGACAGTCAAGCTTGGTCCTCAGATGAAGTGAGTCAAGATCAGGCACAACTCCTCTACAGAACCTTCTCAGACAAAGGACCAAAGAGAAAGTCCAGAAGGAAGGTTAGCAGAGCTTTTAATGAAATCAGACCAAGCGGAGAAGAGAGCATCTCTCCAAAGGGCAAGGCTGACAGTCAGAACAAAACAAAAGCCCAGTTTCTTCCGGTCCCTGCCTGCTGAAGCTTTTGCTGAGGAGGGCATGAAAACCACCCTGCTGGGACTGACCTGAGCCTCGGCTCTCGGCTCCATCCTCCCTCTCCGTGAGCCAATTAAGGGAGAAATCATTAACTGCACCCTAGTACTGTGGGTTTAACTTTATAGGAGTTGAGGCTGGCCCTGAACTCAGGAGGGGCATTGGAGATAGCGGCTATCTGACTGAATTTATTATTTTTAAGCTTCTGTTAGCTTTGGGACAGGAAGGGTCAGCTAATTATGTTTACTGTCATCAGTTTACCCTGGAGCTTTGGGGCCAGGGTAAGGCCCCAGCTGCTCCTTGGGTTCATTTTTAACTAAGGAGCAACCGTGGTTCAAAGATTGCTGGATAAGAGGCCCTGGGTTTGGAAGTCTAACCCGCTTCTGTGAATACGCCTCCCCTCCCTGTGTCCCAACTCCATCTGCCCTGACACTGCCGAGCCAGCTGTGTGGTTAGCTCCAAGTCTGTGGAAAACTCAGTCACTAACGCGGTCACAGGCCTGGGGGTGGAGGAGTGTCCCAGGGGATCCCTGGTACATACGCAACCCCTGCTTAGCAAGAACCAGGGGTGCTTGGGGAAAAGCCTGCAAAGGCAATCTCAGTCAATCATCCGTGTCAGACTTCCCTCGGTTTTTCAGCAACTCAGCGATCCAAAGCAAATGGGCTGTTATTCCCTACCAGACAACATTCTCACCCTGGGCTTGGAAGGGCCGTCCCTTTCCTGGGAGGTAAAGGGGCAGACCTGATTTGGGCTGAATGAGGGCCAAGAATGAACTGTGGTGACTAAGGATGATTTGGACCCTGAAAAGAGCTCAGTTGTCCCTGGTGAGCTGATTGTCTCCAGAAGCTGAATTCAGGAGGCCGGGAAGCACAATGGGAAAGGCTCCAGTTTATCACCCCCAAGATAGATGCTCAGCACCCGAGAGACCCAGCAAGGGCGGGGGAGGGGTGCAGATGGGGTGCACACAAGGCTTCCTGCCCACCTCACCTCAGGAGCGGCACTTTGGCCTCACGTCACTTCCCTGACGCACCATATAGCCCAGGCTGGCCTCAAACTCATGCTTTCCCCTGCCTCCACCTCCCAAGTGCTGACAATACAGGTGTCTATCACATGCCACCGTCAAGCACTTCCTATGTGACGGGAACTTTCCAGAAAAGGGGAGAGAGGACACTGTGTGGAATCAAAGCAGGGGCACCTTGAGGTTATCCTGTCGGCACCTGGGTCTAAATCAGAGACCATTTAGATCACAATTTACACCCAGCCCACCTAGGCACCTGAAGGACGTGTTAGAGCGGACATATCTGGGTGCAGAGCTGGGGCTGGCACCTTCCTTCCGTGTATTATCAGTTTCCTCTTGGGGGGCCTGGAAAATGAGTTTGAGAAGCTCTGCTTCATTAGGGCCCTGCGGGGTCAGTGGGATGGTATGGGGTTAATTTGTGTTGTTGACTTGTTCAGATTAAGAGACAAGTAGGGCGTTTAAAGTGGCACACCTTGGAGCGGGTTTGAGGATCTTTCCAGAAAGGATTAACTGGGCAGAGAGCTGCCAAATGTGAGGACACCATCGCATGGGCTGGGTATTCCGGGTGGAATAAAAAGAGAGAAAGCCAGGTGTTCCCTGTCTGCACATCCTGATTGGCTGACGGTGAGCGAGCAGCATCCCCAGCTGAGCGCCATTCTCGCCACCGCCACCGTGGACCACACCCTAGGAGCGTGGTGCAAAGGAAATCCTTCTTCGCCGAGTCTCTTCTTGCCAGATCTTCGGCCACAGAAATGATAAGAAATGTCTAATGCAGACAGTAAGTGTGGACATACTTCATCTGTGACTCGGGGCATCACCCCCAGCATTGTCAGTGCGCTTGTCCTGGGAGAGAGGAAGGAAGAGCACCCGGAAACACAGGTATGAGACTGGAAGGCCCTCAGGAGTGTGGGCAGGTGAGACGCATTGACTCTGCAGCAGGAGACCAAGGCCCACACTGAGTGCAGTTCCTCTGAGGCCTTTGGGCCTGCTCTCCTGGTTCCTTTTCTGAAGGTTTTCCCCGTCTTCCTCTCCATCCTCAGCCTCCCACACAGCATCAAAAACTCTCTGCCAGGGGCTGGAGAGATGGCTCAGAGGTTAAGAGCACTGACTGCTCTTCCAGAGGTTCTGAGTTCAATTCCCAGCAACCACATGGTGGCTCACAGCCATCTATAATGAGATCTGGTGCCCTCTTCTGGCATGCAAAAATACATGGAAGGAATGTTGTATACATAATAAATAAATAAATCTTTAAAAAAAAAAAAAGCTCTCTGCCAAAGCCCCTCACTGCAGGCCTCAGGCCACAGCCAAGCTTATCCACTAACACGTGTCTTAGTTGATAGCTGTAAAACTACGCGGTCATAGAGCTCTGTCCTGTAAGCCATTCACTAATCACCTGGCCCCATGCTCCACGTGATCTCAGTGCAAAGGCACTGGCTAGAAGGGTAGAAGACAGAAAAGGGGAGTGACCTCGTGTGGCACCCAAACCTAATCTGACACAGAAGACAGCTGAGCACCATGGTGGTGCCTAACCTGAAGATCTGCCTGGCTTGGGTCAGCTGCGCTCTGGCCCTCTTCCCAGGAGAGGACGTCTCCGGTGAGTGCTCACTAGATGGGAACTTGAGCTGAAGCTGCATGGACCAGACTGGATGAGCATGACTGAGGCTAGCAAAGACAGAAGCTGGCATCCGTGCGATCAGGACAGCAAACGTGCTTTCCGGCGGGGTTCTAACGGGTGTGGTAAATTCTGAGATGGGGTCCAGCACAGACAAGAAAGGGCTTTCTTTATGTGTCTTAGTCCGTTTCCAAAGATCCCTAAGACACAGAGGAGGAGACTGCTGGGGTCCAGTCTCAGCAGAGAAGTGGGTCTCGAATCTGGGATGTCTGGAAGGCGAAATGAGTACTCAAACACAGGATTCTGATGCAAGCTGTGTATCAGCTACAAGGGAGGTTCTTCCTCCTCCTCCTCTTCTTCCTCTTCTTGTGCTGATGCTACTTCTGCCCTGCGTTTCAAACCTCAGTCTTTTATTGCAAATTTTACACAAGGAAAATGATTCTTTTTTCTTGCCATAGGTTAATCATTACCTGGGCAAAGCAGTTCACAAGAAACATAAGGATTCTTTGAAATCAGAACATCATTATTCATTATGACATTTTCCCAGTTCCCAAGCCCTATGCCAGCCACTATATTCTTAATTCTTAGCGGAGTTAATCATAAAACAATTTCTGAGGCTTTCATCTCAGCGGCTAACTACTTGCAGTTACAGAAGCACAGTTCAGTGGGTTTTACTCCATTGTCATGCCTTTCCCATTGTTGTTCCTCGCAATTCCAGTTTTGATTTATAAGGCCATAGGCAGTCAGCCCTAAAGCCCTAGGTTCTTCAGAAACTTTTCATCATAGCCAAGTTCTGTTCTGGTTCAGTATAATTCTTTTTCCAAGTTTTATAATCAGATTAAAAACAAATTTCCCCAACTCTTTCATCAGTCAGGTTTTCCCTGTAACCTGCTTTACAGCTTCAGTGCCTGCCCCCTCTATCAGATCAGGAAGACTCAGATTATCGTACAGCACATCCATATTTTCAGAAGCCACTGGTGTGGAAAGAGAAAAAGAACATGAAGAATAAGTACACTAATAGAATTACTGTAACCAGGGGGCTGGAGAGATGGCTCAGCGGTTAAGAGCATTGCCTGCTCTTCCAAAGGTCCTGAGTTCAATTCCCAGCAACCACATGGTGGCTCACAACCATCTGTAATGAGGTCTGGTACCCTCTTCTGGCCTGCAGGCATACATGTAGAAAGAATATTGCATATATAATAAATAAATATTAAAAAAAAGAATTACTGTAACCAGAATCAGCTGTAACATTGCCAAATGTGTATGCAGACGCCATAGAAGCGGTCCTTGGGGCACATGTTTTCTCCTCGGCCCTCAAGCAACAGGCTCATTTAGCTGCCACTGGGTTGCCTGGAGGAGATTGCTTCCTGCATTTCAGAAACCACACGTAGAGTGGGGCTATGCTTTGCCATCTCCGGCAGAAGACCCATGCTTGGGCCTCCTAACCTGATGAAGGGGTGGGGTGTTGTCTAGAAGAAACAGTCTGGCTGGGTGCCTTGGACACACTTGTGGTGGGATGTGGCTTAGGAAGAGGCAAGAGGATTATTTGAGCACAGGAGTTCAAGTCTAGCCTGGGCACTGTGAGACTCTCTCTCAGAATGGATGCTTGTAGCCGCAGCTCTGTAAGAATGCTTCCCTAGCATACGTGAGGCCCTGGGTTCCATCCCATCACTAAACCAACAATTACAGAAAGACAAATCCACGACCACTTGTCTTCATTTCCATGACCTCAAGGCTCTAAGTCCTTCCAAGTTCCAGGCAGAATCCAGCCAGGAACTTGCTGCAGCTATACAGTTGCAGGGCTCTCTGTTCTACCACTCTCCGAGACAGGGATGACCAGCTCCTGCCCTGGAGCTGCACAGAGTCTCTGATGGTCCTAAAGCCACAGACCCCTGTGCCCCCAGTCCCTCTCTTCTTCTTATCCCTCAACCATTGTCAAATTTGCATTCGCCCCAGACATCAGTTCCTTAGAATTTCGGTGCCCTGGGTTTGTGCACCGCCCATTTCATCCATGGCTCAAGCCGCCTGAGCGTGGGCTGGGGCTGGCATTCCCAGCGTGGGCCTCTTGACCCGCCTAGACCTCCTGCCATCGCCGTTCTTTTCCAGGTAGTATTGCAGAAAGTAGAGAGGATAGGACAGTTGGGACAGGCCCCTGAAGGTGTGATTATCGCAAACCCTCAAGATTCAGGGGAAGCCCTTGGCAGGGAGTAGGATCCTGGGGCCTCATCCCGCCAAACAAGCATCTGGGAAGGCCCTGCTGTCCCCACGGGGGTGGTGGTGGTCAGTCGCGAGCCTCTGTGATGATCTCATCTCAGTGCTTCTATCTGGTGGGTGGACCCACACGCCACATTCTGCAGGCCAGTTTTATATCAAACTTCTGCCAAGAGGAGGGGGAGGTTCTAAGAATAATTTGTGTGGGAGTCATGTTTGGGGGTGTCTAGCACCTTCTCTCAGTCTGCATCTCAATGTCTAGGACTTTCCTGTGGTGGCAGATGCATGTCGTTCTGCCTGAACCGGTACCCAGGCACGGGCTTTCCAGCTAGCTGCTACGCTGGCTCTCCTTGCTCTCCTCTGCCACCTGCTGGGCTAGGCTAGAAAATGCACCCGAACCTTCTCAGCCTGCCTCTAGAACGACTTCTGCCTTTATTCTTCACCTTGTTGACTTTACCTTGGGCCCTGGACTTGGAGATCCTGAGGTCTATCAGCCACAGCTGTCGGTTCAAGTTTAGAGCCTTGAGTGGGGCTGGGCAAGAGGAGTCTCAGCTACTTAAACACCGAGTCCCATCCAAGGGAAGGACCCAGTTCCTCAAATGGTGCTCATAGGACTGAGAAGTAATAACTGTCCTGCCAGGTGGCTCTGTAGTAGAGAAGTTTTCCTGTAACTGAAACATGGGGCGCGTGGGGGGGGACGGATGACTTGTGGGACTCGGGGGGTAATCACGAGGTCATATATTCGAGAAAGCAGACATTTGGAGGATTCTCAAAGACCCCTCCCCAGTTTATTAAAAGAGGAAGCAGCTCTGGTTATCCAGGCTGAGAGGACGTTAATCTGTGAGAAGAGGTTCTTGGACTGTGGAGTTGTCTGCAAGCTGTACAGAGAGCTTCAGGGCTGCAGCTTTTGTGTGTCTTCTGAGGTGTTGGGATGGGCTTTTCCACAAAGCAGCTGCTTTGGAGTCATCCATGTTCCTGAATGCAGTCCCTTTATCCATACTCCCGTTAGTAACCCCAGTAAACAAAATCATTGGTTCATCAAGTTGGACTTCGGTGCAAGGCTTTCTTTGAGTCTATCGTGGGTTCCCTCTCTAGGATGAGCAGGTGTGTGTGTGTGTGTTGTCTCCCCCAAGAAGTTTGACACACAACACCCACAGTGACCATATAAGCCATTCTGCCATCCCATTTTACTTCTTAAAGGCCAACTCCCTAGTTCTCCAAGACCGCTGATCCTGGAGACCAGCCCGCAGTCACGGTCGCTCTCCAAGGTGCTGATTCTTATAGTGCAGTGCTTGATAAGGGAATTCTTCCCCAAGAGAGAAAGACTGACCAGACACCCGTCCCATTTAGTATTTAGTTACCTGAACCAAATGGGCAATTTCTCCTTATAACCTTGCCCTGGTTACTCTGGGGTCAATGGAATGAGTTCTCGTTGGACATTTTGTTTCAACCTCCCAAGAACTCCAGAGGGTATCACTTGTTTCTATTTTAGGAGGGAGGAAACTGGAGCGTGGACAGGCCGAGAGGAATGTGGTTCTGAGATGGTGCCTACAATGACCTTTTATTGAAATCATCCTCTAGCGCTCCCAAGATGCCTTGTCTTCAGTATCTATGACTGCCACCTCCTTCCATCCAAGCCAAAAGTACATTTTATCTCGGATGGTTTCCACCTTCCTCGTGTTCAACATCTAAGACTCACATGCTAGGAGCTTTCCACATTGCCACTGACTCCTCTCTGGCCTCTGCCACGCTTAAAATCCACACCTTTGCTGCTACAGTGAACTGGCTGAAGGCATGTCATATCCCTCAAACTAAAGCCACTAAAACTTGCTGTGGAGATTTAAATCTATATAACCCAACACAATGGCAGAGCCACCCTAGATATTTCAGGTTGGTAAGATGGTTCAGAAGATGAAAGTGCTTCTACCAAGGCTGACAATCTGAGTTAGATTCCCAGGACTTACACAGTGGCCGACTCCTGCAAGTTGTCCTCGGTGGTACTCCCACACAAACAATGTAAAAAAAAAAAGTATTAAAGACCTTGTATCAATAAACCGAAAGATTTATTGAATAAAAAACTAAGCGTTAAGAGCTAGAGAGAACTGGGTTCTAGCCAAGTTCAGTTTACTGATCAAGGAATGGTAGACAAGTTCTTAATCTCTGCAGGCTTTGATTTCTTTATCTTAGAAAGAGTATAACAATTAGCGTGGTGGCGCACGACTTTAATCCCAGCACTCCGGAGGGGGGCAGAGGCAAGCGGAAGAGTTCAAGGCCAGTCTGGTCTACAAGAGCTGGTTCCAGGAAGGGCTCCAAAGCTACAGAGAAACCCTGTTTCGAAAAACGAACGAACGAAAGAAAGAAAGAAAGAAAGAAAGAAAGAAAGAAAGAAAGGAAATAATCAATCCTACTGCTGCTCTCTGACCCACTCTTCACCTGTGGGGGGATCCTAACTTCCTAGTGCTCTGTTAGAACAAAGGCTCTCCAGATTCTTCTCAACCTGGAGACCCAGGGAAGTGAGCACTTGCCTGTCCACAGTCAATTCTCTCCGAGGAGAATTGAGGGGGTTTGCTCCCAGCTAGCGATGCTGCTGGGACCACCCTGGACCCACCTGGGCACCCTGGAGATAGAACTACAGGATTCGTTTTTCTACACTGCTCTTAGAGCATGGGAGAGAAGATAGGTTGGCAGGATTTGGGAAGCCAGCCTTTCCCTAGGCTGGAGGCCCAGCTTAGCCACAAGCCACGATTATCCTCCTCTGTGTACCACTGATGTCTGTGGTACAGTCTTGCACACGTTACTCTTTCATAGCTAGGCTAGTGCCAACTGTAACACACGTAGTTCCCTCTCTGGGATGCAGAATGATGTCCCTCCTCCAAAGAGATTCACATCCAGACCCATAGACTTGGGAAAATGTCATGTCACATAACGAAGAAGAATGACATCTTCAGATGGAATTGTTGCTGTCCATCAGATGACCTTCAGGTAGGGGGTTTCGGGATTGCCCCATAGGCCAATGACTCACAGGGGCCTTAAAAGTGGAGGAGCGGAAGAAGGAGGCAAAGAGATACCTGAGCACACTCTGCTGTGAAAGTGGAGGCGTGAGAGCCAATGAGGGCATGGCTCTAGAAGAGGGCTAGAGATTTATCCGAGAACCCCAGTTGTTCAGGAAAGGGATTCTGTGAATGCACTGATTTTGTTCTAACAAGATCCATGTCAGCCACTGCCCTCTAGAACTGCAAGATCATTGGTTTGTTTTAGGGTGGGAAGTTCCTGGCACTTTGCTACGATGCAAAGTGGAGTGCACACAACCCACATCATCCATTGCTTCTCCTGTATGAGACGTCCTCAGCACACACTGAATTTTCTATCTCCAGGGCTCTATGGAATGAAATGCTAGATGGTAGCTCTCACAGAGATCTTTGTCGCTCTAGTGGATGTCCTTCTTGAGATAAGAATTTTTGTTGTTGTTGGGTTTTTTTTTTTTTTTTTTTTTGAGATAGGGTTTCCCTGGGTAGCCCTGGCTATCCTGGAGCTCAGAGATCCACCTGCTTCTGCCTCCTCAGTGCTGGGGTTTAAAGGCATGAGCCGCCACTGGTGGCAGTAAAGAAAAATGTAATTTTCCCTCAGTTCTGCTTGTCTTATCTCCTTGGTCCATCCTTCTCCCTACCAAGGTCTGCTTGACCTTTAGAATACCTCCTGAATTTTCCACCACCACCCTAAACCACAGGTCCACGCTTTCCCCCTCCATCTTTCCCAGTGGCTTCTTCATATTTTATCTGTTATAGAAAGAGCACATGTAGTGTCTGTCTCCTCACCCGCCCTTCTTGGTTTTCCTTCCCTCCTGTCTTGCCTTCTTGTCTTCCTTCCACATTATTCTGCTGCCATTAGAAACGAATAACATGAGAATAATGATATTCTGAGATGCTACAGTTCTGTCCACAAAGCAACAGGAAGCAGCATTCCTTCTGATGCTAACTTCCTCTGTCAGGCCCAGAAGCCGCAGCCTTTGTCCACAGTAAAGGGTCCAGTGCTCTGGAGTTACTGTGTAGTGTCCTGATTTCTTTGGTTGTTGTTTGAGACAGGGGCTTACTACATAGCTCTGGCTGGCTTGGACCTTGCTCTGTAGACCAGGCTAGCCTTGAACCCGCAAGAGATCTGCCTGCTTCTGTCTCTCAAGCGCTGAGATTAAAGGTGTGCGCCACAGGATGGCCTTGCCTTGACTTTTTCAATGGCAGAAATAGATGGCTGCTGTCGCGTGTCCTCAGAGACTGACTCTCCCCACAGAATTCCCTTTCCTCAAAGTGCAGCTTTGGTCTTCCGGCCATGGAGAACGCCTGTGTCCTAGATGTCCTCACCCACACACCAGAGGCCGCATGCGCAGTCGCGAGCACTTCGGCCTGCTTTTGTGAACATCTAAGCCTGGGGCGGGAGGTATGCTGTGAAGACGTGGTGTTGCCAGGTCTGTGGTAGGTAGCTAACTAGTAACTGTGGTCACTAAGATTCTCCTTACGTTCTGGAGGAGGAGGGGAAACACATTGCTCACGTCGTAGTTCTGTTCTTGTTCAGAGGAAGACAGCTGACATTTGTACTCGTGTGTATTTACAGAACAGATAGACTAGATAGTTCCTAAATGTTTTCTACTTGGCGCAAGTCACCAACTGGTTACAGTCAACAGTCTGAACAGGGCGTGCCTGGTTTAGTTTACTTTTCATTTTCTGTTGACTGCAGCCTGACTGAACTTTCTGAAGGAGTCCTTGGCTTTGGAAAGTTTCTGGCTTTCCCTGGTACTTTGTGACCTCCTGACCCCGCTCAGCAAAGGCTTCCAGGCAGCAACCTGAAACTTGAGGAGGGCAGCTGGGGAAGAGGCCCAATTCCCCACCCAGGGCTCTCCGAAGGCCTTCTGCTGGAGGCTGTGCCTTCCCGAGAGCTTGGAATATTCCAAACATATTTGTCTTTCAAAGTTTCATTCTAATTGGAGGCAGGTGGAGAGCCACAGGACACAAACTTTTTAAAGACCGTAATTTTCATTTGCTGTTGGGAAGGAGAGAAAGCGAGAGTAAGAAAACAAAGCAATTAAAAGTTTTCTCGGTGACAGTGAAGCGGCAGGCCCTGAGATAGTGCGGCTTGCGTCAGTTTGCTGTAACAGGGCTGCTCCTCGGGGAGGCCCAGCCCGGGGCGCAGTGATGAAGTCTGAGTTTGCTTCAGTTTGCATCACGGTGCCAAGCTCCGTTGTTTGTGAGAAGCTGTTCTCCCAGCCCAGGGGAGACACTCTATGTCTGCTCTCTGCCTTTCCGTGCCTCACAGATGTGCAGGCCCTGCTTTGGGGGGCACCCCTCCATACGCTAGCCCCCCCGCATCACTGTATGAGCCTTCATCAGAGCCTAGTGGGGACACTCTGAGGCTCTTCCAAGCCTATGTCCACTGCCTCATCTGAAGCATCCTCCCCATGAACCATGGGATGTAAATAAACTGATTTTTTTTAAACAAATGAATATATTTCTGATTCCAAATAGATTTTTCCTCCTGTGGGTAAAAAATATTAACTTATGAGACTAGAGAGATGGGTTAGCAGTTAGGAGTAACTGATGTTCTTCTAGAGGATGAGAATTCTCTTCCCAGTATCCATGTCATGTGGCTCAGTCACCTGTAACTCCAGCTCTGACGCCCTCTTCTGGCCTCCAACGGTAGCCCCCCTCCACATAGCACATATACAGACTCACACAGAAGTAAAATAAACCATTTTACAAAAGTTATTAAGGCCGGGCGATGGTGGCGCACGCCTTTAATCCCAGCACTCGGGAGGCAGAGGCAGGCGGATCTCTGTGAGTTCGAGACCAGCCTGGTCTACAGAGCTAGTGCCAGGACAGGCTCCAAAGCTACAGAGAAACCCTGTCTCGAAAAACCAAAAAAAAAAAAAAAAAGTTATTAAGTTAGCCAGGCAGTGATGAAGCACACCTTTAATCCCAACACTAGGGAGGTAGAGGCAGGCAGATCTCTGTGACTTGAGTTTGAGGCCGGCCTAGGCTACAGAGCTGGTTAGCCCAGAACAGCTAGGGCTGTTGCACAAAGAAACCCTGTCTCAAAACAAACAAACAAACAAACAAAGTTATATCCACATCAGCCGTGTTAAAATGTGTCATCTCTTATCCCTTATTGTTATTACAACTTCTAATTGTACAGCCCTTCCACAGCTATTGTAACACTAGGTTCCAGGAAACGGGGAGAATTCAGACAGAGATCAATACCAGAGTATGGATTTTCTATAGAAAGAAACACAGAAGAATGTTTCTTTAAGACACAGGGTATGTAAGCTTCTCTTATGATTTTCATGCCCCCACCCCTCGGCAGCACACACTGAGTGTGTAGAAAGGGCGGATCTGCTCGGCATTCTAAGACTGTATAGTAGAATGTTAATTTAGCAAGAAGGTGCCCAGAGAAAGGAAATAGGAGTTTTAAACGTCTATGTGCACGTGGAATGGGCACGTGTTTATGTGTGCTCATACTTACAGAGGCCAGGGACATGGGATCTCCCTGGGTCTGGAGTTAGAGGCACTGCGAGCTCCCTGGCATGGTGCTGGGCTCAGATCCTCTGGAAGAGAATAAAGGTGCCCTTAACTGTCAAGCCATTCTCTAGCCCCAAAGGAAAATTTAAATACAACATGGAAAAAGTCCAAAAGAAAAAGCCCACCAAATTCAAGCCAGACATGGTGGTGTAGGTCTTTAATTCCAGCACTCAGGTGACAAGGTGCACAAGACCTCTGTGTGTGTGAGAAGCAAGCCTGGTCTACATACTGAGACTCTGTCTTGAGAAACCAACCACACCAAGAAATAAACACATTGTGTGGCTGTTTCTACAGTGATTGAAACATCCCGTCTAGCAGGGAAGCTCATTAGGACAGAAAGTAAAGAGCTCAAAATAACTTCAGGAAGTCCCCAAAATTGATCAGATTCAGTAGGCTCCTCCCTCCCAAAGAAATAAATAGAAAAGACTGCGGTGAGTCGCTTTTAGATGAGCCAAGCTGCAAAGAATACAGAGACAAGACCAGAAACCCGAAAGAGACAGAAACCCGCTGAGATGCCTGGGAAAGGCTCAGACCAACTGAATCACCAGCAAAGGACGCTTTCCAGTCCGCGGAGCTGCCTGCAGGCTGTGTGGTGGGCTTCAGGTTCCCAGCTTTGTGAGCTGTCACCCCCGCTGGGGTGGACTTTGCTGATGCAGCTGTCTTCGGATCATTTCTGCTCCTGTAAGTAACCCCAATAAAAATCATTGGCTTGGTGAGCATGGGTGGTGCACACCTTTAGTCCCAGCACATGGGAGGCAGAGGCAGGTGGATCTCTGTGAGTTCGAGGCCAGCCTGGTCTACAAGAGCTAGTTCCAGGACAGGCACCAAAGCTACAGAGAAACCCTGTCTCAAAAAAAAAAAAAAATCACTGGCTCACAAAGGGGATTTTGGTCTGTCGCAGACTCCCTAGTGGGGGTGAGTATAAAAACCTGTCTTCTGGATGAATAATTTACATTGGTATAAATTTTACTCTATTGATATAAATTTAAGGTCAATTTTGTTATATGTATATGTATTTCTGCTCTTGATTAAGGTATTGTGATTGTGTAGTTCATTTAAAAATGTAATGTATAATTAGGAAATATAGGTTAATGGATAATCATCAATAATAGTCAAGCTTGTAGTCATGTTAGTTAGATTTTCTAGATGTGCATAGATATATTTCAGATAGGCATTCTTCACATCTTTCAAAGACTACAGAATATGGCATTTTAAATGTTTTAATAACTTAAGGCTTTTCATGACAGTGAGACACATCTGCTCCTGGCAGCACCAGCTACTTCAAGAAGAAGATGGGCATCGAAGAGGATCCTTATGGAGTTGGTTAGCCATTTGGGCAAGAAACTGCTCTTGCCTGGACTGATGCATAAACTGGACACAGAGAACCCACAGAGAGAGGACTGCTGAACTTGCCTAAAAGTGAGATGGTCTTTTAGGGTTCCTGATTCATGAAAGAGTCTGCGAGACATTCTGCAAGACACAGCAGAAAGTGACTGAACTGTCTTTGAAATTTCCTGCTTCATGGAAGAGTCTGCTGGATACTATGGGCCTGAAGGCTGAAGATAGATGCCCCAACAGTACAAAGAAACTTTGGGTGACTGTCCAGGCAGCGAGATGTCTCTGTCATTTCTAGAGTTTTGGAAGTTGCTTACTTCTTGTTTACTTAGGTAATGTTATATCTTTCTGGAGTCTTTGATGGAGTTGAATAATAAATAGATATAGTTTCCCTTAGTTTTGATAAAAGATAAAATAGATATATATATATACTGTAACTGTAATTCTTACTTGATAAACTGTTTTGTTATATGTAATTTTGCTATGTTAAAGTGAAAGCCTTTCTTTTTTGTTTAAACAGAAAAGGGGGAAATGATGTAGGTGGGTCTTCTGTCTATGTGTTACTTTCATTGGTCAAATAAAGAGACTGCCTTGGCCTTTGATAGGACAGCATCTTAGATAGGCGGAATAGACAGAACAGAATGCTGGGAGGAAGACAATGAGTCAGACGCCATGATTCTTTGACCTGAGACGGATGTAGGCTAGAATCTTTCCCGGTAAGCCACCACCTCATGGTGCTACACAGATTATTAGAAATGGGTTAATCAAAATGTGAGAATTAGCCAATAAGAGGCTAGAAAAAAGGGCCAGGCAGTGTTTAAAAGAATACAGTTTCTGTGTAATTATTTCAGGTAAAGCTAGCCAGGTGGCAGGAAGCGGCCCACCGCCTCATCACTACACTGCACAGCAGAACAAAAACAAGAGAAGAAAATTATCATGTGCATCTAGCTTTCCCCATAAACCAGAAGGAGAACAAGAGTACAGATGAGTGAGTCATGAAAGCTAAGTCGTTCTCGGAGCCTTGCCAGCAGCCAAGGTGCAAGGAACAGACACATGCAGTCGAATGCTTGGCTGGATGTATCTCGGGGACGTGTGACTCGTCTCACTTTACCCCTGATGGAACTCAAGTTTAGAGAAGGTAAAAACAGAGTTCACTGGGATTATCCAGATGTTGTCCTGCTTTCAGTGTTTGTGTGATTGAGACAGGGTCTCACCATGTAGCTCCCTGGCTGTTCTGGAATTCACAGAAATCCACCTGCTTCTACCTCCTAAGTGCAGTGCTGGGATTAAGGGGTTTGCTGTAGGTTCTTCGTTGAGGTAAAAACACAGCATGAAGCCTCTTGATAGATTAGGGAGAGAAGGAGACCATTCAGCGTCTGCACTGTGAACCAGCAGTTGGTGGGAGTTACGGGTAAAGAGAGAGGCGGTAAGGCTGCCTTGAACATGGTCATTACAGGACTTGGAAGAGAAGAGGGAAGCTGTGTCAGGCTGCAACCGGAAGGATCGGGAATATGGAGGGGATGGAGACAGAAAAGGCACACACTGGAGATCTCAGCATGTGAGGAAGGAAGAGGCAGAAGAATGAGAAGTTCAAGGTCATCCTCTGGTGGATTCAAGAGTACCCTGGGCTACATGAGACCCTATCTCAAAAAAAGAAGGTGGCACGCACCTTTGATCCCAGCACTCGGGAGGCAGAGGCAGGCAGATTTCTATGAGTTTGAGACCAGCCTGGTCTACAAGAGGTAGTTCCAGGACAGGCTCCAAAACCACAGAGAAACCTGTCTCGAAAAAAAAAAAAAAAAGAAAGAAAAAGAAGGACTAGACTGATAAATAGGGCATTATGAATTATGCTTTAAAAAAAGTTTTAAACTGTCAAGGCAGAACCCAATGCAGAAGTATCAACATAAGTTTCACTGTGGAAAATGACAAGAGCTCAAAGACCAAGAACAGGGCCGACGTTAGACAGCTGCGGAGATTTCAGTGACACAAAAGGACACGTGATGACGGACACAGCCACACAGACGTTAGACGGAGACAAAGTTATCCTCAAACGGAGAGTCCACAGCACGATAGGTGTTCTGTTTCTACTGAGAAGATATGATCTATAGGTTTCCAAATGGGGTTTAAGTATGCTGGTTACCCGGAGGTGGGCACATTCTCACCAGTTTGTCTTTCAATTCTGGACACAGTTGAACACCAGATACGTCAGAAGGATTCTCAGGCTGCCCTGCTGGTAGCACATATCAGTGTTCGATACCCTCGATGCCAACATCCATCCCAGTGGCTCCTCAAGAGACGGCTCAGTGGTAAGGAGCAGCGGCTGTGCTTGCAGAGGACGGGGGGTTTGGTTCCCAGGACCCACATGGTGGTTCACAACTGTCTGTAACTCTAGTTCCAGGGGATCCAACCCCCTCTTCTGACCTCCTCAGGCATTAGGCTCACACATGGTGCACATACATACATACATACAGACAAGAAAAAAAAAAAAACCTTAAAAGTTTAAATTAGCTGGACAGTGGTGTCGCAAGCCTTTAATCCCAGCACTCGGGAGGCAGAGACAGGCGGATCTCTGTGAGTTCAAGGCCAGCCTGGTTTACAGAGCGAGTTCCAGTACAGCCTCCAAAGCTACGGAGAAACCCTGTCTCTAAAAAAACAAACAAAAAAAGAAAGAAAAGAAAGTCTAAATTAAATTTCAGGTAAAGCATGCTACTTATATGTGATTTTAATTCTATAAAAATAATAAGTGTTTTTAAAGCTATCCACACCATCACCTGATTGCATCTACTAAATTGCTGTCCTTTCATGATGAAAGGGCACTTCCTCAGTCCTCCAAACTGGCTCTGACTGAAGGAGCTTCAACTGTGCTGTGGAAGACCTGGGTCTCAAATTCTAATAGCTTCTACGATTGACTGCTAAAGTTAAGCTAGAAGTTGGTCCAAGCACCAGCCTATAGTTGCCCTTTGTTTTCTTCTTGCCCCCTTTGAATACACACACGTGCTGTAGCTGTGGCCCGGTTGGCAGAGCACCTGCCTAGTGTGGGAAGCCCGAGGGTGGATCCCAGCACTAGTTAAAGGGGCCAGCATGGTGGTACAACCCTGCTGGGGAGGCATTCAGGGGGCGGAGGCTCAAGCATTGCAAATTCAAGGTCTTCCTTGGCTACCTAAAAAGACTGAAGGCCAGCCTGGACTATGTGAAACTGTTTAAATAGGCACACACGCACACACACATCCCACGAGGCCTCAATACTACACAAAGATCTACAGGCAACTAAGGGATTCTGAGATCAGGAAAAACCGTTTTCCCCAGGGAAGAGCACACCAACTAGTTACCCAATACCATGTGATCATCCCTAAAAACACATATACAAGTAACCTAAAGACTGAGCAGACTATACTTAGGAATATATAATCCTAATATATTATAGTAAAAAGAAAGGCTATGGGGCTGGAGAGATGGCTCAGTGGTTAGGAGCACTGCCTTCTCTTCCAAAGGTCCTGAGTTCAATTCCCAGCAACCACATGGTGGCTCACAACCATCTGTAATGAGGTCTGGTGCCCTCTTCTGGCCTGCAGACATACACACAGACAAAATATTGTATACATAATAAATAAATATTTTTTAAAAAAGGCTATGAATTCGTAAGAGCTCAAGGAGGGGTATATGTGAGGTGATGAAAGGGAAGGGAGAAATGGTATAGTTATATTATTAACTATATATATATACATACATACATACACATGAATGTATATATCTACACACACACACACGCATATGAAGAAAAGGGCAGTGAGATGACTCAGTTGGCAAATGTGCTGACAGCTAATCCTGAAGACCTGAGTTCAATCCCCAGGATTTATACAGTAGAAAACAAGAATTTACTCCTGCCTCCACACAGGTGTGACAAGAGTGTGTCCAAACACACACACATACACCCTAAATAAACAACAAATAAATGTACTACAAATAATTAAAATATATGCAAATTAGTCATTATCATTGAAGCTCTGAGAACATATCACTTTCCTTTTTTCTCTTTTCTTAATCCATCTGGTTATCGACATACACAATATATGTGTTGATATTTCAAACTCTTTATATTTTTATAAAGCTAACGTGTGTGTGTATATGCACTTGCATGAGGGTACATTACATGTGTGCAGGAGTCTACAGGCCAGAAGAGGGCCTTGGATTCTTTGGGGTTGGAGTTACAGATGGTTGTGAGCCTCCATGTGGACGCTGGGAACGAAACTCACATCCTGTGCAAAAGCAGCTGGGGTGCTGAGGTGCTGAGCGGGCTCCTCAGTGCCCTCCACCTTTTTGGACAGAGTCTCGTGTGCCTCAGGCTAGCTTCACACTTGCTGTGTAGTGGAGGATGACCCTGAACTTCAGATCCTCCTTCCTCCACCTCCTGAGATTACAGGCTTGTGCCACCCGACCCAACCCAGACATTACTGCTATTCTTTGTAGAGCACTGGCTGGACTGGAGAGACTTATGAGCACCTGCTACTCTTGCAGAAGACCAATGTTCAGTTTCCAGCATTCAGGGGATCGGATGCTTGTGGCTTCCAAAGCACACACACAGCCACTTACATATACATAATCATAATTTTCTTTTCTTTTTTTAAAAATATTTTTTATCGTTTATTTAACTTTATTTTATGTGCATTGGTGTGAAGGTGTCAGATCCCCTGCAACTGGATCTTCAGACAGTTGTGAGCTGCCTTGTGGGTGCTGGGAATTGAGCCTGGGTCCTCTGGAAGAGCAGTCAGTGCTCTTAACCACTGAGCCATCTCTCCAGCCACCCCCCCATGCTCGTGATTTTTTTCAAAGAATCATTGTTTAAAGACAGACAATGCTTGATTTTTAAAGATTGCACTTAAGTTTATTTTCATTCAGAGAGACAGGCAGATACACACACACACACACACACACACACACACAGAAAAAGACAGAGAAACGACAGAGAGACAGAGAATGGACTAGGCCGGGTTGAACTTATGACAATCTTCCTGCCTCTTTCTCCCAAATGTTAGTATTACAGGCTTAAAGCCACCACATGCAGCTACTCTTAAACTATAAATCAATTAGGAGCTGGGCGGTGGTGACACACGCCTTTAATTTTGCACTTGGGAAACGGAGGCAGGTGGATCTCTGTGAGTTCGAGGCCAGCTAGGGCTGTCTTAAAAAAAAAAAGGAAAGAAAAAGAAGAAATAATTGCTTGGAATGGGAGAGATGGCTCGGTACTAGCTGCTCTTTCAGAGGATCTGGGTTCAATTAACAGACTCCACCCAATTCCCAGCCCCAAACTGTCCGTGACTCCAGTCCTAGAGGATCTGACGCCCTCTTCTGGCTTCTGCAGGCAGTGCACATACATGATGCACAGACACATACGTAGGTAAAACACGCATAGACTTCAAAAGAAATGAACAGAAACAGTTACTTGTGTAAGAAGAGTCAAGTTTGTCACGTTGCAGTGGCGGTTTCCCCAGACAAGAACTTAGGGAACAGTGAAAACCAGTCCAGTTTTCTTTCCACCCCAGGCTGGGCCGGCGCTCATCCAAACAGCTGCTAGGATCTAGCCTCCGTGTCCCTCAGAATGATGCTGGTGAGAGCGTATAGACTAATGGTGTAGAGGAAGAATATAAAGCAGAAGATGATGATGAGCACAGAGAACATTGTCATAAGTGCCATAGACATTAACTTCTCCCGTGTCCCCAGAAACACGCACAAGAATGGCCCGGGACACACGGTTGTGTGGCACAAGATGTCTTCCTTCATCAGAGATCGCTGATAGTGCCATAGGATGATCAGGAAGATCCCTTGTATGGACATCTGAACCAGATAATAGAACACGAACACGGACAGCAGGAGCCTCTCCTTGGACAAGGTCGAAATCATCTCCTCCCTCTCTGCCTCCTGGTCCCGATAGAGCAGGCCGCTGGGTGACTCTTCCTCTAAGGCCTGCTGCGGATGTGGTGAGCTTACGTTTAAACTCTGGGAGACTGAAAACTCCATTATAAAAAAGATGGAATAGACAGTCAAGCCAAAAGTGTTCCAGACTCCTACCACGGACACGGAGAAGTGTTTATTGTAGCACTCGGCTAAGCAGGCTTCAGAGATGTTCCCGTGGCACTGGAAGTCTTTCTTCCTATTAAACCAGGGCATTTGTGATGTATACATGACGGAAAGGAAGAGGAAAGAGATGACAAGCCACGTTGTCTGCCCCTTGTAGACATTCGTGGAATTTCTACCCAACTGCAGGATCGCGGGCACGACACCCACTGAACTCATCCTGTCAGACATCTTGGAACCTAGGAAGAGAAAAGAGTAGTAACAGGAGGGAGGAAAGTGTACTGTCCCTGGGGGCTTGATTGTCCCAGGGAAGAAGAGAATGTCTACGAAAGAGAGAGCAGCAGAGGAAGGTGCCCCCTTCCCAGCTCCCTCTCGCCAGCCCTGCTCCTATCAGCTGCTTCTCTACCTAGTCCTTTCCCAAGCCCCTCCCCAACAGGTTATTTCTTAAACCCTCTGCCTAGCTCTGCATCCTGTTTCCTCTGTCACAGATTCTCTGGGCCGTTCACTCCTCTTTAGAGTCTCCGTACCAACCTGTGCCAAACAAGCTGTGCCAACCAACTGTGGGTTCCAACTGTCGTAGAACTGCCATGGGTACCTGGCTAGCAGCCCTTAAAGGCGAACCTCCCTTTCTTCCTTCTGGCAAGTACTTGAGATGGGTAGGCCAGGTGGGTTGGGATCATCCCAAGCCAGCAGCAAATTAATGTTTGATGAAGCCGTGGCCAGATCAACACTTGGTTCCTTTCTATTGGAGAACGGCTTGTCTGCTTACTTGGGGTTTTTATTGATCTGCAGCTGCCTTGAATACCAGTGTGATCTGGCTACAAAGAAAGGTTGCGGACACTTCTCTCCTTTGGTCACGGGCAAGGTGGGGTGCCCTTCCCCCTCAGGTGTTTTTCAAGATTTTTACGGTTCTGGCCATTCATTTTTTTTTTATTTGGGGGGCTCTAAGGACAACTTATTGTTAAGTCAGTCAATGATTGTCCCCCCCACTTCTGTCCAATTGGCTGAGCTGTGTTGGGCCTGCTTTGAAGTTCAAATTCTTCTGTCTCCTCTTCCCTCCTCCACAAAGACAGGATCTCATTGCCATAGCTCAGGCTAACCTGGAGCTCATTCTGTACCCGGCTTGGCCTTGAACTCATGGCAGTTCTCCTGCCTTGGCTTCTCACAGGTGCGCATCACTGCGTCTGGCTTTCCAGTTATGCTCTCTCGCCAGCCCCAACTCTGCTCCCTTTAAAAAGTACTAGTCCAGCCAGCAGTGGAGGTGTACTCCTCAAATGCCAGCCCTCGGGGCAGAGGCAGGCCTGATCTACACATCAAATTATAGGCCAGCCAGGGATGAGACCAAGAATAAAAAAAAAAAAAAAAAAAAAAAAAAAAAGAAGAAGAAGAAGAAGAATGAAAAAAAAAAAGAAAAAGGAAAAACCCACCTATCATAAATTCAACTGAATAAAAATGCAATAGTAAAAAAACTACGATAAAGAATGTTACAATATTGGCCAATACCATCTGTTCTGCAGCGGATGTGGGGTCTACAGCCTGCTTTACTGCCTTCTGCCAACTCAGATGAGGAAGGTGGACTTAGACAAGAATTGTACGAGCCATGAAGGTCAAAGGTTATGCAGTCATAGAACAAGCCCCTCGTGGACAGAACAGGTCCTACAAGGCACGGCGCCATAATAACGAGTGAGCGAAGGGCCCACTGTCATATTTGGGGAGTCATCCAAAACAAAAACCAACAACGAAAATCTTAAACTGCAGCACAATGAGAACAGAAATTGGAGCTGAGTGTAGAATAGTATCTCCAAGATACGCAGACTGTCCTTTCTTTCCAGAAGCCCACGGAATAGTCCCTAAAACAGACCACATTCGACACAGCAAGTCAAGTCTTATCCGCCATCAGATCTCAGCACACAGTTTTAGTCCCAGCACTCGGGAGGCAGAGGCAGGCGGATCTCTGTGAGTTTGAGACCAGCCTGGTCTACAAGAGCTGGTTCCAGGACAGCTCTTGAAAACCCTGACTTGAAAAATAAAACCAAACAAAAAACCGGCTGGGCAGGTGTACTTGCCACCAGGCCTGATGACCTGACTTCAACCCTTGGGAGTCATAAGACGAAAGCAGAGAACCAACTGTTGCAAGCTGTGCTCTGACCACCACATGCATAGGACAGCATATGTGCACACGCGCGCGCGCGCACACACACACATGTAATAAAAATATTTTTTTTCTACAAATTTCACATGCGAATGCCTTGATACTGACCATCTCACCTCCTGTCTGTCCTCCCCACCAATCTCTAATAGTCACATCTGTTCACTGAATTCTGTGACCCTCCACGATTAACCATGGTTGTTTGTGTGACTGTGGGTTTGGAGCTTATCGTTGGAGCCCCGTGAGCCCAGCAGAGGGTCGTGAGCAAAGATGGCAGTTTCCCCTCTCACAGAATCTACTGAGAGCCATAGATAAGGAGTGTAGAGTCCTTCGGGCCTCTCCCGCTTCCTTGACTATGGATAGGATTGGACTCAAGTGCCCCCTGTGCAGGTAGTGACGCTTGAAGTCAGTTCACGACAGAGGTAGAGTCTCTGCGAACGGTGTTCACTGCCCTTCAGCACCCACTCTTCTTCTAGCTCTTACATACGTCCAACCTCCTCTTCTGAAATGTCCCCTAAGCCTTGAAAGGGGTGGTAGGAGTGACTTGGTTAGTGTTGGACATATTTTTCTACATCTTGGGTAGCCACGAGTTTCTGCTTTTTTTGTAGGGAGGGGCTTCTTTGGTTAAGGCTAAGGGCTTTTGTCTATGGACATCAGCATAAGACATTTAGAAGGCAGGTGTTGCTCATTAGTCTATTTACCCACCATAAATATGCTTCCAGCATGGGTCTACCACCTCCACAGCCTAGATGGTCAACCATGCTTACTGCTCCAGGCCCCTATGAAGCATGTCTTAAATCCATTCAGAGGACTGGTTACAGCCTCAACAGTGAAGCCATTATTGCACAGAGGATCATATCTTGTTTCCCAGATGGCATCTTTTGTTTTGTTTTTATAATAATTTTATTTATTTATTGAATCTTTGAGACAAGGTTTTACTGTGTAACAGCTTTGACTACACTGGAACTCACTCTATAGACCAGGCTGGCCTCAAACTCACAGAGATCCGTCTGCCTCTGCCTTTAAAAGGTTTGGAATTAAAGAAGTGTGCCACCACCCGGCCAGGAGCTAACCTTTACTTATGGGGGCTAGGGAGATGGCTCAGTGCTTAAGAGCCCTGGCTGCTCTTCCAGAGGACCCGGGTTCAATTCCGAGCACCCACATGGCAGTTCCCAGCTGTCTGTAACTCCAGTTCCAGTGGATCCGACACGCTCTCACAAACAAATGTGCAGGCCAAACATCAATGCACACAAAATAAAAATAGATAAGTAAAATATTTAAATTTTGTTTTGGAGGAAGTGATCATTTTAAGCATGTAAGTAAAATACATCTTTTTCATTGTGTTGATTCAAACCATTCCAAGCATAAGAGAATGAATAGACTGATCCTATGCTGTTTGCTCAAAGGAGAGCCTGGCCAATCGTGTGGGTTCACAAAGAAAAGGACAAAGCTGACTGGTCCGCTATGGATGTCAATCACTGGGAAGACTGGGAAGGTAATTCAGATTGAAGACAGGGCTAATTTGACTGTTTCTCTGAGACATCAGACATGCAGGTCGTGATGCGGATATAGATTTGCCAGTAGGAGAATCGGTAATTCACAAGACATTACAGGAGCTGGTACTGACGCTCACTTGGCCAATGGGAAAGCTGGCCCCAGTGGCATGGCCACGAGAGCTGGTGGCCTAGCCAACTCAGCTACCACCCAGGACGAGATCCAGGGCTTTGATGTTTGGTCCACCTGAACATCCTTCCCCATCTATGTGCTGCTGCAGCTCGTGAAGGGACAGGTCCTGTGGATCCCCCAAGATTCAGGACAAGAGCAGCTACACACCTTTAACCCAATTAAGTATTTTCCTTTATAAGAGTTGCCATGGTCACCGAGCGGTGGTGGCGCACGCCTTTAACCCCAGCATGCGGGAGGCAGAGGCAGGCAGATCTCTGTGATTTCGAGGCCAACCTGGTCTACAGAGCAAGTTGCCATGGTCATGGTGTCTTTTCACAACAATAGAAACCCTAACCAAGACACTATCCCAAAGAACCATCCAGGTGTGGTGTCACACGCCTTTATTCCCTGCACACTCTGGAGGCAGGTGGATCTCTGTGAGTTCTGTGGTCTATGTAGCTTGTTCTGGACAGCCAGAGTGAGACTGTTTAAAACACAAACCGACCAAAGTATGACTGCAGGATGAAAGGAAAGACACGTGATCAAATGGCAATCAACAGCTCGAGCCCTGTGGGCTCATAGTGTCTTCTGTGTGTCTTTGTTCTCTTCCTCTCTGCGTAGTGGGGACATCTTCACACAACTGCAGAGAATCCCTAAAAGCCCTGATCTTCAGCTTAAAATAGGCAAGAAAAAGGTAAACGGCCCTACTTTCTCTCAAATGCTAAAGTGTCATATTTGGGGCCTTAGAATACCAAACTTCGGGTCTGGAGAGATGGTTCAACGTTTAAGAGCACTGGCGGCTCTTCCAAAGGTCCTGACCAGCAACCACAGTGTTTCACAGTCATCTGTAATGAGATCTGGCGCCCCATTCTGGCCTGCAGACATACATGCAGACAACCAAACTCCGTCACTGCCTACCTGGGATCTGGATGACCGACACTGTCCATGTGTTTGCCCTGTAATGTCACAGGAAGCACCATTGTCAGAAATTATGCCCCTCTATACCCACAAATAACAAAACAGTCATCAGCTTAGTTTTGTTTGGTTTATTTTTTTAATTTTTTTTTTTTTTTTTTTTCCGAGACAGGGTTTCTCTGTAGCTTTGGAGCCTGTCTCTTGTAGACCAGGTTGGCCTGGAACTCACAGAAATCCTCCTGCCTCTACCTCCCAAGTGCTGGAATTAAAGGCATGTGCCACCACCGCCCAGCCAGTTTTTATTATTCGAGACAGGGTTTCTCTGTGTAGCTCTAGCTGTACTGGAACTCTTTGTAGACCAGGCCGGCCTCAAACTCAGAGATCTTCCTGCCTCTGCGCTGGAATTAAAGGCGAGTCCCAGGCTTTTAACAATCTGTTTACAAAAAACACAGGGGACCAGCAAGAACGAACTCTACCTGGAGAGGCCCTGTGCCAGCCCAAAGAGGACCACCCCTAGGAAGGTGGGTTCTTCATTTATTTTCAGAATTCTGGGCCCCCCTCACCCCACCCTAGCCCACCCAGCCACTCTGAGGTTCGGCTGGTCAGCTTAACTTTCTGAAACCAGACTCGGGAAGACACTTGGGGGCGCCCTGCCTCAGCTGCACGGCTCTTGCTTTGTCTTCCATCCTCCACCTGGCTTCCTGGTGCCTGCAGGATTTACAGCCTGTCTAATCTGGGGTTTGTTCTGTTTTACCTTTCAAACTCTAGTTGTACTGAAGCCCCTGTTTTGACCATTCGTAAATTCTTTCAGTAATGAAAGAAAGAATCTCAACAGGGGACTGTGGTTCCAGGTATCATAAAATGGATCTCCAAGACTTCGGGTTAACTTTTTTTTCCCCATGGGGGTGGGGGGTTGGGGAGTTTCCAAGACTGGGTTTTTCTGTGTAGCCCTGGCTGTCCTGGAAACTCCCTCTGTAGACCAGGCTGTCCTCTCTGTCTCAGAGATCCGCCTGCCTCTGTGCTGGGATGAAAGGAGTGGACCACCACCTGGTAATTCTTTCCTGCCTTTTAATTGTTTAACTAGCACCTCTAGACAGCCTCAGTTACATAACAGATGAAATTGGACTAATTCGGAGTATAGGGAGTTTTGTCAAACAACTGGCTTGGTTACTTCAATAAAAATGCAAGGGAATGAAAGGGACCCAATGGAAGGAACTTGTTTGGATCCTAAAGAGAAAGCAGAACTACTTCCGGTGTGTGACGGCATGCCAGTGGACCCAGCATGTGGAGGTGGAGGCAGGAAGATTAGGAGTTCAAGATCATCCTCAGCTACATAGGCCAGCTTGGGCTACAAGAGAATCTGTTCTGGAATTCCTTCAGTGGTGGACTGCGCTAGCCTAGTGTGTACAAAGACTCTGGGTTCCTAATCCACTATGCAAAAGTGAGTAATTAAATTTCAAAGCCATAGAGCACCAGATAGAGCAACATTCAAGGTATGCTTGGGGGAGAGTATTGAAATAACATTTGTAAACTAAAGGGAGGTGTTTGGTGCCACAAACACAGGCCAGCCACTCTGACCATATTCTTCCTGAAGACATCACCAAAACCCATAGGTGTCAGCAAGCCAGTATGTGGGGAAAACTACAGCCAAAGAAATGCCTATGGCCATTGCCCACATTTAACCATTGGAAAAAGTTCCTTGAAAGCGAGATCCAAGAGAAACCAACTCCTCAAATTGTTCTCTGACCTCCACAGGCACACATGCCACGGTGTGCTGGCAGGACACACTCACTTTTATCTGCTCTCTTCCTGCCTTGACTGAGCCCGTAGACTAGGTTACATACAGAAACACCCCTTACACACACTGTAGGAGAAAATTTATTTATTATGTATACCGTGTTCTGTCTGCATGGATGCCTGCGGGCCAGAAGAGGGCACCAGATCTCATTACAGGTGGTTGTGAGCCACCATGTGGTTGCTGGGAACTGAACTCAGAACCTCTAGGAAGAGCAGTCAGTGCTCTTAACCTCTGAGCCATCTCTCCAGCCCCCTGTAGGAGAAATTTGAAACTGAAGGCTTTCTTTTCCCCCTCTCAGAATGCTGTGGCACTGCCCCTATGCAAGATGTTCCAAATCTAATAAAACTTTCCCTTCATTGTGTGTGTGTGTGCATGCATGTGTTTGTTTGTGTATGTATACACATATGGACGTCAGAGGATACCCTGAAGTAATCAGGTCCCTCCTTCCCATCTGGATGATAGGGATCAAATTAAAATCACATCACTCTTCAGATTCATTCCTCAGCTTCCTTTCTTTTTTTTTTATTAATTTATTTATTATGTATACAATATTCTGTCTGTGTGTATGCCTGCAGGCCAGAAGAGGGCACCAGACCCCATTACAGATGGTTGTGAGCCACCATGTGGTTGCTGGGAATTGAACTCAAGACCTTTGGAAGAGCAGGCAATGCTCTTAACCTCTGAGCCATCTCTCCAGCCCCCTCAGCTTCCTTTCTAGCAACCCCCCCTAGAACATCTTTGAGGAAGCGGGCAATGGCCACAGATCCATGTCTCTGAGTAGAAGGTACCCAGAAACTCATTGGCGTAGTCTTGCAGCTTTACAAGCTAAAATACTTTTTTAGAGGTTAAAAAGTCATGAGAAAAAAAGAAAGCCAGGTGGTGGTGGAGCACGCCTTTAAGCACAGCACTTGAGAGGCAAAGGCAGGTGGATCTGAGTTTGAGGCCAATCTGGTCTACAGAGTGAGTTCCAGGACTGCCAGGACTGTTACACAGAGAAACTCTATCTCAAAAAAACCAAACAAGGGCTGGAGAGATGACTCGGAGGTTAAGAGCACTGGCTGCTCTTCAAGAGGTCCTGAGTTCAATTCCCAGCAACGACATGGTGGCTCACAACCATCAGTAATGAGATCTGGCGCCCTCTTCTGGCATGCAGGCATACACGGAAGCAGAATGTTGTATACATAATAAAATATTAAAAAAAAAAGAAACCAACCAAACAAAGTCATGTGAGTTTGGGGTGGAGAGGTGGTGGCACACTGGCACACACCTTTGGTCCCAGATGAATCTGACTTCAAAGCCAGCGGAGTCTACATAGTGAATTCCAGTAACTAGTGCTAATCGGTCCACCCTCCTTTCTGGATACCAACAGGCAAAAGCTACTCCTTAGCTGTCATCAGCATGGCCTTTGTGTACTGTGTTCTGCCTGCATGTCTGAACCACTTGCGAACCTGGTTTTGACAACACACACACACCTACAGGTTGAGTCTGTGTACATGGGGTCTCAAGACCCCATGCTCTTACACCCCCTCCTGTGACACTGTTGACTGTCTTGGGCTCTGACCTGCCATTTCTTGTGTGCAGTAGCTTCCCTACCTACAAAGGATAGTCCAGCCCCCAGTGGATGCATGGAAACATTGACTCTTACACTGTTCACTCCTCGGCGTACGTACAAACCTATTATAGCTCATTTAGGCACAGCAGTAAGACACTGTTAAATAGAGCAATCTTCCCAGTAAACTCATCTCTACAGTAGTCCCAATTAGACACAGGGGAAGATCAGAAGTTCAAGGTCAGTTTAGGAAATGCACTTCTGGGTGCTGCAAGGGTTATCAACTAATGGTAAGGGATGAAATCCATCCTCTTTGTAATGCTCCTCTGATATAGGAGTAAGTTTTGGCTGAGCTGGCTGGTAAGCCAAGGGGTTGAGCTAACCAAGCATGCTACCCTGACAGGGTCAGGAAGACAACTCCAGCAGGATGTCCTCTACCTCCTGTCTGAAGTTGCAGAACATTACCCAGGGGTCACTAGTGCAGCCTCCTCCTGGACTTTTGCCCCAGTACGTCTTATCCACCTGGCTGCCCATCCTTTGCAACATCCTTAAGAATCTGCTCGAGCAATCAGCTCTCCTCCAGAGGAGGGGTTGTGAGATTGTGATCCACAGCTGCTCAGCTGGGTGCTCAGGTCACGGACCCTGGGCTTGTAACATCTGAAGTGGTGGCTTCAACCACACAGAGCTAATCTCTAGGAGTTTATAATCAAGATACCTAGACTCACCTAGATCTTTCAAGAGAAATCTTGTATACATATCATATTGCCTAGCAAGTTCCTGGGGCCCTCTTCCTAGTTCCTTTCTTGACAAAGCATGAAAATACTGTGCTCTGGTTGTCACCTAGCGACAGTCACAATACAATGCCACATACTTGTACCTGAGAATTTATTGGTAAACCAGGAAGCGGTGGTGAATGCCTTTAATCTCCGCAGAGGCAGGTGATCTGTGAGTTCAAGGCCAGTCTGGTCTACAGAGCAAGTACCAAGACAGTCAGGGCTACACAGAGAAACCCTTGTCTTGAAAAAATTTTATCGATAAGGCGTTTTTTGCAGATCTGACACATTACTGTGTTAGAAAACTTGGACTAGAGGCAAGACCAGTAGTTAAAGGTGAGCTAGTTCTCCTGGAGACCCTATCTTAATAAGTAGGGTTGGTAGTACACTTCTAAACCCCAAGACCCTAGATATACCAGGAAAGATTTCTATTCAATTTGCTCCCCACCTTCTCTTCCCTGTCTACAGAATGAGTGCCAACCAGGGCTGAATATTAAGATAGGTCTCAAACCTATCAGGTTGCTAATATTCCTGTATCCAGAATTCACAAGGAGAAAACTGACCCCTGACAATTGTCACCATGAAACAAACACACATACACACACACACACATACACAAAACAAGGAGCCATCTAGATGACTCAGTGGGAATAGGTGCTTGTAGCCAAGAAGCCTGGTGACCTGACAACCTGAGATTAATACCAAGTATGAAAAATACTGACCAGTTAGTTATTCTGACCTCCATACGCACTGTGGAACGTACATGCCCACACACACATCCAGTAAATGAATACATGAGAAATGAACTCCAACGTAAGCTCTAGTGATCTACTTTAATTTGTTCTCTATACTTAGTACTAAAAATTAGGATAACAAGATTGCCTTTATTACAAATTTCTGCGAACAAGAAAACCCAAAGGTCTATTCCAATTATTACCTTCTAAACCACAACACCCCCAAATTCTATTGACATTCTTTCAAGTTATTGAACTTAACCCCAGACTTGAGTTAAGCCGAGACTCATTCTTGATTCTTTAGGTTAAATTAAATTCCTTCACATGCATTCAAACTTCCATTCTATATATCCTATATAGTCTATATATCCTATATATTCTATATATCCTATATATCTATATACCCTATATATCTATATATCCTATATATCTATGTATCCTATATATTCTATATATCCTATATATTCTATATATCCTATATATTCTATATATCCTATATATCCTATATATTCTATATATCGTGTAATGGTAACAAGCGTGGAAAGGTCACCCAGCACCCGGAAAAAGAATAAAACTATCACAGAACTATTGCAGTTTATCACTCACTATTGCAGTTTAATCTTAAAAACAACAGCAAACCCTTTCACATCGGCTGCATGGCCTTATCAGCCGTAAGGGCAGCACACAACTTAGCCCTGAGTTGATGGTCCCTTTTTTCCAATTTTGGCATTCTCAGAAGGGTCCCAGCCATTGTACAGGCAGAAAGTGCAGATGCATTTGAATGGTTGCGCTTTGTTAAACTGGAAGAAATAATGCAATAGGTAAACCAGGATATTGCAACCCAAAGAAACATAAATCCTTAACTGTTTAAGTACCCTAGGGTTGATCACCCCCCCCCCACAAACACACCTTTTCCAAACCAAACAATAAAACAGGCACCCAACCCACCAACATGTACTAGCAAGAAAAAGTTAGTTACCACATTTCCATCATTGCTGCTGTTTAGTTTCTTTTCAATCTTCATGGGAAAAACAAAACCAAAATTACTTAATTTTATCAAGACAAAGTTAAAACATCTACTCTGTGAGACCCTGCTCCTGGCAGCACTGTTTTGGTTTTTTTTTTTTTTTTTTTTTCTCTGTGGTTTTGGAGCCTGTCCTGGAACTAGCTCTGTAGACCAGGCTGGTCTCAAACTCACAGAGATCAGCCTGCCTCTGCCTCCCAAGTGCCACCACAGCCAGGCCCTGGCAGCACTGTTAAACAAACAGGAGGACCACCCCCAAGTTTTTGGTCTACACCACAACAGGCCAGCTATGTGGCTCTAAGATCCAGTCTAAGTTAGCCTGGCAAGGTAGCCCCAAACCCTGTTATCCCAGCACTGGAGGAGGATGAGGGGCAAGTTTGTAGATTGAATTAATTGGAGGCCAGCCTGGGCTACAGTGAGACTCCAGTGACTTAACTGCAGATAGCTCAGGCTGGCCTGAGGCTGTGCAGTCACTACCTTGACTCTAAGTCTAGACTGAAGTGGGAATTCAGGTGTCACTCCCCATAGGTTACCATTGCTAATAATAGCTCTGTCCACAAATGCAACTCACCCGCATAAATCGCTTCATCTTCGCGACAGGATTGTTTTGCACAGACAGCAGTGTGCGGACTCTTCTCTTGGGAAAGGCACTTTGGACCTCCCTCAAGATCTTCTCACTTTTGGTCTCGACATGTCTCATCTTAATTGCTCGGTGGAGGATGCGGTTGCGGCTGCTGCGGCTGCGCTGAAGTTTAAGTCCTGCCAGGGCAGCAGGAGGCTTCTTGGCACTGGGGTCGATGGTCAGCTTTCTCATGTCCTTTTCTAAGTTGTCTGGCTGGGAGATTCCTACGGCAGAAGGTGACGAGTCGTTATTGCGAGGGGCACCACGCTCCAAAGCAATACCCCGGGCAGAGCAGACCCTCACTCTGCTCAAGGCGCCAACCAGGGTACTTCATGTGCGCAGGGCATGCGGTCATAAACCCCAGGCAGATAGATACCCCAGCGTTGGTGTAGCGGATCACTGACTTCTTACCACTGCTGTTCCACATACGGCCTTGTTCCAGGGGCCCAACTGTCCGTTTCTAGGTGCAGAAGTTCTGAGACCTGCGTTCAAGGGCAGGAACTCACACTCCAGAGACTCTGCACCATAAGCCAATTATGGGAATGTGGCTTGGCCCTCCAGGCTTGCCCAGGTGGGGCTCTGGAACCCTTCCAAGAACTGGCTAACTTGCCACCTAAATCTAGGGTTTTTTTTAAATATTTATTTTTTTATTATGTATACAATATTCTGTCTGCGTGTATGCCTGCAGGCCAGAAGAGGGCACCAGACCTCATTACAGATGGTTGTGAGCCACCATGTGGTTGCTGGGAATTGAACTCAGGACCTTTGGCAGAGCAGGCCATCTTAACCTCTGAGCCATCTCTCCAGCCCCCACCTAAATCTAGTTTGAGTCATCCCATGCTTCTTGTCGGACTCTGTGGAAAGGGGATTGTGGCCAAGCCAATCCTGTTCTTCCCATCCAAATCATTCACACCCAGAGGACAGACTCGCCACAAGTGTCATTGAGTTTGAGTCACGCCATAGTAGCTCACCTCATTTCCAGGTTTGGGACAGACAGGATTGACAGAATTTGGGTATAACCTGGCCTACACACAGGGAGTTTTAGGCCAGTTAGGGGCAACAGTTTCAGAAAATAAAGCTTCTAAACATACAGGTACCACAGGAGGCCACATGTTAACTGTCAGGGAGGGCAGGCACATCAGGGCAAACATTTCTTTTCCTCTCAGCTCGGGTGTAGAAGGAACTAGAAGAGCAAGGAAGGGCCCCTCGACCATAGCCTGAGGGCCTGATGGCAAACCTGGAGGTCGTTTGGGGCAGGAGCTACACCTGCAGCCGGCCGCCCCTCCCACCACTACCAGCAAGGAACGTTTGGCTTAGCCATCCTGGGCTATTTCCCCTGTTTAAGCCATTCACCAGAAATGGAAATTTAGCTGAAAAGCCGCTCCCAGAAAATGGTTGAGAATAAGAAGAAGTTCAGGTTCAAGTAAAATTTTAGATTCCTGTGTAGCTGGGCTGTAGCACACGCCTTTAGTCCCCGCGTGCAGGAGGCAGAGGCAGAGGCAGGCGGGTCTGAGTTGAGGCCAGCCTGGTCTACAGAGTTAGTTCTGGGACACCCAGGGCTACGGAGGAACCCAATCTCGAAAACCAAAAGATTCCTGTGTTTAAAATATAAGCCTGCAGCAGAGCCGTGTTTAGTCCTAGCGCACTCTAGGGGCCGAGACTGGGGCACGAGGATCCAGTTTGAGGCCAGGTTAGGCTACAAAAAAGATCCAGGACTGGGCTGTAGATGGCTGCGCTACCAGAGGACACAGGTTCAATTCTCTGCGCCCACATGGCAGCTGACAGCTGTTACCCCACTGCAGGAGAGCCAACACCCTCCAACAAGACATACATGAGCCGGGCGGTGGTGGCGCACGCCTTTAATCCCAGCACTCGGGAGGCAGAGGCAGGCGGGTCTCTGTGAGTTCGAGGCCAGCCTGGTCTACAAGAGCTAGTGCCAGGACAGGCTCCAAAGCTATAGAAAAACCCTGTCTCGAAAAAAAACTTAAAAAAAAAAAAAAAACAAGACATACATAAAGCCAAAAAAAATCAATGCACTTAAGAGTAAAAAAATATTTAAGAGTTCCAGCGTATATACCCAGTACAAACAATAGTGAGACCCTGTCTCAACTAAGCAAAAAGGATTTCTGTGCTGAAAAAAAGCGGCAACAAAAGAAAACACGGAAACCTGCCCACACCTTTGGTTTACACCGGGAGTTATAGGCCAGCCAGAGCTACACAGAGACCCTGCGTCTCCCATGGCAGGGTCCAGTAACCCATACTGGCTATTAATTTGCCTGCAACTCCTGGTCCCCCATCTACAAGTGCTGGGGCCCCAGGTACTAGCCGCCTGCCCACCTTGGAAGATGAGAAATGGTGGCTGGCCACCTACTGACTTCCCCAAACCCCGGGGCCAAAAGGCTGGCTTACCCGAATCATCCGAATCATCTGAGGAGTCTTGTTCATCCGTCAGAGAAGGTTCCGAGTCCACGAGTGGGTCGACCACCTCCTCTGATGGGTCGAACTCTTCTGATGGGTCGAACTCCTCTGATGGCTTCTCCATGGCGACGAGCAGAAGCCTTGACAGTTAGCTCCAAATAAAACTGGTTAGTTTTGGAGAAGACTGAGACCCAAACTCACCAGCAGAGGCGAAGTGAGCAGGTGGTGAGGTCTGGGTTCCTTTTAAACTCAAGTAAACCAACCCTCCAGGCTATTTTAATGCTAATGAGCAGTGATTAAGTGTTAACGCCTTGAGTTAAAGGTGAATGCTGTCGGTTAAACTCTTCCTCTGATCTGCCCGAAACACTAACCCTCTACAAAAAAAAAAAAAAAAAAAAAAAAAAGTAAACCGGGGTGGCTCACTCCTTTAATCCCAGCACTGGCTGAGGCAGAGGCAGGTGAATCTCTGTGAGTTCACCAAAGCTACAGAGAAACCCTGTCTCAAAAACCTAAAAAAAAAAAAAAAAAAAGGACTGGAAATTTTATCTAGAGTCTCCCTTGGTTTCCTGAAATATCAGGGATTTTGTTTTGCTTCTTACATTCTCGGAGGTGGCTAGTGATGGGTGAACGGATTTAAACGTCCTGGAGTGAGCACACTGTTCTATGCTAGTCCCTCATCAAGCTGATTAGAACGTTTTCTTTACCTGTCTCATCTAAAATCTTCGGAGCTGTTTGCCTTGTGATGCAAGGGAATAAGCGTGTATGTTATACTCCCTTAAGTAAGCTGACAGTTTATGGCAGTATATGTATTTAAGCATGGAGTTTAAGCACATGTAATTGTGAATTGTTTTATAGATGACACATTTAATAATATATAACTCTTTTGCTGTTCAAGACTCTGTGTAGTCTTGGCTGTCCAGAAACTCAGTATGCATCGCAGGCTGGCCTCGAACTCCAGAGATCTTCCTGCCTCTGCCTCCAAAGTGCTAAAGTTAAAGTCAGGCAACAACACCCACTGCAACTTTTTAAAAAAGAGACACAACGAGCCTGGCGGTGGTGGCGCACGCCTTTAATCCCAGCACTGGGGGGGCGGGGGGGGGGGGGGCAGATGCAGGTGGATCTCTGTGAGTTCGAGGCCAGCCTGGTCTACAAGAGCTAGTTCCAGGACAGGCTCTAAAACTACAGAGAAACCCTGACTCGAGACCCCGACCCCACCCCCCCAAAAAAAGAGACGCAGCACAGTCTCTCAGTAAGTGGCCGGGATGATCAGGAACCTTTGTTTGCTTTTTTTTTTTTTTTTTTCTGAGATAGGATAGACCTGGAACTCACTGTATAGACCAGGCTGGCCTCAAACTCAAGAGAGCTTCCTCAAATTCCCACAACTCTTGTTTTGTTCCTTCTTTTTGGTTTTTCAAGACAAGGTTTCTCTGTTTAGCAATGGCTGTCCTGGAACTTGCTCTGTAGAGCAGGCTGGCTTCAAACTCTAAGAGATCTGCCTGCTTCTGGCTCCCGAGTGCAGAGATTAAAATCACGATCCACTACAGCCAGTTTTTTCTTTAAGACAAGGTCCTTTATTGTATGCCCTCAGGCAGCTTGGAACTCAACCGACTGGCTTTGACAGTGCTGGAATCCTCCTGCCTCTGCCTCCTGCACCTCCCACAAGGCTGGGCTCATAAGAGCACAATCCCAGCAGGATGGTTAGATCATTTTTTAATACTTCAATCAAGTAGTTTTTCCAGTGTAGTTTCCGAAAGACTTTAACAACAGGCCATGGCTAACTTCTTTGGTATGCAAATTGGAAGCCGTAGCTCTGACCAGCTGGATCTGGTTAAGAAGCAAATTCTCTAGCACTCAGCGCTAACCTTCTCTGTGAGTCCCAGACAGGAGCCCGGGCCACCTGTGCTCGAGCTGAAGGCTTACTACCGTTTGCTCTCCAGCACCTTGGACCCAACGATCTGCCCTCAGCTACTCCTACTGAGGAATTGCTTCCGGAGAATTGCATTGGAGAAGTCAGAGGAAGATCGCTAGTGCGCCCAGTGGTACAGAGCCCGCCCAGCAGGAACGCGGCTGTGGTGTCAGGCCCCAGCCCTACCAACGCAAGCAAACAAGCAAACACCCGAGGTGCCATAACCTGTCCAGTTCATAGTAGCTTTATTTTGATTTCTATCTTTAAGGTTCCACTGAGTTTTGTGTGTCTGTGTGTGGAGGCTAGGAGCAAGTTGTGAAAGCGCCACACTCCTTTCGAACGGGGCCCAGAAATCGAACTCAGGTTTCCACAGCCTTCGCCTGCTGACTGGGCTCATCAGCCCCGTGTTCTTTCTCCTGCGGCACACAAGATGAAACCCCACTTGCTAAGTAAGTTAACACCTGAGGCTGTTTGATTTTTATGCCACCAGGAATGCAGAGGAGAAATCTAAGAATGTGATGTCTTGTCCCATGTGAGAACATACATTTAAAAAAAATTCTAAATTGCGGCTGGGGAGATGGCTCAGTGGTTAAGAGCACTGGCTGCCCTCCCAGAGGACCTGGGTTCAATTCCCAGCACCCATATGGCAGCTCACAACTGTCTGCAACTCCAGTTCCAAGGGACCCAACACCCTCACACAGGCAAAACACCAATGCACATAAAATTAAAAAAAAATTATGTATATGTGTAAGAGTATATATTGCATGTGTTTGGAGTCAGGAGAGGGTTTCCTTCAGATCTGGAGCTAGAGTCAGGAGCCAATCCTGGGAATAGAATTCCTTCTCCCTGAGCTCTCAGCCCCACTGTTGTTATTATGCAGATTTGGAGTTTGAGCTGGATATTTTACTATAGGCTAAAGCTTGAAGGCTGGGAGAAAGACCCTCAGGAAGACGTGGGAGCACGTGGGTGTCGGCTTTGCAAACACGACCCGTCCCTTTGTGGTTTTTTTATTCATGGCTCTCGATTTAGGAAGGTCCTGGGGAGGCACAGAGAAGGTGTAGCAGCAGAGCGTGAGGCTGTGGGAGCACAGGGCTGGGACCCTCACATCTCAGCCAACCAGGGCAGAGAGCCCAGGGAGTCTTTCCACTCCTGTTTGCTGAGGCTGCTTCTTCTGTAATGTCTGCTGACCCCAAACCCAAGTGGCCTATCCTGACACCCTGGACTCACTGCCTCGCTAGCACAGGGACTTACAGGTAAGCCACCACCAAGGTATACTTACTATTTAGTTGTTTTGTTTTGAGACAGGGTCTCACTATTTGCGGTCCTGGCTGGTTTGGAGCTCACAGAGATTTGCCTGCCTCTGCCTCCCCAGTGCTGGCCGGAAAGGTCTGCACCGCACCTGGCCAAGTTATTCTTTTTCTGTTTTCTGTTCTTTCTTTCTTTCTTTCTTTCTTTCTTTCTTTCTTTCTTTCTTTCCTTCCTTCCTTCCTTCCTTCCTTCCTTCCTTCCTTCCTTCCTTCCTTCCTTCTTTCTTTCTTTCTTTCTTTCTTTCTTTCTTTCTTTCTTTCTTTCTTTCTTTCTGCCTTTCCTGGAGCTAGCTCTTGTAGACCAGGCTGGCCTTGAACTCACAGAGATCCTCAGGCCTCTGCACCCTGAGTGCTGGGATTAAAGGGGTGTCACCACCACCTGGAAAATTATTCTTATCTAAGGAACTTTTCTTTAGTAAATGTGAGACCGTAAGGTAGTTTCTGAAGCACAGGTACGATGCTGGTTGATAGGATAAAAACACAGGGAACTAGAGAGGTGGCTTTTGCTGCTCCTTCAGAGAACCTGGGTCAGGTTCCCAGCACAGTGGCTCACAACCAAGAGGGCCAGTTGGTTCCCTGGGGTTCAAAGCCCTCCTCTGATCCACAGCCCTCGGAACCAGGTATACATTTAAGAGCTCATTGTGTAGACAAGGCTGGCCTGAATCTCCCAAACAGCTGCCTGTCAAACCCTGGAGCTAAAGGTGTGCTCCTTTACACCCAGCTCGAGGGCAGAGAAATCTCAAGGTGGGGGTGTTGGTAGAGATAAAAGGTGTTCCTGATTTAGTCCCTGAAAGTCCCGGTGGGAGCTTTACCCTTGAGGCAGGATGTGGTTAATTCACAGGTCAC